>NC_137062.1:22862208-23088793 GCF_032717465.1 Coenobita brevimanus
AAGAAAGAAGAAATTTGCTCTATTTCCCACATTAACTACATTGGACTTCAACTTAAATCCCCATTCCTTTCTTGTCTACTCACCCGGCTCACCCTTTCCAGTCTCGTCAGCTTTCCTCCTGTGGCATTAATCACTCCATCTCTTCCCTCCTCCCAATCCATCCATCTTGTTTCCCTTCCATGTCACTCGCCTTAAGCTAGTGTCACATTCACTACTTTCCCCACCTTTACCTTTGCTGTCTCTGTAAATCCAAAGTTGCTGTTTCATTAACTTCGCTTCAATATGTCTAGTGCTTGCTAGAAAATGTTTACGTGTGTTCCTGTTATTAGTTTTCTTTCTAAATGTCCTCCTGCCCTCCTATGTTCTTACCTGTCTTTTTACAACTTCATTGCTTTCCAATGTACATCTTCTTATCTACCACTCAACCCGTTGCAGCCATTATTATATCGTTAACTACAGTCCACTGTGTCTAGTTGTTTTTCTGAATGCTGACTGGCCTTCCTCTATCCCTTATTATTTCATCCCTCTTAATTAAGTGAACTCTCCCGTCATCCGTCAGGATATTTTTACAACTATTCTTCCCTCTCTCTATTCTTCATACTCTTTCCCAAGTTCCTCTTCTTCCTTTTCCCCCTCCTCTTTCTCCTCTTTCTACTCGTCATCGTCTTCTCCATCTTCCTTTCCCCCCGTTTACTCCTCTTCTTCTGGCTTTAAGTGCTACTAGCCATCTTTCTTTCTGAGTCTACCCTTCACTCTTCTTATTTCTTTCATCTCCCTTCAACTTTTATTACTTTTCTTTCCACTTCAGGTGGCTCTACACTGAGTGACAAACCTAATGGTTTCCTGTAACCCAGGAAACCGTTTACAACGCCGAATAGTAGCATATAGCCAAGCAACGGGATGTTGTGAAGTGGACTTTGATGCATGGTCGTGGGGAGTTCGGACGTGTTTTTCTGGCTCTCCTCTAGCTTTCAGGGCTGCCCCACCGGCATTAGTTTTGTAAATAAAGCGATTAAGAGTTAGGTTAGCTAGTACTAATTCTCCTCCCAGCCCTTTAGAGATATAGTAAGTGTCTATATCTGTTTCCTGAGATTGCCTTTGCTTACTCACCTCTGGAGTGTACCCCCCACTGATCGCTCTGGGGTGTGAGTTATACACGGGCGCGTCCTCCCGAGAGTGGTTTGAGAGGGTAATCTCAGACTAGGTGTGTTTTCCCAGGTACCTTGTCCCTTGCTTGTTTTCTCCTTCTTCCCACTTCCCCGTGAGGGGGAAGTGGTTGCTATGACGGACGCCCCTGCTGCCTCCCCCCTTCAGGGGGGAGGTGGTCCTGACGAATGTAACGACCGGACTGACCACCCCAGACTGACGGACGCCAAACTCGTGCCCCACTTGACGTTCCTGTTGACAATGCCACGTTCGTCATTATCCATGCTCTAGGTTCGACTCCCCTGTCCAGTCTCAATCCCTTCCTTATCAAGAAGGTGATTGACCACTGTGCAGGAGAAGTCGAACAAGTGAAAAACTTGCTAACGGAGATCTCCTGGTAAAAACTGTTAACTCGTCACAAGTGAGAGATTTGCTGAAACTGCGTAAATTCCACTGTTACGATGTCGAAGCCAAAATCCCAGTCTCCATGAATTCTTGCAAGGGTGTTGTCACTTGCAGGGATCTCATGGTGATGAGCGAGGACGAAATCGTACAAGAATTGGCGCAGCAAGATGTAATTGAAGCTAAATTCATAACTCGTTATTCGGAAGGCATAAGGACGAAGACAGCAACTATTATCTTGACATTTGCCAAAATTTCTCTACCTAGTCAAGTCAAAGTTGGTTATGAAATCATTCACGTTCGACCATACATCCCTAACCCTTTCCGTTGTTTGAAATGCCAGTTGTATGGGCATGGTTCGAAGACTTGTCGGGCTTCCCAGCCAGTGTGTGGCAAGTGTGCAAGCCAGGGTCATGATGCGGAACATTGTACATCTGAGACGGTCTGTTGCTTTCACTGCAAGGGCGCTCACTCCACTTCCTCTAGGGATTGTCCCAAGTGGAAGGAGGAGAAGGAAGTCTGCACAGTGAAGGCAACTGAGGGCATTTCCTATTACGAAGCTAGGAAAAAGGTGAAGGAGTTGCATGCAACTCCCACGCCGAATAGGTCCTATGCTTCGGCGGTAATGTCCCGTCCTGTGATGTGCTCTGTAGAGACCCAGACTGACCCTGTCTTTCTCCATCCTGCCGCTCACAGTACATCTCCATCTCGACCTCCTGTCACGTTCCAACTCTCTCACTGACATCCCTAAAGCTTCAACTTACTCTCAGGCTGCTGCTGCCTCTTCATCAGTAAGGCCTAAAACGAAGCCTGACAAGCCTACTAAGAATAACATGACCACCCTCACGAAACAGTCACGTCCTCATGTCCTTCCGGTTCCTACTCCAGCGAGGGAGAGAAAGGTTAGCTCTTCCTCGGGGGAGGCTGGGAACCTAGTTATTGATGATAATATGGAGGTTTCCATTAACAAGCACCGGATAGGTCCCGGTAGTCGCTCGCCTGCCGGTGGGCGACAAGAAAAAGACAAAGCACACTGGCCCCCAACGAAAATCTTAAACCGCCGCATTCACTATACTACAGTGGAATTGTAGAGGTATTGGGAATAAGTTACACAATATAGCAATCTTGCTTTCTATACACAGGCCAGACGTTGTTTGTTTACAGGAGACGCGCCTGGAGGATCGTCCTGATCCTCCACAGTTCAAACACTACTACTCGTATAGAAGATATGAAGGTCCACGGAGTTGCCATTTACACACACAAATCACACCCACAAACGGAAGTGATTCTAAATTCTACTCTGGAAGCGGTCGCATGCAGAGTAAAATTTAATAACACGTATCTGTCTATTTGCTCTCTGTACTGTCCTCCACATGGCCCCATTGATAGTGATGCTTTAAATTCACTAGTGGAACACCTGCCTGGAAATATGTTAGTGTTGGGCGATTTTAACGCCCTTAAATATCATTGGGGTAGGTTGAGGATAGATGGTCGTGTGGTGAATTTTGCCGTGTTAATACTACAGTCGAACCTCTGTCTTCTGAACGATGGTAGAGCGACTCGTGTAGATGATCGTACTGGTAACTTTTCGGCCATTGACTTATCTTTGGCCTCCCCTGAGTATACATCAAGATCTCTCATGGGACCCTTACGACGACTCCTTGGGAAGTGATCATTTACCCATCTGTCTTTCTTATACACGCGACATCATTGGACCCTCCACCTCCAAAATTTAACTATAAGAAAGCAGATGGGATCCTTCTCAAGGATCGCCAATTTAGATATATCTGGGGAGACCATAGATGTTAAGGTCGAAAATATAACCCAATCCATATTACACGCAACTGAGGCTGCTATTCCCAAGACTTCTCACAGTTCATGAAGCATAGAGCACATTGGTGGACGCCGGATTGCCGACAGGCATTAAGAAAACGCAATAGGAGATACAGGATTTTTGATAGTCAGCCCACTGAGAAATTTTATTGCATACAAACAAGCACGGGCTGAGGCAAGGAGAATAATAAGAAGGGCCAAACGTGACTCCTGGCGGTCCTTTGTGTCCACGGTGACTCGTACAACACCATTACGTAAAGTCTGGTCCACCATAAGAATATTAAATAATAAAGGCCCATATTTCCCCATTACCACCTTGCAAGTAAATAATAACATCTATGACGAGCCCGTGGACGTTGCTAACATCCTCGCCAGGAGTTTTTCTCATGTAAGTAGCTCAGCCAATTATGACCCGCGTTTCCAACATCATAAACGCACGGCTGAGCAACAGATATTAGACTTTGCCACAGAAGACGTAAACTCCCGGTACAACCAAGAGTTTACGCTAGATGAACTGCTCCTTGCCCTTAAATCCTGTAAAGACACCAGCCCTGGACCAGACACCATCACGTACGGTATGATCCAGCATCTTAATCAGGACAACCTGATTAAGATGTTAGCATTGTACAATGAGATTTGGGCGTCTCGAACGTTCCCAAACTCATGGCACTTTGCGCACGTCATACCGATACCCAAAGAGGCTGGTCGTCTTATGAATCCCACTTCATTTCGTCCTATTGTGTTGACTTCTTGTCTATGTAAGGTCATGGAACGTATGGTTAACAATAGGCTTCTTTTTGTTTTAGAGTCGAAGAATTTGTTAAATGATCAACAATGTGGCTTCCGTAAATACAGAAGTTCACTAGATCATTTAATGAATTCGGAGCATTATATTGCAGAGGCATTTGCCAATAAAGAATTCATGATAGGGGTGTTCTTGGACATCCATAAAGCCTATGACATGACATGGCAACACGGTATACTAATGAAGCTCTATGCTTATGGTTTAAGAGGAAATTTGCCTGTTTTTATTTCAAATTTCTTAAGGGACAGAAATTTCTCTGTCAAATTGGCCCGTAATGTAACATCGGATATATTTATCCAGGAAAACAGGGTGCCGCAGGGAAGTGTGCTTAGTCCTACTTTATTTAGTATTATGATCAATGATATTCTGTCATCAGCTCCCATACCGAGGAATCTTAAATACTCACTCGTAGCTGACGATTGTGCAATATGGCACTCTTCCCGTAATGCACACTTATCGGCTGGGCTGATTCATTCAGTCCATGACTCAGTCCACCAATGGGCAATGCAGTGTGTATTTAAGTTTTCCGTCAATAAGTGTACCGCTATAGTCTTCACTAATCGTAACGTACCTAATTTGTGCTTAACTTTGGATAATCAGGCGGTACCTTTTCAAAATTCTGTAAAATTTTTAGGAATACATTTTGATCGTAGAATGAATTTTAAACTTCACGTTAATACATTGCTTGCTCGTTGTGATAAACCGTTAAATGTCCTCAAGTACCTAGCGGGTACTACCTGGGTGCCAACAGAAAATCTTTATTAATGGTGTATAAGTCCCTTATTCGATCGAAGCTAGACTATGGCGCACAGGTGTATGGCTCGGCATCTGATGCCACGCTGAAAGGATTGGATGTGTTGCACAATAAATGCTTGTGAATATGTCTTGGAGCTGTCCGGTGTACCCGTGTGGCTCGTATGGAAGTGGAGGCGAATGTGCCTCCCCTCCGTATTCGCCATGACCACCTGGCCTTGTCCTACGGCATAAGGACATTAAGGAAAAGTAATATCGGCAATGTGGCCTGTACCCCCCTGCGTCAATACCACCACCTTCTGCGGGGGGTGCGTCGGCCACTTGCCGCTCACCTCCACTTACTGACTCAGGAGCTTGATGTGGACCCCAGTGACTGTGACAAGTTGGTGCTTAAAAATATAGCGCCTTGGGAGCCACCCGGCTTTACAGTCGATGTTACGTGGCTCCCAGCACCAAAGGCCAAGGCGCCGGAGGCGGAGGTCCACCACTTGTTTCGTAACATCATTGTTCGTCACTTGGGGTCCATCAATTGTACACCGACGGCTCCAAGTCGAGTGAATGTGTGGGTGCAAGTGTGTGGTCGACTGAATGTGCCCTCAGGTATCGGTTGCCGACTCATACATCTGTGTTTACTTCAGAACTTTTTGCTATTGACAAAGCCATAGACTATGCTCTCAATTCTAGGCATGACTCATTTGTCATATTTTCAGATTCAAAATCAGCCCTTCAGGCAATTGCATCTTGCACTACGGACTCTCATGAGATCCAGGGCCGCATCGTTAATAAGTTGCATTTCATGCAACAAGTCATTCACGCTGATCTGGGTGCCTGGTCATTGTCGTATCTACGGCAATGAGCAGGCTGACTTACTTGCAAAGTCGGCTGTGGAGCTCGAGGAGACTTGGGACGTTCCTCGTGATCTACGGTCGAGTCTATCTCTCGGAAAGAAATCAATAAATCTTCTGTGGCAAGGTCAGTGGACCAGACTAAATATTCCAACTTGTAAGCCGTACCTGGGCGACTGGGACACTGCCAACCGTCCCAGTCGCCTAGAAGAAAAAGTGTTGGCACGGCTACGGCTGAATGCCACCGTTTTAACCCACATAAAACCATATATGGAAAGACGCTTCCCACCGCACTGTGACATCTGTAATGCGGTGTTATCTATCAGTCATATCATCCTGCGCTGTCGGCGATTTATTCGTGAACGCGCTTCACTTATGAATTACTGCGGCGCAGTAGACGTCCCCTTTACCCTTTCCACCATCCTGGGTGATGGGGACATTGTTATGACTGATAAATTGATGGCTTTCTTGAGAGAGACCGGACTGATCAGAGTGATGTGACTTTTACTGTGTGGTTATGGTTTTTATGAACAGTAAATATGTATATATTGTAATATTAATTAGGGTTGACAGTTGACATATTTTAAATAGTTCCTCCTCCCACCGATCTATTTCTAATATAGATGTCCCCTACATTAAGCCAAGTTCCTTGCCTGACAGTCACCAGCTGATGAGTGCAAGTGTGCAATATAGGAAGGTATTGGGCACTTGCAGTCGATGGTAGTCTGCTGGGCGAGGTTCTTCAATTTTTGTATAAATTATGTAAATACATTATATTATCTTGCTTAAGTTATTCTAATTAGGGACGACAGCTGACGTATATGGAAATGTTCCTGACTCGTCTGGTTCCCTTTCATATATTGATGTACCCTATATTAGGTTGTGCCTCGACTGACAGTCATCAGGTGATGAGTGCAGGTATGTCATGTAGAAAAGCATTACATATCTGCAGTCGATGGTGTTCTCTTGGTCGAGGCTTTTTGAATATTAGTGTAGGCCTAGTTATTTGTCTCTCAGGATTTAGTATAGGTTAGCGATTTGTCTGTTAGGTGGTTAGTTTTAGGGTCTTTAAATTAGGTATTTTGTTTATAAGTAATATAAGGTTAAAAATATAAAAAATAAATAAAAATAATAAAAATAAAACTACAAAAAAACAATAAAATAAAAATTATTATATATATATGTACGTGTGCATGAAAGTGTGTATGTTCATATGCATGGATGTGTGTATGTATGTATGTATGTATATATATATGTTTGTATATATATGTATATATGTGTCAATATATATACATATATATATATTTGCCTTAATGACCAGAGGCTCCGGCCTCAATGGTCGATAGGCAAAAAAAAAAAAAAAAAAAAAAAAAAAAAAAAGTTGTGAAGTGTGTGTGGTCGATTGAATGTGCTCTCAGGTATCGGTTACCGACTCATGCATCTGTGTTTATCTCCGAACTTTTTGCTATTGATGAAGCCATAGCCTATGCTCTAAGTTCTCAGCTTGACTCTTTGTTATATTTTCAGACTCGAAATCAGCCCTTCAGGCAACTGGAACTTGTACTACGGACTCTCACGAGATCCAGGGCCGCATCGTTAATAAGTTGCATTCATGCAACAAGTCATTCACGCTGATCTGGGTGCCTGGTCATTGTCGTATCTACGGCAATGAGCAGGCTGACTTACTTGCAAAGTCGGCTGTAGAGCTCGAGGAGACTTGGGACGTTCCTCGTGATCTACGGTCGAGTCTCTCTCTCTGAAAGAAATCAATAAATCTTCTGTGGCAAGGTCAGTGGACCAGACTAAATATTCGAACTTGTAAGCCGTACCTGGGCGACTGGGACACTGCCAACCGTCCCAGTCGCCTGGAAGAAAAAGTGTTGTCTCGATTACGGCTTAATGCCACCTTGTTAACGCACATGAAACCTTATATGGAAAAACGATTCCCACCGCACCGTGACATCTGTGATGCGGTGTTGTCTATCAGTCATATCATCCTGCAGCGCAGCAGACGTCCCCTTCACCCTTTCCACCATCGTGGGTGATGGGGACATTGTTATGACTGATAAATTGATGGCTTTCTTGAGAGAGACCGGACTGATCAGAGTGATGTGACTTTCTTACTATATGGTTTTGATTTTTATGGGCTGTAATTATGTATATATTGTAATATTAATTAGGGTTGACAGTTGACATATTTGAAATAGTTCCTCCTCCCACTAATATATTTCTAATATTAATGTCCCCTACATTTAACCCCGTTCCTCGCCTGACAGTCACCAGCTGATGAGTGCAAGTGTGCAATATAGAAATGTATTGGGCACTTGCAGTCGATGGTGATCTGTTGGGCGAGGTCCTTCACTTTTTGTACATGTTATGTAAATACTTTATACCACTTACTTAAGTTGTTCTAATTAGGGCCGACAGCTGACGTATATGGAAATGTTCCTGACTCGTCTGGTTCCCTTTCATATATTGATGTCCCCTATATTAGGTTGTGCCTCGACTGACAGTCACCAGGTGATGAGTGCAGGTATGTAATGTAGAAAGGCATTACATATCTGCAGTCGATGGTGTTATGTTAGTCGAGGTATTTTTACCATTAATGTAAGTCTAGCTATTTGTCTCTGTAGGATTTAGTATAGGTTAGCGATTCGTCTGTTAGGTGATTAGTTTTAGGGTCTTTAGATTAGGTTTTTCTTTATAAGGTCTAAAAAATATAAAATCAAGAAAAATTAAAATATATATATATATATATATATATATATATATATATATATATATATATATATATATATATATATATATATATACATAGACAAATAGATAGATTGATAGATAGATACATATAGATATAGATATATATATATGTACGAGTGCATGAAAGTGTGTCTGTATACATGCATGGAAGTGTGTGTGTGTGTGTGTGTGTGTGTGTGTGTGTGTGTGTGTATATATATATATATATATATATATATATATATATATATATATATATATATATATATATATATATATATATATAGAGATAGATAGATATATATATATATATAGATATATATATATATATATATATATATATATATATATATATATATATATATATATATATATATATATATATATATATATTACTGTATATACGGCCTTAATGACCAGGGGCTTTGGCCCCAATGGTCGATTGGCCAGTAAAAAAAAAAAAGCTGTGAAGTTAACTATGGTGCCCGAGTTAGCGGGGTGGACAGACGTAAATGCGGCGTCCATCTGGGAAACTAACTTCCACACTTTTCCGTGTGCTTCGCGGCGGCGAAGCGCCATTTACAGCAAAGGAAAATCGGTTCACTGCAAGGGACGGCCCTGCAAGGGCAGCTGCTTACCTGCAGTTAATGGGTCTGCTCTGCCAGTCAGACAGGGATTACTCAACAACACCAGCTCCTCCTCCTACTCCTTACTACTACCATTACTACTGCAATTACTGCCACTTTTGTTACTCAGTACTACCACTGCTACTACTACTACTATTGCTGCTGCTACTAACTACTACTACCACTGCCTCTACTACTACTATTGCTGCTGCTACTAACTACTGCTACCACTGCTTCTACTACTACTGTTCCTAAACAACAACAACAACAGCAACCAAAACTACTACTATTACTACTACTACTGCTGCTGCTGCTGTTGCTTCTTCTTCTTCTACTACTACTACTACTACCACTACAACTGCTACTACTACTACTACCACTGCTACTACTACTACTACTGTCTAATATACTATAGCACTAGCCGTGTGTGTGTGTGTGTGTGTGTGTGTGTGTGTATTTGGGCAGCCGAAACTACACATTCAAATCGCACCAAAATTGGCACAAAAATCGCTAAAAATTCGCAGATGTGAAAAAACTTGGCCCCATCACGATTGACAAACTTTTACTATATTTAATGAGCGATCATATTTGACCAAAAAAATGTTGCTCCCGAAGCCCGGCATAAGATCTCCGTAGAATTTTTTGCCCATAGCAACAGCAGCGCGAGAGCCCTCCGCAAGAGCAAGTGCGAGGGGCCCGAAGGGCCCACGAGCACCTGTTACTGCTACTGCTACTACTACTACTGCTGCTGCTGCTGCTGCTGCTGCTGCTGCTACTACTACTACTACTAATACTAATACTAATACTACTACCATACTTTTGCTGTCGCTGCTGCTGATATCAATGGTTTCTCCCCTCTCTTCCATTCGTATTTTTTTTCGCAGTTATCACCCCTCTCCATAGTCTCCCTTCCTGCTCTGTGTCAGTGTCCCTGTCTCATTAATTCCTCATTCATTAGGCACACGTGGCAATATTCACAGGTAGACTGATTGACAGACAGAAAGAGCGGTAGATATAGATAATTTTTTTTTTTTAATGTGTCCGACTCTGGGCATAGGCTTCACAGCCAGCCCCCAAGGCCCAGTAGTCCTCCTACATACCATACACCCCTACATGTCACCACTTTGGCGTTAACATCCACCGTCCATATTGAATACATGCTAGGGCTGTCTCATACAGGACTGGTGTATTGGTGTTTGCAGGGATATTTTTACGACAGTTCAGCGGGTCTTCTAATAGATCAGTAAAGTCTGATTTTATGAAATTCAAATCCTTAAACTGTTCCCTGCCCTAGCGTGGATTTGAAACTGGGTCCATTGGGACTGCAGGCCACCTCTCTATCGATTGAGTCACCGCCTCTAAATACAGTACACTGGCTATTTTTTCTACCCATACTTAATTTACCTGAAACTGTTCCAGACGTCCATTAGTTTGTAGCTTTCTTCAAGTACAGTATTTCATTGGCATCTTTCCATAACATTACTTCATGGTCGGCATCATATTCTGTAATGATCTTGTTGCAACTCACTGTTCAGTATAGAAATGTCAGTTTTAAGGCAAGTTAAAGTAAAAACAGCACAGTCACTCCAAGAGGCACTTACGAGGTAATTTGTTTCAACAGATCTCAGTTTAACAGCCATATCCTTAAAACAGTGAGGGTGAAGGTAAATGCAATACCCAATTTGTAGTTTACGAAAAACTTTTGGGCCACACTGGGCCAAGGCCCTGGCTGTAGGCCCAAGAATTGTAAAAAAAAAAAAAAAAATAGCAACAAATCCTTTCAGATTCGTCATATCGACATGAAACCAAAACCTAAATGTGCATCTTTCAAATTTGCATCTTATAACATGCCTCATTACATCAGGGGGTCACCCCCTAGTTAGCGGTAGGGGGTCAATGTCAGGTGGGTCGGGCCTAAAATTTAAAATAGGAATAAATTCATTAATTTTCACCCGATTCACTCAGATTTGATATGTGACATCTTTGAGCAGATATTCTGTTGTGTTTATACGTCAGCACTAAAATGTCTGCCGAGGACGAGTTTGCTGTGCCTTGGCACCGACTCTTGTATTATATCTATTTTAACAATGCTTATAATGAACTCACCTCCCCAAATTTTCATGCTGATATATTGATAAATTAAATGTACTGGTCAATTGTTGAAAGTGGTTATTCTGGCCAGTACAAGACGGATTAGCAGTATAACCTGCAGACTTCAGTCGTCTGGTATATTCACTGGAACCCCTGCTGTGAAACCTGGCCTAATGCCTAGACACAAGAATAATCGACCAGCATTATCAAGTTGGTTTGCCGAGATGCCACAGGAATGCGAAGTGTCCTGTTTTGTGATGAAAAGGTGTTTTCGTCAGAGGGTCTTCGTCCACAATATGTATGGCCCAGAGTTAACATCAGGTAGGCTAGACCAATCACGTGCATGATCATAGCTCATGCATGATACACTGGTTACAGTTTTCGATTTTCATATGGTTTTCCTGATTCATTCAATACATCATATTCCTCACAGAAGATGCTCACAGAAGATGTTGGGAGGTTGTATTGTTATTACTAGGCACATAAACTGCATTGCGTTCTTTTACTCCGCCCCGACCCCCAAATACGGACACCTCAAGCAGTCTGTAATATTGACCTCAACATCCATTTTCGTAAACAGATATGACAAGGGAAATGTTTTTGTTTCAAGGAGGAGTGGTTGCATCATGACTGGAGTCTGGGGCTGGATCAAGTGAAGTTGTGAGCTGGTTGGGCTAAACGGTCGTCTCACACCTGCAGAGTATATTGACAACTTGGAGAATGTACAGTATTATTACCAATTGTAAGGGCAGTACTTGCAGAGGAAGATGCATTTAATGTTCATCTGGCCCATGACAATAGCTCAGTCCACACTGGACAGGTGGTAAGGGACTGGTTTGCTACACATCCTGAAGTGACACTGCTTGACTGGCCTTGAAGATCTCCGGACCTGAACCCGATTCAGAATGTGTGGGTCTAAAGGAGCAAAGACTGGCTCCGACGCAGCGGCGGGAATCGGAGAGAATAATTCACCCGTGTAAGGGAGTTCTGGGAGGGACTTCGATTACAACTGGACGTTCCACAGTATCATATTGACTTAATGACACGAAGACTCCGAGATGTCATTGCACCAAATGGGTTTTATACTAAATATTATGGTCGTCGTGATACACTGTGTGATGCTATAGGGTGTGTGATTTTTGTGTTAGGTCTTAGAATGCTGATGGTGATATGATGATAAGGGTGTGGGGATGATGTGTGATAGAAGTGGTATGTACTCGTATACACGTGTGGTGGTAGAGATCTGTGGATCACGTAATAGTAATGGATTTTGTCTTATTTTTTTATTAACTTATCCAAATCATATGTTATAAAATGTTTAATAAATGTCTAATACTAGTTTTTCTGTGGACAAATTCTTGTCTTCGAGATATGTATTGGGAAGCTGGTACTGTGGGGTCCAGTTAGCCATTCGAATCCCTATCTTCATTAGCATATTTTATCCTGTATATAATACTGAGCAGCTATAAGTTCACATTTCATAACATGGCACAAAAAAAAAAAAAAATACCATAGGTAAAAATAAATAATTTATGTATAAAATAGAAGTAAAGGGTGAACCAGACTAAGATCTAACTGGAACTGGAACTGAATGGCAACTCTGCAGAAGTGATGGTAAGGCAAAAGATAGAAAAATTATCTGGAAACTTTGAACAAGGTCACAGTCTAAAGGAGGAAATGAGGAAGTTTGTTTCGCTTATCAGAAATATACTCGCGTCCACAACCTTGTCATCTGCTGCAAATGGCAACTAATACCATGATTACATCAAATATCACAGCCTTGGGATTTGTTTCCATTGAGCATTCCCGGCATTAATGAAATTCAAACACTTCTTGGAACCGATACGGGCGAAGTGAGAATATTAACAAGTGCCCCCCCCAAAAAAAGAAATGAACTATAAGAAAACGCCAAAAATGCAAGAACACGAACTAAAGGTTTTGAGAATCCAGACCCCGCCATGTCAGTGCTACCAACCGTTCGTATGACACAAGGCAGAGTGCACCAAAAGTTTAGTTATTTTCCAGATCTTTCCACCAAAATTCAGGACACGACTTTTGTATCTGATTGTATTACATCCATCTCATCATTGTCATTTCAGTACACTCAGGTCTACAAAATTCTTCCGCTTTTTACTGTCCAAGTTTTACGTCTATGAGGCACCACAGTTTCGACACACGACTCATAAACTCTCCTACATTGTCAGCAGGGGCAACAGCCTTCTCCAAGCTCTTCCGACTCTTGCTTTAACACCATCCCCTGTGCTAATTATATCCCACATGCCGTAAAGTTCAATAAACACAACCCTCCCGTGGTCAGGATAACCATTATTCAATTCCAGGTACCACCTGGTGATTTATTTTGTTGAAAATGAATCACAGGAACCTGAGTGTTAATACTTTCACCGTTAGCCCTCTCATGACTGCGACAGATCTACTACTCTATCAAATTTAACAACAAACTATTTTATCTCTCAGAAAGTGAACCTGGGAGTGGTAAGAGCCTCATTTCCTACATAATGTTCCCTTAGTTTTGGGTGGACCACACCACCGCCTTTGCATAACGAATATTCATAATTGGTTATACTTGGCACTCTGCCTTTTACACCACTCCACCACTGATGCACCCACCTTGCACAAATTAGCAATATACGAAAGGAAGCTTCTAAAGTGCATTTTTTTTTTTTCTTTACCAGAGATACCGAGTCCCTTTCAGCTCTGTTGTTGACCCTGTGCCTTCAGACTGCAGGGTCAGTTTGACTAGTAACTAAGACGAATCATTTCCACTTCAGAACTAAGGCTTATCGAATTTAGTGCAAACCAGGCTTAGTATTCAAGATTTGGGAGTGACACAATTCCACCAGAAAAAAAAAAAAAAAAAAAAAACTCTGTTAACTATGAGACTCCTGCCTCATAACTAAGGCTCATCAAATTTCATAATACGATACACCAATTTAGTGTCAAGGTTGTGGGAATGGACCAGTTCTGCCAGGTGTAAACAAACCGACTGCAGTAACCAACGAGATTCAGTCCTGCCTTATAACTAAGGCTCATCGAGACTCCCGCAACAACTAGTAAGTACTTACAGGTAAGTTGTGAGGGTGGCAGCTATTTCAGGTGAAAGCAAGTCAATCACAGTAATCAGGGAGACTCATTCCCCCCTCAGCTAGGTAACTGAGTTTCATTTAATAGCAGCTTAATATGATCGATGAACCCCATAGTGTCACAGGAAAAATCAGCTAACTTTGACCCGCCTGTACCGTAGTTCAGGACTTAATGTGGTAGTGGCCCAGTTCAGTCCGGCAAAGACAAACCCACTATAAATAATACACAAAAGGCAGTACGTCATTAAACATTTCTTGTCTTCAGCTCTATACTATATCCATTCTAACAGTACTATCACTCCCTTTACAGACACACCTTTAATCCACTGCAGATTAGAATTACACTATAACTACTTGCAATCTTCTGCAGTTGCCCCTTTCTCCCTCACTCTCATTCGCTCACAGGCAGATATAGTACAATACTGTCATAATTAGCATTACAGTCACAAGTGATGAAGTTTGAGTGAGGGAGTTTGGCCGGTGCGGAAAGGTGTAATCGTGGGTAATTGTAATTCTTTTTTGGAAGAGACTACACACCACCTGAAACACAACACTTCGGTATTTTCGCCTTCCTAAACCCAGCAAATTTATATTATCCAGTATTTCAAAGATAGAGTATCAGGAGAAATTGAAAGATCAGTGGAACGCAGTGAAAGATCAGGGGAATGGCAGTGTGGAGGAGGAATGGCAGTTGTTTTAAGAGTGCTATGGTGGGGCATGCAGAAGAGGTGTGTGGTGTGAGACGTGTGGGTGGTGGTGTAAGAAAAGGAAGTGAATGGTGGTGCGAGGAAGTAAGTATGGCTGTGGCTGAGAAGAGGCGTGCATATAAAGTGTGGCTGCAGAGGAAGGATGCGATGTCATATGAAAAGTATGAGGAAAAGAGGAATAGGGCGAGAAGGGCTGTGCGTGATGCTAAAGTGGCAGCAGATGAGAGGTTGGGTAGGCGGCTGACAGAGAATTTTCAACAGAATAAGAAAATTTTTTGGAAGGAGGTGAAAAGGGTGCGAAAGGGAGAGTCTGGGAAGGAAGAACGAGTAAAAGCAGAGAATGGAAGAATGTTAATTGAGATGGATGCAGTAAGGCAGAGATGGGCAGAGTTTTTTGAAAGATGTTAAATGTAGAGGACGAAATGGTGGCTGAGATTGTGGCAGATGGAAGGGTGCAAGGAATAAATGTGTTGAAAGAGTTGATTGATTCTTTGATCACGAAGGAGGAAGTGGAGAAGGCAGTAAAGGAGATGAAAACAGGGAAAGCTGCAGGTATGGATGGGTGTGCTGTGGAATGCCTGAAGGGTGGTGCAGTGACTATTGTTGACTGGTTAGTAAGATTGTTGAATGTGTGCTTTGTGAAAGGTATGGTGCCAATTGACTGGGCATGTGCTTGTGTGGTCCCGTTGTATAAAGGCAGGGGTGATAAGTATGAATGTACTAGCTTTAGGGGTATAAGTCTGTTGAGTGTTGTAGGTAAGGTTTATGGTAGAGTGTTAATTATGAGAGTTAGAGAGGGTACAGAGAGAGTGATTGGTGAAGAGCAGTGTGGCTTTAGGAAAGGGAGGGGATGCATGGATCAGGTGTTTGTTGTGAGACAATTGTGTGAAAAATATTTAGCAAAAGGCAAGGATGTGTTTTGGTCATTCATGGATTTAGAGAAAGCGTATGATAGAATTGATAGGGAGGCTTTGTGGACTGTTTTAAGATTATATGGACTTGATGGTAGGTTACTAAAAGGGGTGAAAATTTTTTATGTAAATAGTAGAGCGTGTGTAAGAGTGGGAATTGCTGTGAGTGATTGGTTTCCCGTGAGAGTGGGGCTGCGACAGGGATGTGTGATGTCCCCTTGGTTGTTTAATATTTACATGGATGGTGTTGTAAGGGAGGTGAATGCAAGAGTTTTAGATGGAGGTCTGAGTCTAGTGAATGTTGATGGTGGAGAGTGGAATCTGAAGCAGCTGCTGTTTGCAGATGATACTGCACTGGTGGCTGATTCAGAGGAGAGATTGACACAGTTGGTAGAGGAGTTTGGAAGGGTGTGTGAAAGGAGGAAATTGAAAGTAAATGAGAATAAGAGTAAAGTGATGAAGTGTACGAGGTTGGTAGATGGTATGGGGATGAATCTAGTTTTGAATGGCGAGTTGCTTGAGGAGGCAGAGTGTTTTAAATATCTAGGGTCACATGTTGCTGTGGATGGAAGAATAGATGCAGAAGTGAAGTTTAGAATAAATGAAGTAGGAAAGGTGCTGGGAAGAATGAAAAAAGTGTTTAGATGTCGTTCGCTTAGAATGGATGTAAAGAGAAGGCTGTATGAGGGTGTTGTGGTACCGACTGCATTATATGGAGCTGAAACATGGAATATGGGTGTAGCAGAGAGGAAAGGTTTGAATGTATGGAGATGAGGTGTCTGAGGAGTGTGTGTGGAGTGACGCGTATGGATCGAGTGCGAAATGATGAAGTGCGAAGGAAAACTGGAGTTGTTCGGGAGATGGCTGGTAGAGTTGAGCAGAGGGTGTTGCGATGGTTTGGGCATATGGAGAGAATGGATAATGAGCGATTGATGAAAAAGATAACTAGATTTGATGTGAGAGGTGTAAGGCTGAGAGGAAGACCACGATTAGGATGGATGGACAGTGTGAAGAGAGCACTGGATGCGAGGGGGATGTCTGTTGAGCAAGGAGGAGTGGCTGTGCGTGACAGAAATAAATGGAGAGAAATCGTGAATGAATAAGTGATGACGCAGCCCTGAGGGGATATTCTCCCGCATTTGATCTGATCAGCTAGTCAGGTCAGGTGCGGGTAAGGGGATGGGTCTGTTATGATGTGGCAGGGGTAAACCAGCTCTGCTGTCAGGCCCTGCTGCGGATGTCACTGATTGCATTGCGCAGTTGACCCTTGTGCGATGTGGTGCGGTGAGGATGTGTCCGTTCTCCCCTTTGGGGCTAAGATGCGAATGAATATGTTTGAATGGATGAGTAAATGAGGAGTGTGTCGTCCTGTCTCGACTACCTCCCTTTCCTTAGGGGAAGCAGCCAAGGTATATAGATAGATAGATAGATTTCAAAGCAAATAGTTTTTATCGAAACATTTTCAGAGCAGGGATGAAATTTGTGGTGACGTTGGGAATGTAAATTCCAGCTCTGAGCTGAATACAAAACAGCCGCCACCTTCACCCTAGGACGGAGGGTTTTACTATCCTATACAAAGCCTTGAGGACAGTACTGTACTGGTGGTGGCAGTTTACACTGTTGTGGTGGTTATGACGGAGTTCTTGTTCATGTTCTCTGTTGTTGTTGTTGTTGGTGGTGGTGGTGAATTTATGCTTGTGCTGGTGGAGGTATTGTGGTTGTGGTCACGAAGACGACGAAGAAGAAGATACAGAAGAAGAAGAAAGAGAAAAAGAAGATGATGGTTATGGAGATGGAGAGGAATGAGAAGAATAGGGAGAAGATAACGATGATGGTAGAAGAGATGGAGGTGAGGAAGAATAAAAGTAAAAATGAACTCTTCAGGAGGAAAAGAAGAAAGAAGAACGGAGATAAGAAGGAAAACACAGAAGAGATAGTGGGGATAGACGCGAAGGCAGAGAAAAGAAGGAAACGAAGTATGACTATTGGGGACACAGAAGGAAGGAAGGAAAGAAGACGAGAGGAAGCAGGAGAGGGAGGGCGGGAGGGGAAGATATGGAGGAGGGACAACGTGAGAATGTGAGGGAGAGAAAGACAATGAAAGGCTAACAACAGAGAAAGAAGGGAAGGGGACGGGAAGAGAGGAAATGAGAGAGAGACGAAAGATGTGAAGGAAGGAAGGACAGAGGGAAATAAAAAGGAGAAGGAAGAAAAAGAGAAACAGGAGGAAAAGAAAGGAAGAAGGGCTGGCAGGAAGGAGACACAATGCAAAATATGGGGAGAAGGTAAGAAAAAAAAAAGGAGGGGAAGGAAAGGATGAAATATAGGAAGTGATGAAAGAGAAGGTAAAGGGAAAGGTATGATGGATAAATGAGAGAGAGAGAGGTAACCTAAGCCATGTCTCGTTTGCATACTTGATTGGTGGCGCCTCAGTTGGTCTCTCTCTCTCTCTCTCTCTCCAATACTTCACTAAGGCAGTTCCATATTCGCGGCACACGAGTCTGAAGGTGTCATTATCGTAACTTGGCAACCTACCAGTCAACAATGCATCCCACTTCGTATCCTATCATACACGAATCATATTATACACTAATGTACTGCACACGAATATTATTATACAAGAACATATTAGGCTCGTATCACATGCATATCATATTATACATGAAACTGAAAGCACTGTTGACGAGTAGGTTGCCAGGGCACTATAATGACACCTTCAGACTCGTGTGCCGCGATTATAGTTGGCAGCAGCTGTGCTTTATTAGGCTGTGAAGTGTCTTTGCCTCAGAGAATGGCTTAGTCAGTTTTGCACTGGCCTCACGCATGCAGGACATTGGAGTAGGTTTGAGCTCCACTGAATACTGCTGAAGTTGTGGGGATGGAGCCTCAAAATAACACCTCTCCACAAGTCATACCAAATTTCCATTATGCCACTGTCTATGGCCAATGTCTTTTGACCTGCTCCAAGCTGCCCATGTTTTTAGTCGCATTTTCTTTCTAGTATTCTTGTTTAATTGTGGCAGGCACTTCTACCCTTCAGAATGAACCATTTCCGACCAAACATGGACACAGTAACCAGTCTTTGACCTAGCTGTGTCTGCAATGTTATGGTTACTAGGCAACTACTCGTTGCCTAGCAACGACCGAAAAAACGCCTTTTTTGTACTTTTCTCGTTTTGAGCTATAGAAGCATTACTAATTGGCGTTGAAGGCTCTGACATCACAAGGCGTCATCCTGAGGTCATTTTCTATCTGAAGTATACTATCCATTTTTTCCCTCTCTCCTCTAGTTTTCGAGTGGCAACCCTGCGAAGATTGGCCTCAGTGACCCTAGCAACTAGTACCGGTTTTCAGAAATGCTCCCCTAGTTCCCCAGTGGTTCGAAGGAATGAACTGAATGAAACTCTGCATGCTTATAAACACTGACTAGTACTACAAGTTTCTACTGTACAACTATGTGTTACATTGGCAAGGTCAAGGGTCAAAGGTCATCAAATGCAAAAATGGTGAAAAAATCACGACTAAGCTCGTGCGAAATGCTAAGGTTCTGAAGATTATTAAACCAGGGTCGTGATTCTTCTGTGGAATGTTGCACTGGAGTACCTCCATCCAAAACTGACATTTAGTGTCTAAATTCACTTCTAGTCGCTGGCAGCACCACCTAGAAGTTGTACCTCTGGTGGGTTATTCCGCTAATTTCAAGTTCCCTAGCTCCACAGTGGGTGGACGGAATCGAATGACGTGCATGACCTACAGTATATCCGCCAGGTCAGAGGTGAAAGGTCATCAAGTGCAGATAATAGGAAAAGTGCTAAAATTACGACCTTGTTTGTGCGAAATGCTAAGGCTCCGAGGATTATTAAGCCAAGGCCATGATTCTTGGGTGGAATGTTGCACTGGAATACCTCCATACAGATATGACTTTTAGTGTCGAAACTCACTCCCGGTCGCTAGCAGCGCCATCTATAATTTGAACCTTGGTTGGGCCAAAGCTTTCTCGGCTTAGATCTGGCCATTGTTACCTACCGATTTGTTATTTAAATGGCTGTCAAGTACCTACAATTTGGTATCAGCACTACCTTCAGCCTAAACTCAAACCTGCGCCATCCACGCCTAGGCTGGTGGTAAGGTAACATAAAAAGCAAATAAATGCCATCACACACACACACACACACACACACACACACACACACACACACACACACACACACACACACACACATAAACACACACATACACACACACACACACACACACACACACACACACACACACACACACACACACACACACACACACACGAGAGAGAGAGAGAGAGAGAGAGAGAGAGAGAGAGAGAGAGAGAGAGAGAGAGAGAGAGAGACTGTTGAGATGGGTCTATATAGTGAGTGAAATGGGTATAAGTGTAAAGAATGTCGAGAATGCTGGTGTAAAATGGGATTCGTGTGAAAGTTTCAAGAGGGACTTAATGCCAGGACGGGATAGTGTTGTGTTGACCGTCATCAATCCATAATATCATCTGGTGGTCGCAAGAATACGTGTAAAACACAGGTCATGGTAGTGAAGAGGTAGAATGAGGGTGTAGAGTGGGAATTAGGTAGTTTCTTAGAGACGTGTCACATGACAGTATGAGAAAGTAATGGGACTGTTAGATAAAATTTTCTGACGATAGAAAGGATAAGAAAGAACCAAACGTCATCACAGTGAGGAAGTTGAATGTAGTTGTAAAGTGCAAGTTGTGGTAAGGGATTATGAGGGGTTTAATGAGGACATGAAGTAGTGTTTGAGGAGACGTCAGTATTTGACTTTCATCTGTACTGTGCAGTACTGTGGCGCCATTTCTTCTTTCCTTGTTAGAGATCAGGACAACCAATTCGTAGTAAAGAACGTAATGACACTTCGGAACATTACATAGTAAGGGAAATATTATACTCTTAAATTTTAAGCTGGACCAAAATGGACACCTTTCCGTCTTGAATAATGAGGGCCGTATTATAAAAAGCCAGAGTTCAGGCGATCCAACTGCGACATTCAGTCGTTAAACGTTCCTGAGCGTCAGTCATCCATACTATAAAAAATCTGGACCGTCAGTCTTGGCGAAACCCAGTTCTGGAGTTTGAATACCACGACAGTGGCTACACTGGGGGAAAATGCGCTGCATGAGCGCTAACAAGTGCGAATTTTGAATGTTTCTTCTGTTCAATAAACCAGACACTTCGCTACCCCACTCTAAACTATTATTTTTATATAGGAAATATGTATATTTGCGCTATACTTGGTAAAAATTGGCGGTGGAACGCATAAAGAGCAGGCATTTACGAGCAACATAGTGTATACTGTATATACTGTGTAGGCTAAGCATGAATTATGATTTATTCTCCTTTTCTTGTTATTTGCAAGAAAAAAATATTGAAGATATCTAGTTTGAATTTATACGAGCAAAGGGAATGTATTATTGCCTACTTCATAGACTTCCATGATATGTTTCCTGGCAGCTCACCAGGCAGGAACCATACGGCAGCCTATCCAGATTATGTGCACTTTACTCATGTAGCAGGACATCCTATGTTCCTAAATTCATATTCCGAGATGTAAATACATAGTCATTACAGAATTATTTTTAGAATGGAGACTGCTTTGCTTCATTACAAAGCTGATTGAATGGTGACTTTCACCGCAGCACAAACACATGAGGGATGAAGTAACACTCTTCCATTTCTTTTTCAGCAACTTCTTTCCACACCTGTGATCCAGCCATAACCAGCATACCATGAGGGAAAATATTGGTTAACAGATGTGTGTACTGTCACAGCTGTTCATTCAGTTTCTATATATCTGGTTGTCTAAGTTATTACTAGTAAATTTCCAGTTTAGCTCAGTAATTATACTACTCGTGTATTCGCATTCTTGATTATTACCTGTCCCTTCAATGTGTAATGATTTTTTGTCACTTGGTACAGTACAGTATTTCTTTTTCTATTCCAGTCTGCTAGATATGGTTTACCTCTTTTCCTAGAAATCATTCCACTTCTACATTACTTTCATTCAATTCTGATTTATACATTTTCAGTCTGCTTATTGTTCTGTTTTTCTGGCTTTCTCCAAAACTGTTCATAAGTTTGATGTTGGTCTCCTTCACCAAATATTTATCTCATCATTTTCTGTTTGTAGTTGTAGTAGTTGTAGCTGTTCCTTAAGCAGTCTGGCCGAACAGCCCTGAGTCCCTAATGAAGGCCACGGCCGAGACCGGGCTTTCTTACAGAGCTCTCAAAAAGTGCATGTTGTGTTGCTGGCGAAGGCGATTGTGTGCAATGCAGTCTTCCATAATGTTCTTAATAGTAAGGGGTGCTGTGTGGCATCCTGGGCAGGCGTCAGCAATAGAGTCATCCAGCCTCTTTTGATAACTCAAGAGTTATCAGTCACTGCTTAACTGCCCCTGTCGTATTTTTGTATAACCCTTCCACCAACACCAATATTTCCTGCCTTTCCTACACTCATCTACTCCTCCATTACAACAGCTGTCAATTCTATCTAATTAACTATTTTTTATAGTATGTTTATGGTACAGGCCATATCCTTAGGCCTGTAGCTATTTACATGTAAGAAAAGCTCTTGGGATAGAAAGATACCTCAGGATTTTTTTCTCTTTTTCTTCTGTGAATCTCACGAAATAGTCTGCATTATTTTACCGAAAAATTTTGTATTAAAGCCAATACACCTATACTCAATTCTGAGTGCTTGATTGAAATTGGTAAATATTTTGCCAGCATCCTAACCAATCATCAGCTTATATATTTTGGTGCAAAAACGAACTAGATTTTTCAATGAAGAACTTAAGTGATTGGATGTACTTGTTGGTACTAATGAAAACTTTAGGCACTCTATTTTTTTCCCCATTTCTGTAACTAAACTGCATAAGGGAACATTAAAGCTGGTGAAAAATACAAACATAAATAATCATTTACCAACACTGACCTGACTCTGACATCTGTAATTTCTACCATGTAATATAATATTTTATATATTCTCTTTCTTAATTGGTATATACTATTTTAGCCTCAAATATGGAGGAAAGCTGTACTGTACCCAGCAAAGTACTGTGACTCTCATTATGCTAGCAACCACTCCAGCTGCCGCATGAATCAGCTATACACTTGAACCTATCTATCTATTGCCGGACGCCTCAATCCCGTTTGGGGTGGCCACAAACAAATCGCCTCCAAGTCGCCCTGTCCCCCGCCATTTCACTGCCCTGCTCCCAACTCACACACTCCTCTCTCATATACCTCTCCACCCCATCCCTCCATCTCATCCTCGGCCTCCCCCTCCCTCTTCCCCCCTCCACCTCACTCACATACACTGTCTTCGTCAGTCTTTCACTCTCCATCCTCTCCACATGGCCAAACCACCTCAGTGTGTTCCTCATAACGCTTCCTATCACATCCACATCCACCCCACAACGCTCCTTTATATCCTCATTCGTCAGCCTGTCTCTCCATGTGACTCCACAGGCTCCTCTTAAATAACTCATTTCCACTGCTCTCACTCTTGACTTGTGTCCTTCCAATAACGTCCAAGCTTCACTTCCGTACGTTAGAGTTGGTATCACAATACTGTCATGTAGTAACTTTTTCACTTCCATGCTCACTTCCCTGTTTCTTATCACTGCTTTCAAAGAACCAGCAACCTTTCTTCCCTGCTGTACCCTTTCAAGCACTTCACCCTCCAAACCTCCATCCTTACTCATCACACTACCCAAGTACTTAAACGTACTCACATTTTCCAATTCCTCACCATCTAACCTCGTTGTACATTCACTAACTTCACCTCTCTCAAAGACCATCACTTTACTCTTCCCTACATTCACCTTTAGATTCCGTTTCTTACACACTCTCCCAAACTCATCCACCTAGCCTTGCAGCTCCTCTTCGTCTTCACTCAACAACACAGAATCATCTGCAAACAACAGTACAGGGAGTTTCCAAACACTATCCTATCTCACCAAGGCCACTCCAACATCCACTACCCTATCTTGTACCTCTTTTACTACCCCATCCATGTACAGATTGAACAACCATGGACACATGACACATCCCTGTTTCAAACCAACTTTCAAAGAGAAAAATTCACTTAGTTCACCATCCACACGCACTGCAGCCTTCGCACCATCGTACATACTCTTCACAGCATTCAACAACTTCCCATCTACTCCATATATTCTTAACACTTTCCACAATCCTTGTCTATCCACCCTGTCATATGCTTTCTCCAAATCCATGAAAGCCGCATACAACTTCTTTCCCTTCTCTAGAAACTTTTCCACTAAAGATCTAAGAATGAATATCTGATCTACACAACCTCTTCCCTTCCTAAAGCCTCCCTGTTCTTCTCCAACTAATTTCTCTGTTCTTTCTCTAACTCTGTCAGTAAGTATCCTACCATACACTTTTCCTATTATACTAAGAAGACAAATGCCCCTATGATTACCACACTCTTCTTTTTCCCCCATTCCTTTGTACAAGGGAATAATTATACCTGACTTCCAATCCTCCGGGACTCTACCTTCCCCCAAGGCCAATCTGCACATCTTCCACATCCATTCTTCTACTATCTCTCCCCCATGCTTCAGCATTTCACCACACACTCCGTCAATTCCTCGGACTTTCCCCGATTTAACTTTCTTCATTGCTTCCACAACTTCTATCCTACTGATTTCTTCCTGTCTTCTCACCTCCCTCCTTCTCCCAGCCATTCCCCAGCCACTTATACTCGCATTACTTCCATCCTCTACGTTCAACAATTCCTTGAAGTGTTCTCTCCATCTGTTCACTTTTTCTCCCTTCTCCACTAGTAATCTACCATTTTTATCTTTCACTCCCCTGCTAACTTCACTTCCACCCTGTCTTACTCTTTTCACTTCTCTCCAGAACATTTTCTTTCAGTCCCTCCACTCTACACTCAAATTCCTTCCAAATTCCTCATCCACTCTCTTCTTACTCTCTCTTACTAATCTTTTCACCACTTTCTTTCTTTCTACATATAACTCTCTCTTCCGCCTCTCAACTTCTACCACGCCCCTATTTCTCATCCATTCATTGTATGCTTTCCTCTTTTGTGCCACGGCCTGTTTCACCTCTTCAGTCCACCACGCTATTCCTTGCACCCTCCTCCGTCTTCTCTTCCTTCCACACACCACATCACATGCTGCACATATTTCTTCTGTAAATATCCTACACACACCTTCCACGTCTTCCATCTGCTCCAATTCATATTTGCCCAATCGTTCCTCCACTTCTCTCTTATACTCTGCCTTTTTCTCATCCTCTTGTAACCTCTCCACTCTCCTTGCAACTACTCCTTCCTCTCGTCTTTCCCTTCTTCTATTCCTCCATCTTACTTGAATTCTAATTGTGGCCACCACCAAGTAGTGGTCAGAAAGTCCACTCCCCCAACCTCTATAAACTCTTGCATCCATTACCTTCGCATCCTTTCATCCACACACACATAATCAATCATTGCCTTCCTTTCATTCAGTTCACCACCCACCCTTCTCATCACTCGCCATGTATTCCTGTAGATCATTTTATGCCTGAAGAAGGTATTGGCTATCACCAATCCCCTCCCAGCACAAATGTCCACTAACACACTCCCATTCTCATCTGTCTCAGCAGGCACACCCCACTCACCAACTATTCCATCCACCTTCACATTCCCAACTTTACCATTCATATCACCAATCAAAAACACTCTCTCATTCCTTCCAAACTTTTCCATGCACACTTCTACATTTGTCCAGAACTCTTCTCTCACTCTTCTAGCACGATCTTGCGTTGGTACATACACACACACATTCGCCCACATTTGTATTCCAACTTTCAACTTTACCCACACAATCCTTGACCCAACTGATCCATACTGTCTTGTGCTCCTCTTCCATCTTTTACTCACAACTATTCATACTCCTTCTTTTGCTCTCTCATTCTCACCTACTCCTGCACATATACCCCATCCATACTCCCATTCTCTCACACTTTCTCCTCACCATTTTGTTTCAGTTATTCCACATACATCCACTTTCGCACCCTCAAGCACCTGGACAATCTCTCTCTCTCTATTTCACCTCATCATTCACTCCTCTTACATTCCAAGTTCCAATTACCATGTCCTTTGTCCGGTCCTTGGTCGTCATCGTTTGGTCAGTCCTTGTCCGAGGCTTATTGTTTATTTTTTTAGTTAGTTGTTTTCCGGGGAGGGGCACTAACCCTCCGCCAACGCTTTTAGTCGCCGTTTACGACAATCCTACATTGCCCCATGAGGAGCGTAGGAACCCGGGGCTAGGCAGTTGGTCCCGACATTTAAGATGAGAGTGACCAGCCTTACTCATTATTGAGTGGAATTACATGAACAATCAACCCCAACCACCCCTTGGATATAAACCTTCACCGACTCAATCCGATTGGAGTGCAGTAATTACCCACTAAACCATCAGGCGCCAAAATTTGGTTATATGGTTACCACCCAGCGTAGTAAGTGGTTTCCTGGTGTACAGGACACCATTTGGCTTGTAACTCAATGTACTGTAGAGTCACCCACAGGCAGAAGGAAGAGGAAAGAATGAAGGGAAGACAGAAGAGGGAGTGTAAAGTTACCCGTAGGCAGAAGAACAAGGAAAGAAAGAAGGAAAGGAAGGCAGAAGAGGATGGACGGAATGAAGGATGGAGGAGAGGAAAAGGCAGACACCCGACAGCAGCGCTACGTCGAGTGAGTGGATGGTGAGCGTCCCCACCTACTATATATTACTGGTTGTAATGATAATGAGTATTGGCCTTAATATAAATAAGTGAAGAAGGTGGGTGTACGTAAAGTATTATATACATGAAATGGTGTTTGTTACTATGTTTAAGCTCTGAGAAAAATAGGTAAAAAGTATATTCACCCACTTAAGTAGAATGATGTCACTCTGGGTCACTTCAAGGTCGTGGTGAAAGATCAGGGTTCACTGACGTGAGATGTTCTCAGCAATACCAGCACTACACAACGTCGACTTTCACTTTGGTAGCTGTGGAGAGTAAATGAGTAATGATGAGTAATGTCTGAGTGAGTAACGATGAGTAAGATGAGCGGTGAGTGAGGGCTCTGAAAGTTGCTGTGTCGTAGTTTGACCTGTTCACCCCTACATCAGCGTGGTGATGCTGCAGGTGGAGGGTGGTTGAAGAGAAGGGTTGGATCAGGTGGGAGTTGCTGTGGTTGTGGGTTGTGAGTTGTGTTGTTGCCTCGCTAGCTCTCACTCTCTGTTTGCTTGTTCCATAGCAATCGTTGATAGTTGTAGTTCGTTGGTTCGTCGTAGAAATTGGAAGATTGGTTGTAATAGTATATTGTCAAACCACTGTCAGTAAAGTTGTGAGGCGTCGTGTGGCTCGACTTGTAGTATTGTCTGTTTTTTATCTTGATAATGTAGACTCAATTGTAGACTAGTAGACTCCTAGACTCGTAGGCGTTGTTCGTACGTTCGCGGCAACCAAAATAATATATCAGACTCGTAACAAATTAAATCGTAGTCGTAGCTTCGCTGTAGTAGACAGTGATTTAATTTGTAGAAGATAACCTCAGTTCACTTGTAGTCGGTGACAGGAGAAGATGAAGGCGAGTCTGGGGTTGACTGCAGTTTATTTTCTTCAAGGGAATATCTCAAAACTTACACTAAGTGAACTTCGTGAGCCTGACCCCCTTTTTACACCACCATGCTTCTCTCTCGAGTCTGGACCCCCATCTCCCTCTCTCTCCCAATTCCTTCTCGCTTCTTTCTCCTCCAACCACCTAACTCCTTCTGTCTTCTTCTCCTGTTTCCTTTCGTATAAGAGAACTTCTGTCACTTGGGCTATACTGTTGTTGAACCATCTAGAAGCCTGTGTGTGTGTGTATGTGTGTGTGTGTGTGTGTGTGTGTGTGTGTGTGTGTGTGTGTGTGTGTGTGTGTGTGTCGTAGCTTTCCTGTCACATCTTGCTGTCTGGCATTCCTGAGAGAGAACAGTGCTAACACATTTCCTTCGGCCTCTAGCTATGACTCTCACTTAACCTCTAGCTTACATATATGCTACCAGCTATTATTTATGATATTTTAGAGTCCTGACATCTCTCTCTCTCTCTCTCTCTGGGGGCGCGATAGCACAGTGGTAGCGCACTGAGCTTGTGATCGGGAGGTCGCAAGTTCCAGCCTCGCCTGGGCTACCGTCGCCGGGAGGAGTAGCGTCCTCCTGTAACCCAGTGGGGCTATATGGCCTTAGTTGCCTAGTTCGGGGAATTCATTTCTCCATTCTCTCTCTCTCTCTCTCTCTCTCTTTGACCCCTCCACCCTTCCAATTTTTACATATAAATTATAGGCATAAGTCTGGGTTCCAGGCAGAAGGAAAGATGGGGAGCTGGAGAACTTGGAGGAAAAGAAAGAGGAGGCCAAAGAGGGAAATATGGAGGGACAGGGGGGAGTAGGAGAAGGAAAAAATGAGGAGGAGAGAGATTAAGAACAGGAAAGTGGGGACGGATGAGAGGAAAGTGGGGAAGAAGAGGACTGGGAAGGAATGATTGGTGAATTGACGAGGTGTGGTGGAATGGAAGGGTGGCTGGCCAGACTGGGAAGGTCAGAACAGTAACGCAATGAAATATGACACCACACTGCATTTATGAACCATGGAGGCTCGGTGATGGCGTGTTTGTCTTATTACCTACGGGCAGACCATATTTGAGGTTGGAAACCCAAACTGACTTAGACACTGGGAGGATCCACAGTGGCAAGCAGGCTTGTCTTCTACAATCCATTTTCCATTTGCGCGATGGGGAGAAGGTTGATGGACGTTTGTGTTGCCTTACCGGGCAGTGGATCCTCCCGGTTATACTGGTGCCACCAAGTGAAGTCCCTTTCCAGTATTACAGCCAAACCCAAACTAAAATATTCAAATACCGGTAATGTGCAGGGGCAGTTCATTTGTTAACATTTCATGGATATCCTCCTCCTGCTCGTTTGGTTCCTCTTCCTATATAGTCTCTGGGAATACGTTCCTCTTACTACTACCCTGACCGAGGTCCTAAGCTATAGTACACAAGGGTATAGATATTTTATAGTTTCCATCGAAATGTTGGGGCGGGTGATGTACAGTATAAGCAGTGTTGAAGAGCAGGACTATGTGCAACACAAACCATACAGTCACTCTCTGCCTATCACCATCATTATCTACTTCTTCCTCCCAGAACAGCAGCCTCACTGGTCAAGAAAACATCCTAGCACATTCCCTTTGTCGTCTTACTTCTGTTCATGGCACGTTAAAATATTGTATATTAATGCAGTCAGTTACAGTAAATATAAAAATCATACACTAAAACAATTAATTAATAGTGTAATTAATGTAAGTAATTAAGGAAGATGTGCTATAAGAACTCCTAAGGTGACGAGAATACGGTCCTAAAATAATTTCTCTTCTTTCGTCACCCTCTCCCCATCCCTCAACTCACCGTCATGCATGCTGAAAAATGCTGTTCCAGGGAAGGGTTGGAGGAGCGGAAGCACACACATGGCTGAACACATTACTAATTAAGCTTAACCACTCGTGCTTGAGTTACATTTGGTACAGTTTAACAGTGTGAAGCAGTGAAAATTTAGTCTATATTTAGAGTCGGTAACGTAAACGAATTACCAGTACAATAGCCTATGGTTCTGTAACCTTAACTTTGTTTAGATTTTGCTCCTTTTCAACTATATATCCCGTAGCATTGTAGCAGGAAGACAATGCCACAGCTCTACACCATTGCTATAACGCTGCTTCGTGACTTACTACATAATTATATTTTTGTGTTAGTCTATAACTACAACTCATCATTCAATATGAAGATAATAATTTGTGTGTAATTAAACTGAGTGCGGTTCTATTAATTACATTCCTTGGGGTAAAGTAAGTCATACACAGGTCCATTCAGAACATGGCAGACACCAATATTCAAACTCATTCCAGTTAGGTCAGCTTTGATCTATGAACACAGTTATTTATTTTTCCTCATTACCTCCAGCGAAGGTGATACTACTTACAGTGAAGGGGTTAATGGACAGTACATCTAACCTCTCCTAGTCGAAAACTGCATCCTTGGGTAAATATAATCATCCAGATATAGCAATAACATTTGCAATAGGAACGTCATCAAACTGAAGGGATCGTCTAAATAAGTTCACAGCAAGTCGTTTGATGTCCAGCAGTCATTAGCGTTGCATGTTGCTTGCGTTAGATGTCATACATCTAAGTCTTCGAACTGACGGAATGGTAATCCAGCGAGTAAATCAAATGTGCTTGAACAATGTTTTTCTGGCACTTTAGTGTAAACGTCTGAAATATCAGAGTACAGTACTGTATTTAACATCTGCTGCCATTCGCAAAAAAAAAAAAAAAAAAAAAAAATCATACAATATGCAGTTATTTCGAGCAACCGAACTGTAATATTGTAAAAGAAATGCTTTCTCTCTTACTGCATGGGGAATATTAGTAGTGTTTGAGATGAGTTATATTCTTACCAGTGGCATCACTGGATTTGAAAAAATAATAATAATAATAATAGTAATAATAATAATATGATGATGATGTATTTGAATCTCACATTTGTTGCAAGTTGCCTCATGAGTCGTTAAAAAAGTTATATTGGACTGAACGTTGATTCTGTGGTGCTAACAGTTCAAAAAGGAAAACATATACCGACTAATGGAAGAATTTATATATCCATCTAATGCAATAATGTCATACAGTAATTATTTCATTCTGGTTGACTCCAGACGATACCATTCACCATGGGAAGAACTTCCCTTAATAAAAGGTTTAATGAAACCTGTATATAACCAAAACAGTTCCAAAGTTTCTCTTCAACTAGGAGTAAGTGTTAGGAAATGGCAAGAAATAAAAAATGACATGAAAAAGGGCTGAAGTGGTTAAAGTACCTTCCAAACAAACAACATTTACGTAATTATGTTGGTTCAATTATTATACAGTTTGTAACTTCAAGGCTGAACCGTCCATTCTCATAGCAGGCTACATTAACGGTTTCTCTCAAGTTTCTTTGAACTTCATTGTACCGTATCTCTTTCATACTTTCTCCTTCCTCGTTTGCGGATGCAATCTCACCCGGTGCTGAAATGGAGTTCAGAGTATTGTTACGTCCCGATCCCCACACTGCCACAGGCTCCAACAGCAGTAGTACAGTACAGGAAGGACGTTGCCCAGTGAGTTGTTCTTCCTATGGTCAGCCTTTAGGTGTGCAGTACACAAGATCAGCTGAGGCGAAAATAAACACTGGCTTCTTAAAGTTCACTGTCTTTATTTTCCAAGTAATTCCACTTAATTTAATGCTTTTCAACTTTACTGTTCTCACAAGCACTGGAGCTATACATACTTTACTAATTACAGTTACACTTAATGCTTGACAACACTTCACTTATTACACAAGTACCGAAAATAATCTTCACTGACAGTAATTACACTTAATGCCTGCCAGCAACTCTTCACAAACTTCACTAACAGCACTACACCAAAACCGACTGCACTTCACTCAGACTGACCTGAAACTCAACTAAACTTATAATAATCTCTACCATATCTTATAAAAGCTTGCATTATTCGAGAAACGTCTACATTCCACGAGAACAACAGTTGCCAACTCGGATATCAAAACATGTAAAGAGTTTTCTTACATTACATAATACTCTAAATCATTTACCGTACGAACTTAAATTACGTAATTTTAACAAGCAGTCATATACATAAAACATTATAGAGAAATGGAGTAGAAAAATTAATGCATAATTTACGAAATAACTACGTTCACAAACAACGGGCAAACTGGCAACTTTGACTCGTACTGATAACGGAACTACTGTACATGAAACACCGAGCACCCATTGGCAAATCTCACTTCTTAACAGTACCCCCTCCCTAGTTCTTTGTCGTCCCGACAAAACTACACAGTATATACAAACATAAGCCTTAATCTTAATGGAACATTTAACTATACACAAAATAATCTTTCAACTTATCAGGTCTTCTTCAATGTTGCTTCCGACGATGTCCTTGTTCCTCCACACAGCCCACTCCTCCTGGAAGGTCTTGGTCGTCTTCTTGACACAGCACACATCACAGGTCCGACTCCATTCATCAACATCCTGACGCATGCCAATCCAGTAGAACTTGTATTGCAGCCGGCTTAGAATTGTGTTCACTCCCAGGTGCTCACTAGTGATCTGGTTAGGTGACTCATCCAAGATCTCAGACCTCATCTTCTTCAGAACCACCAGTTGCCAACACTCACTGAGGCCATTGGGCGTCTCCCACTGATGCTCCAGTAGCCCGTTGCAACGAAGAAGGTCCCACTGACTCCAGCAGGTCCCGGTCACAGGGCCCAACCTGGAAACTCCTCCCCATGATGGTCGCATTGCACTCCGCTGCAGCCACTCCAGCACCGTTTGCAAATCTGCACCCTCCATCTTCATCCTCCCCAGATCTTCTCCATCCGACGCCAGTCCCGTCACTACAGTACAGCAGCATTTCTTCCTACGATTCCCATTCCTACTATGCTGCATGTCGTCTGTCCTGTCTTCTCGCACACTATTCATCAAGGTTCTCTTGCATTTCTTCAGTAGTGGGTCTTCTGTAGCCTTCTTTTTATTATCCCAACCATTTTGATCCGCAAGTAACTCGAACTGTGCACAGTAGGCTTCCCAAGATACTCTACCATCACTTTCTTGAAGTTTCTTCTTAACTGCATCCTCATTATAGCCATGCACTTCACTGGTCTGGGGCCTAAAAACTAAGGCATTATAAATGTCCAGGACTTGAACCTCCAACATACTGATTATTCAACCCTGCAATGCCATCTTCAGATTTTCGGGATCCGCCAAGATTCACCACACACTGTCCACTCTTTTCATATGCTCTCTGTACACTAACCTGAGGCTCAGCAGTGCAATATTTCTCTACAGCCTCCATATTCTCACTAATTATCTTAACATGATCAACTACATGCTTCAGCTGGTTATCTATATGCTGTCTGCACTCCATCACTATTTCCTCACTAATCTTAAGCTGGTTGTCCACATGCTGTTTGCACTCTGTCACTATTTCCACATTAATTGTCTTCAACTGGTCGTCTACGTGTTGTTTGCACTCTGCCACATTATTGCTTGCCTTATACATCTGTTGCCGTAGCTCAGCATACACCTCCTCCTTTAATTGTTCCTGTTCTTCCTTCATTTCCCCCATGAAAGCATCTAGCTGTCCTTGCATCCTCAGCTGTAACTCCCTCTGTTGCTCCTGTAGTGCCTCCTGAAGCTGTTTATATCGTTCTTTCTGTTTTTCGTTCTGTGCCTGCAATTGTTCTTTGATTTCTTTCTTCTGTGCCTGCAGTTGTTCTTTGATTTCTTTCTTTTGTGCCTGTAATTGTTCTTCAAGCCTTTCTGTCCTTCACTTTGTGTATTGTTCTTTGTGTTCGTCACGTTGTGCCTGTATTAGCTTCACGATTGTCGCCAGTGAAATTTCCTCCTCCTTCCCAGCTCTAGATCTTGTCTTCACACCTTCTGCTTCCATGTCGACGGTTAGTCCAACTGCAGCCCTGAAATAATAATCTCACTCCTGACACCAGTGTTACATCCCAGTCCCCACACTGCCACAGGCTCCTACAGCAGTAGTACAGTATAGGAAGGACGTTACCCAATGAGTTGTTCTTCCTATGGTCAGCCTACACAAGATCAGCTGAGGCGAAAATAAACACTGGCTTCTTAAAGTTCACTGTCTTTATTTTCCAAGTAATTCCACTTAATTTAATACTTTTCAACTTCACTGTTCTAACAAACACTGGAGCTATACATACTTTACTAATTACAGTTACACTTAATGCTTGACAACACTTCACTTATTACACAAGTACCGAAAATAATCTTCACTGACAGTAATTACACTTAATGCCTGCCAGCAACTCTTCACAAACTTCACTAACAGCACTACACCAAAACCGACTGCACTTCACTCAGACTGACCTGAAACTCAACTAAACTTATAATAATCTCTACCATATCTTATAAAAGCTTGCATTATTCGAGAAACGTCTACATTCCACGAGAACAACAGTTGCCAACTCGGATATCAAAACATGTAAAGAGTTTTCTTACATTACATAATACCCTAAATCATTTACCGTACGAACTTAAATTACGTAATTTTAACAAGCAGTCATATACATAAAATACTATAGAGAAATGAAGTAGAAAAATTAATGCATAACTTAAGTAATAACTACGTTCACAAACAACAGGCAAACTGGCAACTCTGACTCGTATGATACCGGAACTACTGTACACGAAACGCCGAGAAACTTCTCGAGCACCCAGCTGGCAAATCTCACTTCTTAACACTATGATGATGATAATGATTTTACTATAACTGGTGCATATAAAAGTACTGTATTTTCGTTAGATTGTGAAGCTCTCTATCACCTCTTCCTCATTACATCATTCCATTGTATGGCACATCACCCCTTTCCTACCCGGATGTCTTCTTATTATACTCTCTCTCTCTCTCTCTCTCTCTCTCTCTCTCTCTCATATACCACCTTTAATTCCACTCGGGTCAATCCAAAGTCCGATGGTAATTAATGGATGTTTATTCTGACTAGTTGAGCACAGATCCTGCCCGCATTAGGCCTGCCTCAGAACTGATCACAGAGCCAGAGAGAAGCCAGCCTGCATGTCTTGCTAGACCTAAGTCAGGATTTTTTTAATGTGATGGCTGCTGTACAGTACAGAAATGGGCACCTAGGCCAGGAACACACAATTCCGCACTTACACACTACTAAATGTAAACTAATATATACTGACATCAGTTTAGAGTCTAACTTGAAAGGAAATATTAAATCATGGTAAAAGACTTTCCCTGGTTGACAAAAATTGTCTCCTAACACAATGGAGTAATTCTTAGATTAGGCGTCTAGTTACACTGAGGATCAATGGACATCTGTGTAAGAAGTAAGGATATAATAGGAAAGTAATTGTGGTTAAGTTCCTATTCGTAGAAGAGTATAATAATAAAACATATAATGCTGTTATATAAGCAGTTGGATTTCACAATACATGGCCATCATAAAATTCAACAATGTGATGGATAAAAGCTGGTATGGTAAAAGTTGGTATTAGTAATTACTATTTGTAAAAATTATAGGGAAATTAATATATATATATATATATATATATATATATATATATATATATATATATATATATATATATATATATATATATATATTGTTACATAGCCTATGATTTCATCATCCTTTGTGTAATTTTAACGCACAGTATGCTGCATGTTTGATCACGAGCGTGTTCTGCCTCAGTTCCCCCCTTCTACCGTTATAGTAGAGTAAGTCGTCCTTTCTGTTATTCAGTGCGGGATTGTCGACCGTTTGTCCCCATCGCTTCATTTGCGCGTCCTTATTACAAGTTGTATCAGGCTCTGCTGGCCCCTATATAATGAGCTCAGTCTCTGCATCATGGCCACTTAGATCTGCTCCTCATTTTGTTCACATCTCTGTCCTCCCCTGTACAGATATTATTATTGTGAGTGCTCAAGAAATCTCCAAACATCTAGCAGCTGTGTGTAATTTGAGTATAAATGTTGTTGCATTTTTTCTTGTACTGTATAGCATAAGTTTAATTTGTAGGCCTAGTGAAGTTATGTAATTCGTGTGGGGTTCTTTATGTCAGTCGTTTTTGATAATAGTTTGTATCTGTAAGTATTTATCTGGCATTCACTGAGTATTATCTGGTATCTCATTTTATCAGGGCTGACTTAGATAAATTTACTCTTGCTAATTTCGTGTTAATAGAGGCTATTGCAGTTAACCATATATTTAACCTGTTTATTTGCCATTACATTATCCTTATGAGTCCTGAATGTTTTGTTGTTAATTTAAGCATTAAACTTTAACTTGTAATTTTACCTAACTCTTTGTTTTGAACCTGGAACTTTATGGGACAGTAGTGACTCTTCGTATTCTCACTTAAAGTGTACATTATCTTTCTCTGTTCCGTAACATAAATTTGGCGACCTCGCCAGGATATTCAGGATATTATCATAAGGATATTGTTTGATATTTTGTGACTGTGATATATTCATGATGGCTACTATTTCTACACTTGATGAAGCCAAAGATTTTTTGTCAAATGTGCAAACAGTGTGTGATATAGAAAACAGAACAAAGAATGAACTTAAGCTTGTTGCTCAACAATTGGGAATTGCAGTTCACTCTCATCATTCTAAAGATCAAATTGTTGGCATGATTAATAAAAGCTTGTTTAATGTAACTCCTCCAAATGAGCAAACGCAGATTGAATTAGCTAAGTTACAGCTAGCCCTGCAGGAGGCTCGTGTGAAGGAAGCTGAATTTCAAGCACGTGCTAAGGAGGCTGATGTTAAGGAGGCTGAGTTTCACGCACAAGTTGAACTTGCTAGGATTCAGGCAGACCATGAGTATCGCATGAAACAAGGTGGAACTGGATCATCTAGCTCTGATGATTTTGATGTGGCTAAAAATGTTAAACTTGTCCCTCCTTTTAATGAATCTGATTTAACAAAGTATTTTCAGTTGTTTGAGAGGGTAGCTACAGGTTTTAATTCGCCTAAGGAGTATTGGCCGTTACTCCTTCAAACTGTTCTCACCGGTAAAGCTCAAGTAACTTATGCATCTTTGCCTCAGGATCAGTCTGATAATTATGATGTAGTTAAGAGCTTGATTCTTAAGGCCTATGAGCTTGTTCCTGAAGCTTATAGAGTAAAATTTAGGACAACTTACAAGCAAGATAAGCAATCCCATGTTGAGTATGCAAGAATCAAAGAAGATTTGTTAGAGCAGTGGTTAAATTCTAAGAATGTGGATTCTGATTTTGGTAAATTTAAGCAGATGATTTTGCTGGAGGATTTCAAAAGGTGTATTAGTAAAGATGTAAGCCTATATCTTGATGAGAAAAGAATAGATAATTTGTCTGATGCTGCAGTTTTAGCTGATGAGTATGTTCTCACTCACAAGAGATATTCTAGAGAAAAAGGGAAAGCTGAGAGTAAGTACGTTGCCTCTACTCAGAGTACAGGTAACAGGAAAGAGAATAAAGATGATGTTTCTCAGGAAGTAAATACCAGCTTCACCTCTAGATTTCAGAAAAGTAAATGTAGTTATTGTAGTAAGCTTGGTCATACTACGGAGAGATGTTTCAGGAGACAGCGTGATGTGAACAAAAAGGAGTCTTTAAATATTCAGTCAATTGGTCTAGTGTCCACTCTTGAGAGTTCCCAGAATTCTTTAACTGAGTTAACTGAACCTGCTTTGAGGGGTAACTTAAATTCTCATGATGGAGCTCCTCTTTTGAGCAGTAACGTGGGTGACACTCTCAAGAGTTCATGTGCTAATTTCCTGTCTGATGGTTTTGTCAGTCCTCTGGACAGCAATGACAGGAAATCAGTTAAAATATATCGTGATACAGGTGCTTGCCAATCCCTTATGCTGACCAGTGTTCTAGGCTCTAATGTTAATTCCTCTGATGAAACTGTAATCTTACAAGGTGTAGGGAATAATTACTTCTCTGTTCCTCTGTGCAGAGTGAATTTAGAGTCTGGTTTTGTTAATGGTTCTGTTATGGTTGGGTTGGTTGAGACACTCCCAATGTCAGGTGTAACTTTCTTACTTGGAAATGATATTGGTGGAAGTCAAGTGTGTCCAGCTCCTCAGTTGTCTAGTGAGCCAGTGGCTGTGTCCCGGGATTGTGATGTCCCTGATGTGTTCCCTGCATGTGCTGTCACTAGGGCTAAGTCTAAAGTTACTGGTGATTTAGAGGATAATGATGATGATGATGTTATCCTAGCTGACACTTTTCTTGCTAATTTGGACCACTCACCAGATGAGGCAGTACCCCGTAGTGTTGATAATTTGTCTCGTCAAGAGTTGGTTGAGTTGCAGGTTGCTGACCCTGAGTTGAAAGGTCTAGCTAACTCTGCTTACAGTGAAGAAGAGTCAGCCGGTGCTTCTACTTGTTATTATGTAAAGTCAGGAGTACTTATGAGGAAGTGGAGACCCCCAACAGCATCAGCCGACTGTGAATGGGAGGTTGTACATCAAGTTGTCATCCCTCGTGTTTGTAGGCAGGATATCATTCGAGTGGCTCATGATACCAGTTTGGCAGGACACCTTGGAGTGAGGAAGACTGTGGCACGCATTTTGAAACACTTCTACTGGCCAGGTATCTTCAGGGATGTTTCCTGGTATTGTAAGTCTAGTCACACCTGTCAAGTTGTGGGGAAGTGTAATCAGACCGAAAAGGTTGCACCTCTAGTTCCCATTCCTCCTTTTGAGGTGCCTTTCACCCGTGTGTTGGTGGATATTGTGGGCCCTCTTCCTAAGACTTCTTCAGGATTTTCTTATGTGTTGACCATGATTGATATGGCTACTCGTTATCCTGAAGCCATTCCACTTAGAAACATCTCAGCAAAGAACGTGGTTAAGGAAATGCTAGGGTTCTTCACAAAGTTTGGTCTGCCCAAGGAGGTACAGTCAGACCGAGGAAGTAATTTCATGTCAAACGTTTTCAAACAGTCTCTGAAAGAGTTGGGCATCACCCAGATCACGTCTTCAGCTTACCATCCCCAGACCCAAGGAGCGTTGGAGAGATACCATCAAACACTCAAATCGATGCTCAAGAAATACTGTTTGGAACATCAGAAAGACTGGGATAAAGGTCTTCCATTCGTTGTGTTTGCTGCAAGAGAATCTCCAAATGAATCACTGGGCTTCTCACCTTTTGAACTACTGTTTGGCCATGAAGTAAGAGAACCCCTTAAGTTACTCAAGGAATGCTGGCTGTCGGAGGAAGATGACGTCAACCTGCTGGAGTATGTGATGAATTTCAAAGAACGGCTGTCCACTGCTTTACAGCTGGCGAGAGAGAATTTAGGAGCTGCTCAGGAGAAGATGAAGACTTGGTATGACAAGAAGTCCAGGTTACGCCACTTTCAGCCAGGAGATCAGGTTTTGATTCTGCTACCAGTTCATGGGCAACCTCTTCAAGCCAAGTTTAGTGGCCCTTATTTCGTGGAGAAGAAACTCAGTGATGTCAGCTATGTCATCGCCACACCAGATCGTAGAAAGAGCAAGCAACTATGTCACATCAACATGCTAAAGTTATATCACAGGCGGGACGAAAATAATCCAGTCTGCACTGTAGCTGTTCCACCCGAGTCTGCAAGTGAAGCTCTCCCATGCAGTATGAGCCTGAGTGATAGTTTGGGGAAGAATCCTGATATCATGAATGATCTCCAGACTAAGCTTTCTCATCTACCACCCAAGGAAAGGCAGGAGTTTTCGGCATTACTGCAGGAGTACCCGCAAGTGTTCCGTGCCACTCCAGGAAGAACCACTGTGTTGATGCATGATGTCGATGTTGGAGACGCAAAGCCAATTAAATTGCCTCCTTACCGTGTGAACCCAGTGAAAGTTCCTCTCATCCAGAAGGAGCTTGGCTACCTGTTGGACCACAAGATGATTGAGCCCTGTCAGAGCGAGTGGAGTTCTCCTGTCACTCTGGTCCCTAAGCCAGGTGGGTCACAGAGGTTTTGCATCGACTACAGACGTGTTAATGAGATAACTAAAACAGACACTTACCCTCTCCCTCGTGTGGAAGATTGCATAGACAAGATCGGAAAGGCTAGGTACATAAGTAAGTTTGATTTGTTAAAGGGATACTGGCAAGTACCTATGACTGAACGTGCTAGGGAGATCTCATGTTTTGTAACATTAGGAAAGACCTTTGCATGGTCTGTAATGCCTTATACAGATTGTTTTAGAGTAATAAGAAATTTCCTTTGTAAATTTCTTTTTTCTTTGTGGGGAGGTGTTACATAGCCTATGATTTCATCATCCTTTGTGTAATTTTAACGCACAGTATGCTGCATGTTTGATCACGAGCGTGTTCTGCCTCAGTTCCCCCCTTCTACCGTTATAGTAGAGTAAGTCGTCCTTTCTGTTATTCAGTGCGGGATTGTCGACCGTTTGTCCCCATCGCTTCATTTGCGCGTCCTTATTACAAGTTGTATCAGGCTCTGCTGGCCCCTATATAATGAGCTCAGTCTCTGCATCATGGCCACTTAGATCTGCTCCTCATTTTGTTCACATCTCTGTCCTCCCCTGTACAGATATTATTATTCTGAGTGCTCAAGAAATCTCCAAACATCTAGCAGCTGTGTGTAATTTGAGTATAAATGTTGTTGCATTTTTTCTTGTACTGTATAGCATAAGTTTAATTTGTAGGCCTAGTGAAGTTATGTAATTCGTGTGGGGTTCTTTATGTCAGTCGTTTTTGATAATAGTTTGTATCTGTAAGTATTTATCTGGCATTCACTGAGTATTATCTGGTATCTCATTTTATCAGGGCTGACTTAGATAAATTTACTCTTGCTAATTTCGTGTTAATAGAGGCTATTGCAGTTAACCATATATTTAACCTGTTTATTTGCCATTACATTATCCTCATGAGTCCTGAATGTTTTGTTGTTAATTTAAGCATTAAACTTTAACTTGTAATTTTACCTAACTCTTTGTTTTGAACCTGGAACTTTACGGGACAGTAGTGACTCTTCGTATTCTCACTTAAAGTGTACATTATCTTTCTCTGTTCCGTAACAATATATATATATATATATATATATATATATATATATATATATATATATATATATATATATATATATATATATATATATATATATATATATATATATAAGAGATTAGCAGTATTTTTAGCACTCCTTAAAATTACATCGTCGCTTCATAACTGAAGTCCTTCCTGCAAGAACATTATCAGAGAAAAATTGTCCAGTTTAACAGCACCTACAACCGCAATGACTTAACAATTGATAATGTTCGCACTATTAATTAGATGTCCCCACGTTTTCAAACAAATTAACACTGCACAATATGGATTCTTCCCTATAATATGGGCTTTTTCCTTTATCATTATATCACTTAGTTTCCCTTTATCATGCTCTTAGTTTCCATTTATCATCATGTCACTTAGTTTCCATTTATTACAAAGTTTCCATTTATCATCATGTCACTTAGTTTCCATTTATTACAAAGTTTCCATTTATCATCATGTCACTTAGTTTCCATTCATCATCATGCCACTTAGTTTTCATTTATCATCATGTCACTTAGTTTTCATTTATCATCATGTCACTTAGTTTCCATTTATCATCATGTCACAAAGTTTCCATTTATCATCATGTCACTCAGTTTCCATTTATCATCATCTCACAAAGTTTCCATTTATCATCATGTAGTTTAATTTTCCTTTATCTTCATGTCACTTAGTTTCCAATTAACCCTTCGTGAGCTGAGCCGTTCCAAATTACTCTGGAGGCTGCCAGGGTCACACTGGATCCCAAAACTTTTGGGTGGAATTCTGCCATATGCATAAAGCTGCAGCATTTAAAGTTTGTGCATATGTTGCCCAGGACACGGCACGTGGAGCCAACCCACCAGTGTCCTTTTTTTTAATTCTAAGAAAATTATTTACATTCACTAGAAATTTATGAAAGTTTCAGTATTTTTCTGTGTAAATATCTATTATTGTCAAGTTCTTGCTTACTACCATCATATTCTTTTATTATTGATCAAATTCTTGCTTTCTACAGTAATTTTTTGCTGAAAATTCTTATACTGATCAAAATGCTACTTGCTACAAAAATGCTAAATGCGACCATCATTTTTTGTGGTTTATTATGTACATTGATCAAGGCCTTACTAGTTAGCATCGTTTTTTGTGGAAGCTTTTAAAAGCAAGTGAAGGCATCAACGGGTTGGAATGCTGAATTGTGCAAGAAGGAGAAAACTGCATCTCTTTAATCATATTAAAGTGCTTTCTCTTTGGCCTTTGGGAGCGATTCAGCATCCCATCCTGTATATTCCTTCACTTGATTATAAATATTTATCAGATTCTGACTGGTTACCATTATTTTTGGTGGAAGTTTTAAAAAATGGTTTGAGTATTACTCTGTATCATCATTTTTGTGAAGTTTCCATTACTGTCAAATTGCTACTTGCTACCATATTTTTTTGTGGAAATTTTTAATATTAACAAAAGTGTTGCTTCCTACTATCAATTTTTTATTGTATGTTGTTCAAAATGCTACTTGCTGCAAATAACATTTGTTGAAGTTTTGAATACTGATGAAGTGAAAGCGTCAACGGGATGGAACACTGAATCGGGCCTGAAGGACAAAGGGAAAGCACTATAATATGGTTAAAGATCTGCAGTTTTCCCCTGGCCTTCAGGCGCGATTCAGCGTTCCCCCAGTGGACGCTTCACTTGATTTTAGCACCAACATTTCCCACTTTTTTTCTCCAACCGTTTTCCTCCTTGGTTCAAGTCACCTGGTTTGTTGCCCCAAGGCCTTCATTTTTTTTTTCTTCCTACTAATACCCACTTCCTTGTTTTGTTACTCATTATATATATATATATATATATATATATATATATATATATATATATATATTTTCATTTTTTTAAAATCCAGCTACTCTCTTTCACTTCTTAACGCTTTTCACCTTAATTCGGATACTGATCATCCTCATCGCGAACATCCTCATCATTGTCATCAAATCATTATTCTCACTATTATAATTTGAAGTCGGTAGGGTAGAATAATGAAAAAGTATTAACCCTTTAGTGCCTAGGCTGTTTTATAAAAGACTGTAATCGACATTTCCGAAAGTCAGTAAATGGGGTAAGTCTAGGCTACGGACCTATGACTTTCGCGAGTATGATCCGATAGGCAGACGTTCCTATACTAAGTATCCTTCCAGCAAAATTCCATACACACTAAATATGAACACTGGTGGGTTGATAAACCTGTTCTTTCCTACGGGACTGGTGGTATGCATTGCCTCAACTCTGGGCGTGTGAGTGTGTATGAAAGGAATAGTTCAAATATTTTGACCTGATTTTATCTAAACTTAGTAGAACTGTTGAGGGACAGGCAAGGGGCTAACTTGTCTCTATTGAGAACAACAGATCAGGGTAAAGGTTACAGAGCTAGGTAAAAGTTTGGTTAGCAACACCAGCTTAAGGAGTTCTGATCCGATTTAGTCCAAACCCGGTGGAAAGGTTAACAGTACGACAATAATAACGGTATTCCAAATTCACATCACTCAGTCGAAGGACAAATCGCAGAGACAAGTCAAAATTCAGCCCACGTGTGTCTGTGCTACCAAATTAAAACACTTTTGATCACATTTTAATTAAACTTGGAAAAAGAGCCGAGAGTCAACTAGTTGGTTGTCCAACTGCTGTCAGAAGAATAAGTTAATGATAAAAGTCACATCAATGGTCGATTTTAATATTTCCTACCATACTAATAGGGACGGTTAAATATAGTGCTTTTCTAAAGGTGTCACTCCCTCCCTTCCTCACTCACTCAGTGGATTAAACTTTCATGTATGGTTGGTTCCAGGGCTAATGGGAGAAGTGTTAGGAAAGCAAGACTTTGAACAGTAGTATACATCCCTCCGGGTCAGGTTTCATGTGGGTAGGACCCACGACCCTCCTTCCCCACTACGGGGGCAACGGAAACAAGAATTTTCGAACCATGGTAAAGCTTTATTCATGCCAGGTTATAAGTATGGTGGGATCTGCAGGGCTGCCTCTCTAAGGGGGACCAGCCCCCCACCCCCCCGTGGTCTTGGTCACTGTTTTAAAACGATGAGCAAGAAATTCTGTGCGTTGGTACTGACGCTCATCCTGGCCACTCTTTAGATAAATTTGGAACCACCGAGGGTCATCCTCACGAGGGAGGGTACGGTCATCAGAGTCCTGGCAAAGACATTATGCACAACCATAGTTTTGAACTAAGCACGAAATTTTGCATACTGATAGACGTTCACTCCGAACACATTTTAGGGAGGGTGCAATCTCCAATGACCACCGAACTAGAGGGTTCCCTCCAGAGGCGACAATGCCAGAATTTTTAGTGGGCACACGAAATTTTACACATCAGTAGACCTTCACCCATTCTAGAGTTTATAGAAGGTTAGACCACTGGAGTCTGGTCCTCTGCACTCCCCCCTCTCCTCCCGTAAATAATTATTTCTTATTCTTTACAATATAGCAGGGGGTGGTGCTGTTATTAAAGGTGTCTTTAATCTTGTTATCCCATTTAAATCATTATCTGAGGAAAAATTTAGGATCAGGAGAGGTCAAAGGTTAAGATCAGTTGGTAAGATATCAATTTAAAAAGTTCTGATCCAATTTGGACCAAACTTGGTGTAACGAATGAAGAAAATGGAACGACGAAGAAACTTGGTTTCAGGGAACTCTGTGAACGATAAAGGTCATGGTCAAAATTCTCTCTCTCTCTCTCTCTCTCTCTCTCCCAGCTCTGGGCTTTTTCATTCCTAAGTCAGAATTATTGTTTCATGTCTTCCTCTAAATTCACATAATCTGCGCGGCCTCTTCATCCCCTACCCCTTAACAATCGTCCCTTACCCCCTTAAACAGTAACCGTCATCTTTTACCCAAAATCCATTACCCCTTACAAATAATCCCTTACTCTTTACACATCATCCCCCACCCCTTAATCTTCACCACTGACCCTTTACCCACCATCCCACACTCCTTAACAACAATTCCTCACCCCTTACCCACCATCTCCCACTCTTTACCCTTCATCCCTCACCCCTTACCTCTCATCCCTCACCCCTTACCCACCATCTCCCACTCTACCCTTCATCCCTCACCCATTACCCATCATCCCTCACCCCTTACCCACCATCTCCCACTCTTTACCCTTCATCCCTCACCCCTTACCTCTCATCCCTCACCCCATACCCCTCATCCCTCACCCAATACCCATCATCCCTCACCCCTTACCCATCATCCCTCACCCCTTACCCACCATCTCCCACTCTTTACTCCTCATCCCTCATCCCTTACTCCTCATCCCTCACCCCTTACCCATCATCCCTCATCCCTTACCCATCATCCCTCACCCCTTACCCATCATCCCTCACCCCATACCCATCATCCCTCACCCCATACCCATCATCCCTCACCCCTTACCCATCATTCTTCACCTCTTACCCCTCATCCATCATCCCTTACCCTTCATCCTTCACCCCTTACCCCTCATCCTTCAACCCTTACCCCTCATCCATCACCCCTTACCCTTCATCCTTCACCCCTTACCCCTCATCCTTCACCCCTTACCCCTCATCCATCACCCCTTACCCCTCATCCTTCACCCCTTACCCCTCAACCATCACCCCTTACCCCTCATCCTTCACCCTTTAATCATTATCCATCACCCCTTACCCCTCATCTCTCACCCCTTACCCGCCAACCCTCACCCCTTACCCCTCATCCTTCACCCCTTACCCCTCATTCTTCATCCCTTACCCCTCATCCCTCACCCATTACCCCTCATCCATCACCCCTTACCCCTCATCTTTCACCCATTAGGCCTACCCCTCATCTCTCACCCATTACCCCTCATCCTTCACCCATTACCCCTCATCCTTCACCCCTTACCCCTCATCCTTCACCCATTAGGCCTACCCCTCATCCTTCACCTATTACCCCTCATCCTTCACCCATTAGGCCTACCCCTCATCCTTCACCCATTACCCCTTCTCTCAACCCTCTGGTCCATATTCTTGGTATTATCGGCTTCTGGTTCTCTTTCTCAGTGATTTAGTTTACATATTGCGCCTGTTTTTACCATCTTGTACCTACCTGAGGCAAACTATATTGATTTCAGAAGTGCATACATATCTTCAGAGGGCATTGAAGTGCATTATTAATATTTATTAATAACAAATTACAAAGACAATTACCTACAATGTGTTCTATCCCACCTACACCACGCCCCGCCATCACCCAGTACTTTCTCCCATATTTATGCTTCATTTCTCATCGTCTACTTCTCACTTCTGTCTTCCATCATTTTTAACTTCGTAATTGTGCTACACTGATCTTTTCTTTTGCATCTTTCAACCCTCATCCTTCTCCTCACCTCTCCTCTAATCTCTCCTCTAAATCCTCCTCTCACCTCTCCTCTCTCCCCCATTTCTTACCACTCATCCTTGTTTTCATCTCTCATCCCTCCTATGCTCTTTCCTCACCATACTTAATTTCTCCCCTCCTCCCCCTCTTGCACCTGTTTTGGTTCATCAAACTCCCACTTTTCTCTCTGTTTTCAATTTTGCATTCAAGGGCACAGCCAGAGATGGAGGGATATGGAAAGGAGCAAACAGGGGTAAATTTCCTTTCCTCTTACTGTTATAAATATCACAAATGCGATATTTTAACTCAAAGTGGATCGGTCTTTATAGTTAACATACGTTTATATATATAATCATCGCCCAGAAATCTCTTTTACTATCTCATATCTCAGTAACAAAAGCAATTAAAACGCGACAGATTGTTAGCCACGAGTTAAAATCTATCTGTCTATAGCCCGACGCCCTAATCCCGCATAGGGTGGCCGCAGACAAAACGCCTCCAAGTCACTCTGTCACCCACCATTTGACTACCCTCCCCCCAACTCACCCCCCCCCCGTCCCTCATATACCTCTCAACTCCATCCCTTCACCTCATCCTCGGTCTACCCCTCCCTCTCCCTCCCTCCACCTCACCTACATACACCCTCTTAGTCAGTCTTTCATTCTCCATTCTCTTCACATGTCCAAACCACCTCATTGTATTTCTCCTAATCTTCTCAACCACATCCACATCTACCCCACAACGTTCCTTCACTTCTTCATTCGTCAACCTGTCCCTCCACGTCACTCCACATGCTCCTCTCAAGTAACTCATTTCCACTGCTCTCACTCTTGACTTGTTCCCCTCTTGCAAGGTCCACGCCTCGCTTCCATACGTCAGGATAGGGATCACAATACTATCATGCAGTGACTTCTTAACTTCCATACTCACCTCCCTATTTCTCATCACTGCTTTCAGTGTACCAACAACCTTCCTTCCCTGCTGTACCCTGTCACACACTTCATCCCCCAAAGTTCCATCCTTACTCATCACACTACCCAAGTACTTGAATGCACTCACATTCTCCATATCCTCACCATCCAACCTCATTGCATACTCTGTGACTTCATTCCTCTCAAACACCATAACTTTACTTTTGTTTACATTAACTTTCAGCTTCCTCCTCCTACACACTGTCCCAAATTCATTCACCAAACTTTGCAACTCCCATTCATCTTCACTCAACAATACTGTATCATCAGCAAACAGCAACACAGGAAGCTGCCAAATCTCACCCTCATTCATTAGGGCCAGTCCCACATCCACTGCCCTACCTTGCACCTCCGTTACAACCCCATCCATATATATATTAAACAGCCATGGAGACATCACACACCCCTGTTTCAGTCCCACATTGAGATCAAAGAACTCACTCAGCTCACCATCCACTTGCACCGTAACCCTAGCTCCCTCGTACATACTCTTCACAGCACTCAACAATTTCCCCTCCACTCCATATATTCTTAATACCTTCCACATACCTTGCCTATCTATTCTGTCATAAGCTTTCTCCAAGTCCATGAAGGCAGCATACACTTTCCTTCCCTTGTCTAGATACTTCTCCACTGAACATCTTAGAACAAATATCTGATCTACACACCCTTTTCCCTTCCTAAATCCCCCTTGTTCTTCTCCAACTAGCTCCTCTGTCATATGCCTAACCCTATCAATGAGTATTCTACCATATATTTTACCAGTCACACTAAGAAGGCAAATACCCCCATGGTTACCACATACTTCTCTCTCCCCTTTTCTTTTGTACAGAGGAACAATTACACCTGATTTCCAGTCCTCTGGAACCCTTCCCTCTTCCCAAGCCAATCTACACAACTTCCATATCCACTCCACAACAATCTCACCCCCATACCTAAACATTTCACCACACACTCCATCAATTCCTGGGGCCTTTCCCAGCTTAATCTTCTTCATCGCTTCCACTACTTCCGCCCTACCGATCTCTCCCTCCCTCCTCTCATCTCTTCTTCTCCCAGCCATTCCCCAACCACTTATACTCACACTGCTCTCACTCTCTACATTCAACAGATCCTCAAAGTGCTCCTTCCATCTCCTCAATTTCTCTCTCTTCTCCACCAACAATCTATTATTCCTATCTTTCACTCTCCTATTACTTCCTCTTTCACACTGCCTTACTTTCTTTACCTCCTTCCAAAACAATTTCTTACTCTCCCTCCATTTCACACTCAGATTCCTCCCAAACTCTTCATCCACTTTCTTCTTACTCTCCTTCACCAGTCTCTTAACCTCCCTTCTCCTGCTCAGATATACCTCTCTCTTCTCTCTCTCATCTTCTCCCCTACCTCTACCCTCCAACCATTCACCACATGCCTTCTTCTTTTGTTACGCAGCTCGTTTCACCTCATCATTTCACCATGCTGTCCCTTGCACACCCTTGCATCTCCTCCTCACTCCACAAACCGCCTCACACGCTGCGCCTATCTCTTCCGTGAATATCTTACATACGTCTTCCACCCCTTCCATCTGCTCTAGCTCATACCTACCCAATCTTTCTTCCACTATGCTCTTATACTCTGTCATTTTCTCACTATCTTGCAATTTCTCCACTCTTCTCACAGGAGCTGCTTCCTCCTGTCTTCCCCTTCGCCTCCTCAACCACTTTCTTTGCATCTTTACCTTGGCCATCACTAAGTGATGGTCCGAGACTCCATTCCCCCACCCTCTCCACACTCTTGCATCCAACACTTGTCTTCTCATTCGCTCATCCACACACACGTAGTCTATCATTGCCTTTCGTTCAACAAGTTCACCATCCATCCTCCTCATTACTCTCCATGTATACCGGTGGATCATCTTATGACGAAAGTAGGTGTTGGCTATTGCCAACCCCTTACAAATACAGATGTCCACCAAAGCACTACCATTCCCATCTACTTCAGCTGGCACACCCCACTGACCAACCACTCCATCCACTCGTACATTCCCAACTTTGCCATTCATGTCTCCAATCAACAGCACTCTCTCGCTCCTCTCAAACTTGTCCATACATGCTTCTACTCTCGCCCAAAACTCATCTTTCACTCTTGCCACTCGATCCTCTGTTGGAGCATACACACATACAATCGCCCATGCTTGTATACCTACTTTCATCCTCACCCACACAATCCTTGCACCCACTGTTCCATACTCTCTTATATTTTCCTTCCACTTCTTGCTTATCATCAGACATACTCCCTCTCTTGCCCTCTCATTCTCGCTGACTCCCGCACATATACCTACACCATATTCCCATTCTCTCACCCTTTCACCTTTCTATTTAGTTTCAGTCAATCCACATATATCCACTTTTGCATCCTCAAGCACCTGAACAATCTCTCTCTCTTTCACTTCATCATTCACTCCTCTCACATTCCATGTTCCCACCCTAAGAATGTCCTTTGTCCGTTCCTTAGTCGTCAACGTATGGTCCGTCCGGGTCCGAGGCGCTTTATTCGCTTTTTTAGTTAGTTCTTTTTACGAGGTGGGGCACTAACCCACCACCAACCCTTTTAGTCGCCTCGTACGACAAGCAGGGATACTGGGGGAGTATTCTTGAAACCCCCCTACCCCCAGGGGGGGAAATGGGTCGGCAATATGTTCATAATATCATCTACCATCATTCACATAATCATCACCATCATTATCACCAACATATTATTATCTCCGACTTCATTAGCACAAGCCTAATTTATAATTAACTGAGTGTGTAGTCTCCAGAAACAGAAAAAAAAAATGCTGTTACATTGCATCATTATCATCATCATCATCATCAACACAAGAACAACAACAACAACAACAGCAGCGGCAAAGTCAGGAGCAACACCACCACCATAATCACCATCACAACCACATCAACCAAAATCAACACTATCAGTACCATCCATACCATCACCCCACTGTGATATTTAATGTGCGATGGAGGATGCAGGAGAATAATGGAAAGTAATAAAACGAGATGAACTTTCACAGGAGTAGGCTACCCGCAGAAAATGGACCACACCTCCATATAGTCAGTATTTAAGCCTTCGTATTCGTAATTCGTTCCTGCTCTCTTTCTCTCTCTCTCTCTCTCTCTCTCTCTCTCTCTCTCTCTCTCTCTAATAAGCCTTCCCACTCCCACTAATATATGTACCCAACTTCACTCTTAATTTAGCCTCCCCCATCGTAAAAGTTTCTTAAGCCTCTCTCACATATCTTAATGTGTGGTAATCGACTTTGGCAACTTTATAGGCGTAGTTGCATGCTAAAATGCTGCGTAAAATACGGAGGGAGTGGGAAAACAGGAAATAAAGATAAGAGAGGTGAAGAAAGAAAAAGAAACGATATGAGGTATGACATAGTAGGAAAGGGTACAGTAGGATAGAGCAGGGTTATGTTGGGTTGGGTTGGTTTGGACTGGGTAAGGTAGGGTAGGATAGGGAAGAGTAGAGTAGGGTAAGATTGGGTTAAGCTGGGTTGGGTTGGGTGAGGTAGGGGATGGTTGCGTTAAGTTGCGTTGGGTTGGGATAGGTTGGGTGGGGTGAGGTAGAGTAGGGTTGGGTTAAGTTGGATTGGGTTGGGTAGTGTAAGGTGGGGTAGGGTTGGTTTAAGTCGGGTTGGGTTGGGTGGGATAAGGTAAGGTAGGGTTATGTTAAATTGGGTTGGGTGGAGTTGGGTTGGGTGAGGTAAGGTAGGGTTGGGTTAAGTTGGGTTGGGTTGGGATCGGTTGGGTGGGGTAAGGTAGAGTAGGGTTGGGTTGGGTGGGGTGGGGTTAGGTAGGGTAGGGATGGGAATATTTGGATTGGGTTGGGATGGGTTGGGTAGGGTAAGGTAGGGTAGGGTTGGGTGAAATTGGGATGGGTTGGGTGGGGTAAGGTAGAGTAAAGTTAAGTTGGGTTGAGTATGGATGGGTTGGTTGGGGCGAAGTTGGGTTGGGTGAGGTAAGATAGGGTAGGGTAAGTTGAGTTGGGTTGGGTTGGGTGGGATAAATTGGGGTAGAGTTGGGGAGATTAGTCTTTCGTCATCTTTCACTCGCTTGCTTCAATTACCCTCTTTCTCTCCACCTAACATGACTCTCTCTCTCTCTCTCTCTCTCTCTCTCTCTCTCCCTCTCTCTGTCGAATGTGCGGCCATAAAGACTACGGTGCAATGAAAGATAACACTATTCTGACCACTGGATATACAGGGTCAGAGAGATGAGACTTGAAATGTGGAACTGCAAATATTCTGAAACAGAGTCGGGATATTAGGAGCCACACACACACACACACACACACACACACACACACACACACACACACAAGCAGAGAGAGAGAGAGAGAGAGAGAGAGAGAATACAAGAATTTGGAATAATGAATGTCAGTTTTAAAATGAAGTACGGCAAGGATAAAAGGTACAACAGTTAATGTTATGGGCAAAAATGTCAAGATTAATACTACATACAGCGTAAATTATGCTAGGCTAATGGATTAAGAGCTGGAATGGCTAACTGAACCCCACAGCACCAGCTTCCCAACACATGTCTCGAAGATTAGCATTTGTCCATACAGTATCTAGTTGTAGAAAATTATGAAACGTTTTATAGCATATGATCTGGATTTAAAAAAGAAAAATCCTTTACTCTCACATGATCCGAAGATCTCCACCACACGTTAATACCAGTTCTATCACACATCACCCCCACACCCTTATCATTATATCACCTTCATCACTCTAAGACTGAAGACCACCATCATACACCACGTAGCATTACACAGAACATCACGACAACCCTAATGTTTAGTACAACTCCCGTTTGCTGCAATGACACTTCTGAATCTTCGTGTCACTGAGTCAACAAGATACTGGGTGACGTCAGATTGAATAATTCCTTGCGATTCCCGCCGTTGCATCCAAGTCAGTCTTTGCTCATGTAGGCCCACACGTTCTGAATCGGGTTCAGGTCCGGTGATCTTCCAGGCCAGTCAAGGAGTGTCACTTTAGGATGGGCCGCAAACCAACCCCTAACAACCCGTCTAGTGTGTATTGAGCTGTTGTCCTGGGCAGATAAACGTGATATACAGCTTCCTCTGCAAATACTGTCCTTACAGATGGTAATAATACATTCTCCAAGATGTCAATATACTTTGCAGTTATGAAATGACCAAGTATCCCGACCAGCTCCCCCACACAACTCCACGTCATCTAATTCCAGACTCCACCCTTGACGCTGCCACCCTTCCGCGAAGCAACGACATTTTCCTAGTCATATCCGTCCATGGAAATGGATGTTAGGGTGAATAATTATTACAGCAGCTTGAGGTGCCACATCTGGGGGGAGAGGAGCGGAGTGAAAGAACCTAATGCAGCTTATATCTATCTATCTATATATCTATTGCCAGACGCCTCAATCCCGTTTGGGGTGGCCACAAACAAATCGCCTCCAAGTCGCCCTGTCCCCCGCCATTTCACTGCCCTGCTCCCAACTCACACACCCCTCTCTCATATACCTCTCCACCCCATCCCTCCATCTCATCCTCGGCCTCCCCCTTCCTCTTCCCCCCTCAACCTCACTCACATACACTCTCTTCGTCAGTCTTTCACCCTCCATCCTCTCCACATGGCCAAACCACCTCAGTGTGTTCCTTATAACGCTTCCTATCACATCCACATCCACCCCACAACGCTCCTTTATATCCTCATTCGTCAGCCTGTCTCTCCACGTGACTCCACAGGCTCCTCTTAAATAACTCACTTCCACTGCTCTCACTCTTGACTTGTGTCCTTCCAACAATGTCCAAGCTTCACTTCCGTACGTTAGAGTTGGTATCACAATACTGTCATGTAGTAACTTTTTCACTTCCATGCTCACTTCCCTGTTTCTTATCACTGCTTTCAAAGAACCAGCAACCTTTCTTCCCTGCTGTACCCTTTCCAGCACTTCACCCTCCAAACCTCCATCCTTACTCATCACACTACCCAAATACTTAAACGTACTCACATTTTCCAATTCCTCACCATCTAACCTCGTTGTACATTCACTAACTTCACCTCTCTCAAAGACTATCACTTTACTCTTCCCTACATTCACCTTTAGGTTCCGTTTCTTACATACTCTCTCAAACTCATCCACCAAGCCTTGCAGCTCCCCTTCGTCTTCACTCAACAACACAGTATCATCTGCAAACAACAGTACAGGGAGTTTCCAAACACTATCCTCTCTCACCAGGGCCACTCCAACATCCACTACCCTACCTTGTACCTCTTTTATTACCCCATCCATGTACAGATTGAACAACCATGGAGTCATGACACATCCCTGTTTCAAACCAACTTTCAAATAGAAAAATTCACTTAGTTCACCATCTACACGCACTGTAGCCTTCGCACCATCGTACATACTCTTCACAGCATTCAACAACTTCCCATCTACTCCATATATTCTTAACACTTTCCACAATCCTTGTCTATCCACCCTGTCATATGCTTTCTCCAAATCCATGAAAGCCGCATACAACTTCTTTCCCTTCTCTAGAAACTTTTCCACTAAAGATCTAAGAATGAATATCTGATCTACATAACCTCTTCCCTTCCTAAAGCCTCCCTGTTCTTCTCCAACTAATTTCTCTGTTCTTTCTCTAACTCTGTCTATAAGTATCCTACCATACACTTTTCCTATTATACTAAGAAGACAAATGCCCCTATGATTACCACACACTTCTTTTTCCCCTTTCCCTTTGTACAAGAGAATAATTATACCTGACTTCCAATCCTCCGGGACTCTACCTTCCTCCCAGGCCAATCTGCACATCTTCCACATCCATTCTACTACTATCTCTCCCCCATGCTTCAGCATTTCACCACACACTCCATCAATTCCTGGGACTTTTCCTGATTTAACTTTCTTCATTGCTTCCACAACTTCTATCCTACTGATTTCTTCCTCTCTTCTCACCTCCCTCCTTCTCCCAGCCATTCCCCAGCCACTTATACTCGCATTACTTCCATCCTCTACGTTCAACAATTCCTTAAAGTGTTCTCTCCATCTGCTCACTTTTTCTCCCTTCTCCACTAGTAATCTACCATTTTTATCTTTCACTCCCCTGCTAACTTCACTTCCACCCTGTCTTACTCTTTTCACTTCTCTCCAGAACATTTTCTTACAGTCCCTCCACTTTACACTCAAATTCCTTCCAAATTCCTCATCCACTCTCTTCTTACTCTCTCTTACTAATCTTTTCACCTCTCTCTTCCTTTCCACATATAACTCTCTCTTCCGCCTCTCAACTTCTTCCACGCCCCTATTTCTCACCCATTCATTGTATGCTTTCTTCTTTTGTGCCACAGCCTGTTTCACCTCTTCAGTCCACCACGCTGTTCCTTGCACCCCCCTCCGCCTTCTCTTCCTTCCACACACCACATCACATGCTGCACATATTTCTTCTGTAAATATCTTACACACACCTTCCACGTCTCCCATCTGCTCCAATCCATATTTGCCCAATCGCTCCTCCACTTCTCTCTTATACTCTGCCTTTTTCTCATCCTCTTGTAACCTTTCCACTCTCCTTGCAACTACTCCTTCCTCTCGTCTTTCCCTTCTTCTATTCCTCCATCTCACTTGCATCCTAATTCTGGCCACCACCAAGTAGTGGTCAGAAAGTCCACTCCCCCAACCTCTATACACTCTTGCATCCTTCACACATCTTCGCATCCTTTCATCCACACACACATAATCAATCATTGCCTTCCTTTCATTCAGTTCACCCCCCACCCTTCTCATCACTCGCCATGTATACCTGTGGATCATTTTATGCCTGAAGAGGGTATTGGCTATCACCAACCCCCTCCCAGCACAAATGTCCACTAACGCACTCCCATTCTCATCTATCTCGGCAGGCACACCCCACTCACGAACTATTCCATCCACCTTCACATTACCAACTTTACCATTCATATCACCAATCAAAAACGCTCTCTCATTCCTTCCAAACTTTTCCATGCACACTTCCACATTTGTCCAGAACTCTTCTCTCACTCTTCTAGCACGATCTTGCGTTGGCACATACACACACACAATCGCCCACATTTGTATTCCAACTTTCAACTTTACCCACACAATCCTTGACCCAACTGATCCATACTGTCTTATGCTCTTCTTCCACCTTTTACTCACAACTATACACACTCCTTCCTTTGCCCTCTCATTCTCATCCACTCCTGCACATATACCCCATCCATACTCCCATTCTCTCACACTTTCTCCTCACCATTTTGTTTCAGTTATTCCACATACATCCACTTTCGCACCCTCAAGCACCTGGACAATCTCTCTCTCTCTTTCACCTCATCATTCGCTCCTCTTACATTCCATGTACTCATTACCAAGTCCTTTGTCCGGTCCTGGGTCGTCATCGTTTGGTCAGTCCTTGTCCGAGGCTTCTTGTTTGTTTTTTTAGTTAGTTGTTTTCCGGGGAGGGGCACTAACCCTCCGCAGCTTATATGCCTAGTAATAAAAAAGCAACCTCCCAACATCTTCTGTGAGGAATATGATATAATGAATGAGTCAGGAAAACCATATGAAAATCGAAAAGTGTAAACAGTTCATCATGTATGTGCTATTATCATGTACAGAATTAGTTTAGGCTACCTTTTGTTAACTCTGCACCGTGGCTCAGTGGGTTAGAGCGCTTTGACCGAAGGGTAGGAAGCTCGAGTCCACCCAAGGGTCATTGGTAGACATCAGGAAGGGCATCCGGTCATGTAGTGCTACACGCTCCAAATCTAAGTCCTCTACCTAGGGGCAACGCCTTAGCCCTTATCGACAAAGGGGACACAGCGAAAAAAAAAAGAAAGAAAAAAAGAAAAACATTGTGGACGAAGACCCTCTGACGAAAACAGTTTTCATCACAAAATATGACACTTTGCCAAAATTCCAAAAGCATTTCGGTAATCGTTCGTGCGAATGCTAGCCTATTTTGCTTTTGTCTGGGCGTCAAGGCAAGTTTTACAGCTGGAGTTCGAGCGAATATACCGTACTACTGAAGTCAACAGGTTTTATTGCTAAACCGTCTGTCATCAATGTCACTTTCCATATCATCACTCTCACTTCACATATAAACGGGAGACAAGTTACACTGACAGATGATGATGATGACAAGGGAGAAGATCTCTGTAATGTGTGCAAGATGTCAGTGCTGTTGTTCTGTTTTTGGACTAAATTTCGTTATCAGAACGTTGGGGAGGCGGTGGCTCAATCGGTAGAGAGGTGGCCTGCAGTCCTACCGGACCCAGGTTCAAATCCCGGCTGGGGCAGGGAACAGTTTAAGGATCTGAATTTCTTAAAATCAGACTTTACTGATTTACCAGAAGACCCGCCGACATGTGGTAAGTATACCCCCTCTAATACTACAGTAATGCACCAGTCCTGTGTGAGACAGCCCTAGCATGTATTCAATATGGACAGTGGGTGTTAGCGCCGACGTGGTGACATGTAAAGGTGTATGGTATGTAGGAGGACTACTGGGCCTTGAGAGCAGGCTGTGAAGCCTATGCCCAGAGTCGGACACATAAAACAAAAAAAAAAGCTGTGTATATTTTATCATCTGTATGGGTACATTAGCGTACCATCATGCTCTACTCTCTAAAGTTACCATACAGTACTATTAGTGGAGAGGAATTTCATGCAATGGAACTATGAATGGTTTTGGCTAAAACAGAAATAAATACAATAACGACCAAAAGCAAAACTAAGCACATCGACCCCACATAACAGTGGGAAAAAACTGTTGAAAAAGAAGACGGGTGTATATACCAATTGGATGGGTGGGTGGGTATGGTAGGCGAAATGGATGGGTGTGGTGAGTCGGTAGATGGGTGTGCGAGATGGGCGGGTAGGTGGGTGCAAATTTACTGAACCAATGTGCTACTACTAAAGCAGTCTCTCACTCTCTCTCTCTCTCATCAACACCCTCACCACTTTCCTCTCCTTGTTTTTCCTCTTTCTCAATTTGTAAGAGCAACCCAAACAACTTCTGGAGAAACTATGGTTCAGACTTGGGTTAGTTTCCACATATGTTCTAGATCTTGCTGCAGAGAGAGAGAGAGAGAGGGGGGGGGGAGTAACGCTCCCCTTGACAGTTTATAGATGCGGCAATTTTGAACATGACCCTATTCACCCAAGGCTGTGCATAGTGAAACAAGGATGGATGCAGGGAAAGAAGAAGGCAAGCAAGGAGGGAGAGAGGGAAGCAGGGAGGGAAGGAAGCACGGATGGAAGCATGCAGGGTGAGTTGCAGGCAGGGAGTACAAAGTTCAGTGGAAAGTAAACAGCAACGGACCTGTTGGTACTTTCATGGCTGTTTGGTTTAGGAAAGGTTGTAATTAACGAAACTATGTTATCAGCTAAAGAGAAGGATAGAAAAGCAAGAAGATTCCCCAACCTACCCACCCACCAAACCCTCCAGCAGAAGCCGGCAAGAAATAGTGAGAAGGACCACTGTATAGCTTAAAAATTAAAAAGCTGTCATGCAAATTTCACCGGAAAGAAGGAAAGGAAATCTTATTCTACACTATCTACTTGATTAGCAAAGTAACACTGAGTCACCTATATTTACCAGTGTTGTTCTGCGGAGTGAAGGAGGCAGGGAGGAAAGTAGGTAGAGAGGGAAGGTAGAAGGGAATAAGAGAGAGAAGGTTGAAACGTATTTGTTATTCAGGGCGAAGGGGAAAATTCACTTATAAAACATTTTACCCCAGTTTTATCCAACTCGTCTACTTTCCTACGAAAATAATTCCAGAAATCTGTGCAAGCATAAGTATGTGTGTTAAATTAAGAGTGTGCGTGGCGGGAACTATGTTATATTATTTCTTGATGCCTTGTTATGGAGGCCGTGGGTAAAATGAGACGTGTGAAAGTATTGTTAGTAATGTTGGTGTTGATATGGTAAAGAATACAAATATGGAAGGTAGGCTCAATAAAAAGAGTAAAAAAGAATATATACCGATACTACTATGAGGACACTTTATATACGAGTATTGCACAGTTGCAATCACCGGACGATTAATTCAGTTAAAAAGAACTCAGTCATACTGAAGGGATTTGATATATTCTCCATTAATCCCTTCACTAATAGGAGGCTTCCATAGCCAGAAAACATGTCTGAAAGTAGCAATTCAGAAATGTCATAATTGTGCTGTGAGAATAACTTTACTGATATTTCTGCACATAACGGTATGAAACGCGTGAAAAATATGAAGTGTGAGAGTGAATTTTATCTTGTACAAAAAACAGTGCAATGAAAATTCTGATAAATGAATGATACAATAACATATAAAATAATTAGTGCAGGAGTAAGTGGGTGAAGCACTTACAAAATACATATTGGTATAAACTGTATACGACACGAAGAAGAAAAAATAAGGGATTGAGAGGAAGGGATGGCTTGCAATGAAGAATAATATAAAAACAATGAAAATGAAGGTATAAATACTTTAGGGAAAAAAAGTGAATATGTAAGGCAGATAAAGAACTAAGGGAAAACACGAAGATATGAATAATATCGTACAAACTCATAAACCAAAAAGGAGTGTGAAACAGTATGTGAGAGAGAGAGAGACAGAGAGAGAGAGAGAGAGAGAGAGAGAGAGAGAGAGAGAGAGAAGAAGAAGAAGAAGAAGAATAGAGAATTGGAGAATAGTAATGAAAGAGAAAAGTGATGGAAGAAAAAAGGATGTAATGGAAAGGTGTCACGGGGTTTTTATAATATCACTGTGTTTTTAAAATAAATGCTTAAATATTATTTGATTGATAATAATATTCAATAATATTGAAGAGCAGAGGCAATGATTGTCTTGCTACATCAAGCAACGATTACTTTACGCTGGCTTAGCACGATTCTCTGAGAACGAGAATTTATAAACTTTCTCAACAGTACACAGCAGAGACTAATTACTCACGAATGCTGAATTAATACTGTTAGCCTCTGGAGAAAGTTACTTCACCCCTGACAATAAATAACTAATACTAACATCAGGTTCTTGCTGGTGCTTAACCCCTAGGTGGCACAACGGATTTTAAGTTAATACAACAAGACTGGTCTAAGTACCAGTTATGAATAGAAAACGTTTATGCAAGCTAGGAGCTATATGGAAAATAAGCTTAATTTGGAGAAATGAAACAAGATTTTACTTTACATTGAGCTCAAGAAAAAGAACTGTTAAATTTATTGATTACAAAAAATAAATTTAACGTTACATTTCAAATCAAATCAATGAGACGCACTCACTCACTCACACAAAAGCTAAATACTTACGCCTAGAAAAAAAACACCTTAACTAAACTCTTAAGACTACAAAATACAAAAAGGAAATACTGTAGTCGATGAATGCTTTGTATCACCCAGGGGGTGGGAGTTTGGAGAAACTGATACTCTGTGGAGCTTGGGGTGCTAGCTGACCTCTCACACTTCTAGGGCACAGGACCTCTCTCCGTCAAAGCCACAACTAGACTGAATTCAAAATACATTGTATGGGCAGGACGCACAAGCCACCGGAAGAAGGCGTGGCTAACGGTTAGGGCAAGCAGAGGCGAACGATAAAGAAACAATTGTATTGCTCAGTAGAGCACTTAGTGACGTGCATTAAATCGGTCACTTTTGAAAGTGACGAATGTTTTGAAAAGTATACTCCGAAATGGAGAGAGAAACGGTTAACTGAGCGATACACAGTGAGTTTTCCACTAATAGTTCGTGGCTTCTCACAAAAGGGAAATGTCGCGAATTGATTCGTGACATTACACCCCTACAAAATTAAATTTTTTCCTTATGGGAAAAAATTTGTGGATATATATATATATATATATATATATATATATGTACACATCCTAAGTCATTCACACAAGATTCACACTGTGGTGTGTGTGCTATCCTGCTACAGAAGAAAGTCGCAGTCGCCAGTGAGCGAAAAAACCTCGTATTTACGTTAATAGAAGCAAGCTTGAGGGAAAAACTCCGTGATGACGGTGAAAATCCTGTACTCAGGTCAAGCTGAGCGAAAAGTCGCTACATTTACACTGACAACTAATTGTTGTGTAGTGTGATGTATGTAATACACGGTGTAGGTGTAACAGTTGTAGTGTAACTGTACCTATGTGTAAAATGACACAGTAAATAATGTGGCGACGATGAAGGCAGAGGAGAAGAGGCGGCAGCGTGCGGCAAACGATCAGCTGGCCTGCACAGCAAAACTGCTACACCCATTGCTGAACCTGCAACACCAATTAAGGTGGAGCATCAAAAGTGTCAATGAGACAAAATTCTTATTACGTACAATTACTCTCTCTGCCTAGCAATCAGTACATTCGAGGTCGCCGTTAATTATAGCACACGATTAGTGTCGGCAAGTTGAGAATCCTTGTGCAAACTCGGGTCTTTCATAGCCTCGAACTGCACACGGGTCCTCAACCTGTGCCTTAACCTACAGTTTTTATATTAATATCGGGAGCTGAGAATCCTTGTGTAAACTTGGGTCTTCCATAGCCTCAAGTCGCCTCTGCGGAGTTCTCACTTCCCCCTTAACCTACAATACTTATATTAGTATCGGGGAGCTGAGAATCCTTGTGCAAACTATGGTCTTCCATAGCCTCAAGTCGCCTCTGCGGAGTTCTCACTTCCCCCTTAACCTACAGTGCTCATATTAGTATCGGGGAGCTGAGAATCCTTGTGCAAACTTGGGTCTTCCATAGCCTCAAGTCACCTCTGCGGAGTTCTCTCTCTCTTCCCCCTTAACCTACAGTACTTATGTTAGTATCGGGAAGCTGAGAATCCTTGTGCAAACTTGGGTCTTCCATAGCCTCAAGTCGCCAATGCGGAGTTCTCTCTCGAACTTCCCCCTTAACCTACAGTACTTATATTAGTATCGGGAAGCTGAGAATCCTTGTGCAAACTTGGGTCTTCCATAGCCTCAAATCGCCTCTGCGGAGTTCTCTCTCGAACTTCCCCCTTAACCTACAGTACTTGTGTATGTACAGGCCCTGGACATACTGTGTCCTGTGGGGCCAACAAGTGAGACGTCAGGTCTACACTTTTGACTGGGAACCAGGCTAGTCCTTGGATTACCCAAATTTCTGAGGATGCCTATCACGGAACCCAGCATACAACAACTGCCCATGTTAGTCAGCAGTTAGTAGGCGAGACATCAGGTCTGCACCTACGTTATCACTTCCCTTGATGTATCTCACAACAAGGTTAAACTGCTGTAAATACAGTGTCCAGCGTGTCAATCTTGCATTAGCCGTCTTGGTCGTGCTAAGACTAGTGAGTGGCATATGGTCAGTTTCCAGAACAAATGATGCCCCAAATAAATAATAATAATATTTTTTAACACCATCAACCACAGCCAAGAGTTCCTCCTCAACAGTACTGGAATTCCTCTCGGCGGGTTTTAGCCTACGGTTGTGGTATGCCACTGGGAAGATTCCACCTTCCGATTCCTGCATCAATACGGCACCTACTCCATCTTGTGAAGCATCAGTGCGCAGTATGAAAGGTTTGCTGGAATCAGGCAACTGCAAAATGGGCTCCTTGCACAACATATTCTTGAGGGTGGCAAAAGATCTCTCTTGTGCTTCTCCCCATTCAATGGTGTTTGGAGCATATTTCTGTAGCACTTCGTACAACGGTTGGGCAATGAGAGCAAAGTTGGGGATAAAACTCCTATAATATCCCACTAGGCCAAGAAATGCCCTAACCTGTTTCTTGGTCACGGGTCTCGGGGCTTCTCTAACCTTCCTGATCTTGTCACCCTGACACCTGCAATGGTTGTTGCCAACAATATGACCGAGGAACTCCACCTCACTGTGAGCAATCTTGCATTTGCTAGGCTTCACAGTCATGTTGAAACTCTGGAGTCTACTGAAGACAATTTCCAAGAGTCTGAGGTGCTCTTCCAATGTGGCGGAATGAACGAGGACATCGTCAACGAACATCTCTACTCCTACAATACCATGGAGCACTTGTCTCATGGCACGATTGAATACTGCTGGGGAATTGGTAAGTCCAAATGGGAGGACTTTATACTGGTACAACCCCCTAGGAGTAGCAAAGGCAGTGAACTGACGACTCTCAGGATGAAGGGGAATCTGGAAGAATCCCTTCACTAGGTCGAGCTTCGTGGAATATCGTGACCCTGCCAGCTTGGAGAAGATGGCAATATGGTCACCCATTGGCTCAGCATCCACTTTGGTGATTGCATTGAGCCTTCTATAGTCACCACAAATCCTGACTCCACCATCTTTCTTGCAGACTACTACCATCGGACTACAGTAAGGAGATGAGGACTTTTCGATAATGCCTGCAGTCTCCATGTCAGCAATTACCTTATCTACTGCACCCTGTAGTCGCATGGGAATCGGATATGGCTTAACCTTTATAGGAGCATTGCTGGTCAACTCAATTTTATGACACGCAACCTTTGCAAGTCTAGGTTGGTCTGAGAAGACATCAGCATACTGACAGAGCAGTGACCATAAGGCATTCTGGTCCCCTACTGCTAAGTCAGGGTTAAGTAAAACATCTCCGACAGTCTCTTCCTGATGGAACTGAGCGGTTAAGGGCTCGTCATCATGGTCATCAGCTGGGATCACCGCAGCTGCCCCGGTTTCTTCCAGTGGCTGGTCACTATCATCAGATACTCGTAGGCCAGTCTCCTTGGGGTCTGACTCGTGATAAGCCTTCAACATGTTAATGTGGAACCTTTTACGAAGATTCCCCATCTGTATTATGTAGTTGAGGTCTGAAATGCGCTCTACTACATCGAATGGACCCTTCCACTGCGCCAACAACTTGTTCTGGGCAGTGGGGAGTAATACCAAGCATTTATCACCTGGACTAAACTTCCGAAACTTTGCCTTCTTATCGTAATAAGCCTTTTGAACTTCACGCACCTTGATCAGTTCTTCCTTAGCTAACTCGCACGTCGACTGGAGGAGGTCAGCCAAATCAAGGACGTAGGTGTAGGTGGTCTTGACTTCAGGCTCGGGTTCTTCATCATCCCATAAATCACGAAGGACTTGAAGTGGGCCCCGGACCGACCTCCCATACACCAGTTCAAAGGGTGAGAATTTCAATGAATGCTGTGGGGCTTCTCGATAAGCAAATAGAAGAGGAGCAATGAACCGCAGCCATTCCTTTGGCTGTTCGGCGGTCATGCGCCTCAACATCTTCTTGAGAGTTCCATTGATCCTCTCACACAACCCGTTACACATGGGATGATACGGCGTAGTTCGTAAGCCTCGGATGGACAGCAACCTGAACGTTTCATTCATCATTGCCGAAGTGAACTGCGAACCCCGGTCGCTTAAGACTTCCTTAGGGATACCTACACGACAGAACACTTCAATTAATGCCTCAGCAACAGTGACAGCCTCTATAATCTTAAGGGCCACGGCTTCAGGCCACCGTGTGCTGAAATCAACTATAGTGAGGATATACTTTGATCCATCACTAGCCCTAGGAGAGATTGGCCCAACTATGTCAACTGCTACTCTCTCGAACGATTCAGAGATTATGGGCATTGGCTTCAATGGCGCAGGAGGGACACGTCCCCGGTCAGTGGTACGCTGACACACATCACAGGAACGTACGAGCCTCATTATTTCCCGTCCCATTCCTGGCCAGAAAAAGTCAGCATGGATGCGGTCAGAGGTCTTCTTTTGACCCATGTGACCTCCCATCGCTGAACAGTGACCTAATTCAAACACTGCTCGGCGATACTTTGCAGGAACGACAAACTGCAGTCGAACCTCACCCTGGGGTGTCTGTGACTCACGGTACAGCGTCCTCGCTTACGAAGGAACCTGGCTTGTCCTCCCTGTGAATACTTGATCACTTTACCCTCCAGCTTCTTGCGCACTGAGGCAAGTGTTGAGTCAGTCTGTTGCTCTTGGACAACATCTTGACTACGAATCAGATCTTGCGGCGTTGCGACGGTCAACGGAGTGACGCGACTTGGAGCCTTGGCCATGGCTCGTGTTATCGCAGCAGCCGAAGTCTGAGTAGCAACATCTACGGCACAACTATTTTTGATGCCAGCGATGTTGCCTAATATGAGGTCAAATAGAGGTTCTGGCATGACAACTGCAAGTGTCGTACCAGTATAAAATGGAGATGCCACCTGGATACGTGCCTCAGGGAACAATCTCACTGATCCATCAATAAGTCTAACTTGGATCTGTCGACCTGTATACTCATCAGGCCGAACTAAACTCTGCTTAACAGAGCAACCTGAGGAACCATTGTCCCTCAGGACATTTACAGAAACACCTCCCACAGACCCTGGCTGAACAAGAAAGGCAGTGTTGTTGGTGGAAGGGTCTGAGGAGGTAGCAGCCAGTCATTCATGAGACTGCGGAACAACCGATGCAGCAAACGTGGCGCCCAGGGAACTAGGTGTCTGAGGAGAGTTCATGGTCGGAGGGGGACTTGTGAAGTGTTGGGAAGTACCTGTACTGGTAGAGATGGCACCACCGGGTACTTGTGGAATGAAGGCTGCATTTGCCTCCTGCCTCCGATACACTAATTGACCTGACTGAGGGTTACGTGGCTTGTCCTTGTATTGCTGCTGCTGCTGCTTGGGGAACTGCTGCTGGTTGGAGTGCTTGTTGTACCGCTTCCAAGCAGGCTGCTGTGTATTTTGCCCCTGGTCCTTCTGTGGTTTTGGACCTTGGCCATTACTCTGAGAACGGCCTTGGTGCTGGGATTCAGTCTGAGACGGCTTCCCAGACTTGGCAGTATCTTTTCTGCTCCAGGTGTTTTGCTTACGAGCTTGATACCCGTATGCAGTAAAGAATGCATCAGCCTTTTCTGCCATTTGGCTAGCATCTTTCACCTGGCAGATCTTAAGCTGTGCTATGAGCTCAGCAGGCCACGACCTCTCTAGCTGTGTACGCAGCATAAGGTCAATTATCCCCTCACGCGTGGAAGGAGTTTCATCTTTCTCCATCCACTCATTTAAGTAAGCTGTGAGACGATCAAGGAACTGAACAGCTGTCTCCTTGTCTTGGAGACGAGCTCGCATGAACTGAACTTTGGCGTCGTCTACTGTGAGACCATACGCCTTAATGAGTGCAGCTTTCATCATCTCATATGTGAGATTGTCTCCACGAATTCTGTGGAGAATATCGAGGGCAGGGCCCTCAAATAGGCTAAGAAACTGAAGCCGCTTAGCTGCCTCATCCAGTTGATATAAGTCTGCCATGTCCTCAAAACGAGCTATGTACGGCTCGATTTGCTCGCTTTCCTTGTATGAAGGAAGCTTGATGCGTGGGGTCGCCAGGACATGTGCAGGGAGAACGCTCGTGGAGCTTGGACCAACTGCACCAGACGTGTCTGAAGCCAAAGAATCTCACTTGAGCTTCAGCACTTCAAGTTCATGTTTTTCGCGTGCTTCTCGCTTGGCACGTTCGTGTTCTCGTTGTTCCCGCTCGCGTTCATGTTGTTCACGCTCGTATTCGCGCTCTTTCTCACGCTGCTCTTGTTCATATGCACGCTCTCTTTCACGTTCCTCACGCTGTTCTCGCTCGTATTCGCGCTGAATCTTACGCTCTTCACGGGCACCATTCTCGCGCTGCTGCTCCTGATTATGCCGTGAGAGTATATACTCTTTAATTTCGGTTGGGTCCGAAAGACCCATATCTTTGGCTTCCTGTAAAAATACAGTAGTAGCCATGGCGCTAATTTATTAAGCAAACCGAAATTGAGTACTGACTGCTTCGCAAACGAATGCTAATAAACACAGGTAAAGAGTACAGACACAAGCTAGTGGTGACCAGTCTTATCTAGTTAACTGGCAAAAATTAAAGCAAAAATGCGAATAACTAAGAACTCTCAATAATTAACACAATGGGTACGGCGGCTACCCAGGAGCGAATAAAATCGTCTGGCGTTACCAAGAATAAACTAGAGTTAGGTACTCTATTGATTAATAAAGCAAAATTTCACTTGCTAAATCAACGGTAACCACCAGTAAACTTGTGCCTATAAACTTTAATGATAAATACCTAAATATGAATGAGTGAGCACTATCTTGTGAATAGCTTTATAGCTAGGAGTTAATATCCTGGCGAGGTCGCCAAATGTCACGGGGTTTTTATAATATCACTGTGATTTTAAAATAAATGCTTAAATATTATTTGATTGATAATAATATTCAATAATATTGAAGAGCAGAGACAATGATTGCCTTGCTACATAAAGCAACAATTACTTTACGCTGGCTTAGCACGATTCTCTGAGAACGAGAATTTATAAACTTTCTCAACAGTACACAGCAGAGACTAATTACTCACGAATGCTGAATTAGTACTGTTAGCCTCTGGAGAAAGTTACTTCACCCCTGATAATAAATAACTAATACTAACATCAGGTTCTTGCTGGTGCTTAACCCCTAGGTGGCACAACGGATTTTAAGTTAATACAACAAGACTGGTCTAAGTACCAGTTATGAATAGTAAAACGTTTATGCAAGCTAGGAGCTATATGGAAAATAAGCTTAATTTGGAGAAATGAAACAAGATTTTACTTTACACTGAGCTCAAGAAAAAGAACTGTTAAATTTATTGATTACAAAAAATAAATTTAATGTTACATTTCAAATCAAATCAATGAGACGCACTCACTCACTCACTCAAAAGTTAAATACTTACGCCTAGAAAAAAAACACCTTAACTAAACTCTTAAGACTACAAAATACAAAAAGGAAATACTGTAGTCGATGAATGCTTTGTATCACCCAGGGGGTGGGAGTTTGGAGAAACTGATACTCTGTGGAGCTTGGGGTGCTAGCTGACCTCTCACACTTCTAGGGCACAGGACCTCTCTCCGTCAAAGCCACAACTAGACTGAATTCAAAATACATTGTATGGGCAGGACGCACAAGCCACCGGAAGAAGGCGTGGCTAACGGTTTAGGCAAGCAGAGGCGAACGATAAAGAAACAATCATATCGCTCAGTAGAGCACTTAGTGACGTGCATTAAATCGGTCACTTTTGAAAGTGACAAATGTTTTGAAAAGTATACTCCGAAATGGAGAGAGAAACGGTTAACTGAGCGATACACAGTGAGTTTTCCACTAATAGTTCGTGGCTTCTCACAAAAGGGAAATGTCGCAAATTGATTCGTGACAAAAGGAAAGGAGGAAACAGAAGTAAGAATGAAAGTGAAGGAAGGGGAGAGGAAGAGATAAGATAAAAGAAGGAAAAATAGGAGAGGAATGGATGAAAGGGAGAAAGAATAAACGATACAAGAGAAGGAGGGGTAGACCAAGAGAGAGAGGAGTGTGAAGGAGGGGAAAAAAGGAGGGAAAGAAAAGGAACAGAATCAAAAGAAGAATGAATGATGGAGGCAGTAGAAAGAGAGAAAGTGAAAGGAAATGGAGGTACATAAAAAAAAAAAAACGATGTCAAAGTAAGTGTTGCAGGAGGGAGCAGGAAGTAAGACAGAGAAAAGATTTTTAATACCAAAGATGCACACACACACACACACACACACACACATGAAGCAGTACTATTACGAGAATGTACCACGTGGTTATGACCGTATAGGCTGCATGGTCTGTGAAAATTTAACATTTTGCCTTCCATCACCCTCTCTCTCTCTCTCTCTCTCTCTCTCTCTCTCTCTCTCTCTCTCTCTACGTATGTGTGTGTGTGTGTGTGTGTGTGTGTGTGTGTGTGTGTGTGTGTGTGTGTGTGTGACCACTCTTAACCGCAAATCGCAGCCACTTCCTCAGCTCTCACAGGAAACGAGCATGAAGAGTTTATTCACGCTCACGGGATCGAGAGAGAGAGAGAGAGAGAGAGAGAGAGAGAGAGAGAGAGAGAGAGAGAGAGAGAGAAAACACAGCACCGAGGTAAGAAAAAGAGGAAGAAGTGAACTGATGAAATTTGGATGATTAAGAAGAAATGATGAATCTAAAATTTCCTGTCAAAAGTAAAGGAATGCACATGCAATCTTTCCCCCAAAATAAAGACACGATATTTGTGTATGAAAGTAATACAAGCAGCTTGTGAGAATACTCAGGTAGAATTACGCTTGTCTGGTTACTTAGCAATTAAACACGATTGTGAACGAAAGATAAATTAAGCCCCCTCCCCTCTCTCTCTCTCTCTCGGTAGTTGTATACTACCAGTGTTTTGTGGTAGGAACCCATATCAAGAACTGTCTTGCAGCTGCCTGGTAAGAATTCATATATATGAACGATAAGACAAACAAATCTGTTAATACATGTTCTACTCTGTAGTCAGCACTAGAAAACTAAACCTACTGCTTGATGGTTCAGTGTTCTGTTTGACACTTTCATTATTCAGCAGCTGTGTAGATTGCAGCTGAAAACACTTTGTTATTGATTTTATTCCTTGGAAAAATAACCAGACAGATTGGATGAATAATGGACTGACGTTTTTAATTACGGGCTTTTTATTTTTGTTGAAGGAGGCCCCTTAGCCCCTCTTCCTTACCAGTTTATTATATACCTCACATCACACGTTAATCTTGTTTTGTAGGGCGTTCATTCAATACCTGCCGGTATTAAAACAATATAAGCAATATACTCAATAGTACATTCGCATAGTATGGTGTACGTATGACCCGGGGTGGTTAAAAACAATCGCCTCCATGTTGGTCTGTCCTGTGCCATCTGGCTGCTCTCACTCCATATCACCGCCCCCTCTCCTATGTATGTCTCCACTCCGTCCCTCCTTCTCATCCTCTTTCTTCCTCTTCCCTTCTACCCCTCCTTGTCACCCACATGCACTCTTTTCGTCAGTGTCTCATTCTCCAACTTCTTCATGTTACCAAACCTTCCTATGTTATATCTTCTTAGGCTCTGAATCACTTCCACACGAACACCACAACCGTCCTTCATTTCCTAAATTGTTTGTCTGTCTCTCACGTAACTCATTTCCACTGCTCTCAGTCTTGATTTATACCTCTCCAACAATATCTAAGCTTCACCTCAGTATGTTAGGATGGAGAGCACAATGCTGTCAAACAGCTATATTTTTACTTTCATATTCACTTCCATATTTCCTATCACTGCCCTCAGTGAACCAGCAACCTATCTTCGCTAATATCAGCTTTCAAGTACTTCATCCTCTGAACTTCTGTCCTTGCCCATCACATTACCTAGATACTTCAATATTTGCATTATACTTGTCTAACATTAAACCCACAAATAATATCCCCTTTCCACACTGCACTGCAGCCCCCAACACCACAGAAGACCAACCACATGCACCACACCATTACATTTCTTCAGTGTGTTCTCATCAAAATATCCTACTAATGATTAAAGAACTGGTTATTCAGGCAAAAGATACTTCTTCATGTTTCTGGGGACTGGGATAACTAGGGAGCAAATTCTGAAACAAAAGAAATAACCTGCATAAACACCAGGATGCAAAGATGTGGGCGCGTCTGCGAACACTACACACACAGTAATTAATCTCAAGCCTTTCATCATCTCCTCCAATCTACATTTCCTTTAATATCCTGGTGATGGAGACGAACGCCTTCACGTGATGACATCAGTATAAAGAATGGCTCTACTGCCCCATTATACAAACGTCCCTCAGCCCCCCAAAGGATGGTGGTAAACTGTAGAAACGGACAATAACAGTTTCAGCCTGAAATCCACTGGATTTACATCCAGAAGAGCTTGAGGAGAAAAAAAAAAAATAATCTCAATACCAAATTTCATCTTCACTTTCTTTATCCTCTGCTTCATCTTCCCGACCCTCTCGCATTTCCTGCCATAAGCCCTTCTTGCATAAGCTTGGACGTCAATTTACTAATTCCAGAAATTTGATATTGCAGTTCTTTTTAACATTATAATTAACACGTCCAATTTTCTCTTTGTAACGAACACTGAAATTGTCCTCTTTGTTTTGCCATGGTCACTTCAGTAAGAGTTTTTTTTTTTTTTTTTTTTTTATGCGTATCTCTTGAACCGGTCCTGTCCGTTTGTCTCTAATTAAAACTAAGTGCTTCACCCACATAGACTTTGGTGACTTTGTTAGGACTCCATATTATAATTACAAATCATAACAGATAGATAGATAAATAGATAGATAGACAGCTCTATGCGAGCCTGGGAATAATCACCAACAATAAATATTCTACACTGTATATATTCATTCATTTATTATAACATTTATTTACTACCAACGAGTGTTACCATTTATACCTACATAAAATACGTGTTTCATACATACAACTATACATTATTACATCTACAAAGTAATAAAGAAAATATACCATCACAGTCACTCAGTGAGCGATTAAAAGAACTGTATTAAACATTTATTAATTAAAACTACCTAGTGGAAACATATAAATTAAGTTACAAGGAAAACCAGAGAAAAAAAAAAATGGCCAACAGAAATGACATTAGCAAGAGTGAACATCTTCAACACAATCGTGAAGACAATGATTTCCACACAGTGCTGACACATATATTACCCACGATAGGTACAGGTGAACAACAAGTCAGTGTATATAGTTAATACTGTATATAGTGTATATATTTTTTTATATAAAATAACAAAATATGGGACTATAATATCATTTTCAGTAATACCTGTGCAATATAAACTAAACTTTAAAAAAGTATCCCAAGGAAAAGTAATTATGCAACCATGAACAACATAGAAAAAACGTAGACAAACGAAGAAAAACAAACTATAGAAAATCAATACATACAAAAAAAAAAAAAAAAAGGGAAAGAAAGAAAAAGTAAGAAAGAAAAAAGAGAGAAATAGAGTAAGATCACATAACAAACAAATGAAAATAAGTGTAAGTGTTACTACATATGTCAAAATACCACATAAACTCCTTCTATAAGTGAAACAAAAAAATTGTTGTCTCCACAAGCAAGTGGCATGGCACATCATCACATAAACTCCTTCTATAAGTGAAACAAAAAGCAGATTGTTGTCTCCACGAGCCAGTGGCATGTCACATCATCACTATCATCGACCGCAGCATGACCGGATTCATATGTCAGGACTGCAATTATTATAATTATGCAACGACAAACGATTGCATTATGTTACACTTATTACAATTATGTAACTACAAACGATATGTAACAATTATGTAACGACAAACGATTACATTATGTTACACTTGCTACAATTATGTAACTACAAACAATATGTATCATTTATGTAACAGTTGCATTAACAAGATGTAACTTTTATGTAACTTTAACTACAATTATGTAACTACAAACGATATGTAACAATTATGTAACGACAAACGATTGCATTATGTTACACTTTGCCAATTAACAGTTGCATTAACAAGATGTAACTTTTATGTAACTTTAACTACAATTATAAGGCCAAGACACTTATGTAACAGTTGCATTAACAAAATGTAACTACAATTATAAGGCCAACACAGTTATGCATTACCACAATATTTTGTAACAATTCATAAAATGTTACAATTATGTATTACCACAATGTTAGTACAATATTATAAGTCATACAACTATAGCACAATTCCGTATTACCAGTATCATCATACAAGTTAGGTGAAATATTAGACATTACTAAAGTGATAACTCAATATGTAATGTATAACCTAGCAGTATTACCATTGCACAATTATATGCGTATGTCTGTTATGCATACACATCTCACAAAATGTATACAACTTGTTTAAAATGTAATATTACTGGATAATTGCTATTTACTATGAATATTATATGTATACAATATTCATACAATTATGTTACTTTTACAATATTATATATTTCACTTAATTAGCTTATAAATTCATTATAATGTGTATATAATATGTATTAATATGTCATGACTATTAACTGTCGATGGTACGCCATTTTCGCGTGACCGAGCATATGTTAGGACTCCATATTATAATTACAAATCATAATAGATAGATAGATAAATAGATAAATAGACAGCTCTATGCGAGCCTGGGAATGTGAAATGATCTTGCAAGTTACACTGAGGAATAGCTGACGACAGATTACGAAGTAGCCAGTCAGTTAGTTGTCAGCAATTCACCAGGTGAACAAAGCCTTGTTGACCATACACACATACTCACACACAGGCTTCTAGAACTTTCCAATCACAGGGAACACACGTGATACGACTTCTGTTTCACCAGAATTTAGGAACGAGAGCTAAGAAGGAAGCTAGCCATAGAACAGACAGGTCGCAGGGAGAAGGGCTCAGCAACTTGAGAGAGAGACAGAGAGAGCGAGACAGGGAGATAGCTCCCGGGACTCTATACTTCGCTCTGTGTGAGAGACTTCTTAATATTCCCAAGACAAATAAAAATAGTTCCATACTATTCTTTACCTCTCCTTGTCATTGAATGACAAATGGGAAAGAAGATTATCTACTTACAAAGCTACTCAAGTATAACAACCGCTCGTCCACAAGTCTAATATATATATAACTTCTCTACAAGTAACTACAAAGTCTTTTATGACAACTTCAATGCAGCACAGCATAGAACAGCACAATAATACAGTATACAACACGCCTTGCCTCCCTCCCTCACACACACACACACACACACACACACACACACACACAGGCTGACGATCACGACCATCAAGTGATCCTGACCGACCTCGTGAATTACACACACACACACACACACACACACACACACACACACACACACACAAGACGGCACTGTAATACATTAGGTAATATAACTGACACTAGCAATCAGATTTATCTGTCACAAGTCAAGTATAACATTTGTGCTTATTCTTACTACTTCCCAGTGACTATACTTTACACAGGAAATTATTTTCATGCTGAATCAAAGGCCAGGCAGAGAATGTCATTGTTATAGATATTACACATCATAGGTTTTCTCCAACAGCTTTGAGCAACTGTTGGAAAGTATCCTATCGTGTGGTATCGTCCATGCAAATCATCACCTGTACCGTGGCTAACCCTTGCATGAGGATGCAGTAGGAGAAAGCATGGCTACATTTTCATTTTTGTATGTATGTGTGAGTACGTATGTATGAAGGAGTTGATGAATGTTGAATCCAAGTTGTTAAGTTGAAAAACTCTCGATTGGTATACATAAAAAGTTGTAAAGAACAGGAATAAAAAAGGCATCTTCTGTACGAAGAGTTTAAGTCTAGACTCTACAGACAAATTACATTCTCAGTTTTTAGTCATTACCTCTTCCTGGTCTACTCATCTCCTCTAACAACCAGACAAATACTCCTGTCTAGAAATTACCATTTCATACATTAGCAACCATTTAATGAATGATAAATGCTGTGCACTGAATAATCATTGTTACATATGCAAAAGTACTTTTATAACGAAGCTGAAAATTACCATGTAGCAAATGACCAAGGAGAAAATTAGTTATACTCCACCACCCCATCTGCACCCATCACTCAACCATTCCATTCCTACACCCGTTACTCCACCATTACATTAATGTTCTCACACCACTCCACACCCATCACACCACCATTCCATCTCCAGCACCGCTCAGCACTCTACCATTCCACGTAGGGCCTAGCACTCCGTCAGTCCATCTATCGTCCACTGCTCCACCATTCCACCTCCATTTATCGCTCTGATATTCCATCAGTTCTTTCTGGCTTTGCCACCTCAGCAATCAGACATTGTTCCGTCATTCCATAACTATATCTAAGTTCCATCGCTCCACCTCTCCGTCATTCCATCAATCTCTGCCATTCACCTCCCCCTATTACATCTCTTTCCCATTAACCTGTACCACCTGCTTTTTTTTACCTGCCTATCAGACGTGCCAATTAAAGCCCTGAATTTGAAGCTGATACTGCTAGACTTTATGTCCCGTACAAAAACAGCTTTGTATTACAACTCTTCCTACTTCTTCACTTCATCCTGTTTTCTGCTTGTCCCCACCTCTCTCTCTCTCTCTCTCTCTCTCTCTCTCTCTCTCTCCCCTAATCCTCATCCTTTCTTACTTCCTCTTTTTCCCTCCTCTTCCTCCACCTGATCTTACTTGTTCTCCCTATCTTCTTTGCTCTCTTCCTCCTCCTCCCACTTTCCTCATCTTTCCTCTCCTACCATCCTTTTCCTCCTCCTCCTCCTCCTCCTCCTCCTTTTCTTTCCACTTTCATCTATTCTTACATTTTCATCTTTCTTTCTTTCTATTCCATCCTTTCTCACTCCTCATTCACACCCTTATCCTCATCCCATCCTACTCTATCCTGCCCTTCCCAGGCAGTTCCCTCTTCTGCCCCTACCTTTCCCAAGCATTCTTTCCCTAAACCCTTTTCTTCCATCCTATACTCCCTACCATCATCCCATCCCCTACCATGCGTTCTCCCCACCATCATCCCATCCCCAACCATGCATTCTCCCCAGCACCTACTCTTCCCTTTCAAGGCACTCCCTCTGTTATCCCTTCACTCACTCATGCACCCAGGACACTACCAACGCACCTTTCTTTCCTATCACCAACCTGTCTGTTCCTGTCCTTTCCCACCACCCTGTTCTGTACCTTTGCCAACCAGCTCTCTCCTCCACTACACCACCCCATCCCCTCCAGCTCTTTCCTCCAACATACCACCCCATCCCACTCATATTTTCCCCCTCCACACCACATCACCTCATCCCATTGGCACTTTCCCACACCAAACCAACTCATCTAACTAAAATATTTCCATATCGTCCCACCTCATCCTGTCAACCCGCTTTTGCAAATACACGAATCCTCTCTCTTCAGCACCAACTTTTTACAATTGCCTTCATTCTCCTACCACATCACATCACACCATCTGGCTTTACACATGTCAAAACACACCTCCATGCTCTTCCCACACCACATCTCACCTAACGCTTTCCCCACACAACATCACACCACACTACACCTCACCACAATATCTCTTTTCCTCACATGATGGGACCTCTTTTCCTGGGCCCAATAACCAGGCCTCCTGCTTCAATTGGCCCGAAAATCCACTGACGCCTTATCTGTAACGACAAATTTAGAGAGAACTATGTTTACAAACGATCATTATTTGATTAGTTTCCTTCCTGTACAAGCCTTAGCACCCGGGCATGTTCATTTTACAGAACATAATTTCATATGGTCTATGAAAATTACATACAAAGTACGATTTCATGTCTCTCAGACCTTTGATTACTACTTTTGTAAACTCAGGGATATTATCCACCTTTCTCCTTAAACATGGAAGAGGAAAAGATACGTTGAAATATCTCTTCGTGCATTAGCATCACTTTATATGGACTCTGCTTAGTTACAGTTTATATAAACATCCATTTTTACGTATGTCGAGAGAGAGAGAGAGAGAGAGATAGCCATTGCCTGACCCTCACCTTAGTTGCACGGACTGACTCACCCTACTTCACTGCTGTTTTCCCCTCCGTCGATGAAGAGGTCATCATCAAAGTCTCTGGAGAGGAGGGGAGCCGGGAGAGGGAGAATAGGTCAGATGCTGGAGAATATATTAACATCATTTGATTTTTACCAAAGGGATGACTAAGAGATTGAGACAGAGTGGAATATAGTGCACACCTGAGCTCTCTTCGCCTTCATATGTAACTGGGATACAGAGATGGCAAACACAATTGATGCGTCATTCTGCATGTGCTAAAACTCTCATACTGAAGGGGTTACTTAAGCCTCTAAATCCACCAATTTGAAAACTTTTTTTTACACTGAAGGGCACTACAGGAAAAAAAAAAAAAAATATTATAAAACATCATCATCATCATCATCATCATCATCATCATCATCCAATCCTACGGTGCCCCATGAGGAAGCGTAGGAGCCCGGGGCTAGGGAAGTTGGTCCTGACATTTAAGATGAGAGTGACCAGCCTCACTCATCCCTGAGTGGCATTACATGAGCAATAGACCCCAACCATCCCTTGGATATAAACCTTCACTGGCTCAATCCGATTGGAGCCCCGTAATTACTCACTAAACCACCAGGCGACAAAAAAGTTGGTTATATGATTACCATTCAGCGTAGTAAATGTTTTCCTGGTATACAGGAAATCATTTGGTTTGTCACTCATTTTAGAGACACCCACAGGAAGAAAGGAGGAGGAAAGAATGAAGGAATGAATGACAGAAGTGGGTGTGTAAAGTCATCCGTAGGCAGAAGGACGAGGAAAGAATGAAGGAAAGAAAGATAGGAGAGGATGGAAGGAAAGAAGGATAGGGGAGAGGAATGGGCAGACACCCGAGGGCTGCACTACATCGAACGAGTGGATGGTGAGCGCCCCACCCACGTCACTGAAATTGAAAGGTTTAACAATAATAACTTACAACAGACTGGAGGTGACAACTGCAGGAAATGAAGATCCCACAGCCCAACACATTTTTTTTTTTTTTTTTTGTAAAGGTTGGATTATGGAACTATTATATTCAGTTTAGGAGAGACTCCTCGTCGGAAGAGGTTTTAAAACGTGTCTAGCAGTCCCTTCGCTACAATGACTTTTATTTGTAAAATCTTACGGACACCTGACGATTTATTCATCTAAAGCAGGGGCGGGCAACCATTTCAGAGCGAGGGCCAGATGAGACTCTCGGCAGCAGCCCGCGGGCCGCAGTGACAAATGAGAACACAAAAGTGCCTATATACAAGAATTTTATTGGAAAACATGCAAATTAAATCTGTATCAGGATATAGACTTCCCCACTTGAAGGGGTGGAACGTGTTTGAGCTCGAGGGTTAAGATCTCAAAATGCAGTATCTATGAACTTGAAAAGTACTACACCCATACATGGATACGCAACAAGTGTGTACCCACCTTAAGAGTGTCACATACCTCCTCTCAGTGCGGGAGTCCTACGGTCACTGGTGTCTGGCAGGTTGACGGAAAGATTGTATCGCGCGGGGTGAGGGGAGCGCCGAGTTGCCAAATAGCATCTGCCGGCCGCATTTGGCAGAATTAAATTTATTTTGGCCGGGGATTCGAGGACCGGATTGCTATGCTCTTGCCGAGCAGGTTGGCAGGCCGGAAGCTAAACCTTCGCGGGCCGGATCTGGCCCGTAGGCCAGAGGTTGCCCGCCCTTGATCTAAAGTGATAACCATTGCAAGGGGTGGTTAGAATGGGTCCATCTGTGATGGAAAAAAGCCTTCGTGAATTGGCTCCCACGTATGTAACCATGCTGCAGTTATTAAAACATCCCTCACCTCTTGCCTTACACCCTGACAGAATAATAGAGGACTGCAGTAAGTCAACATCAGCCTGCAGTCCACTGGGATCAATGCTATCACCAACTACAACAACAACGAGTCCACTAAACCTTTCACAGTACTGAGGCCTTTTTATTGCAGGCTTGCTAGTGTTAGACAGTTCAGTTGTGGGGACGGAAGATCTTACATCAGGGCTAATCAGCTACTCAAGAAATAGGGCCGAATTATGAAACTCAAACTAACAAAATTGCCATACATTATTATACCCGTACCTTTTACCTCTTATCTTAACACCTAAACACAGAAAGAAATGAGAAATTCACATATTATTGGCGTTTACATTTTCCACTAAATACATAAACAGAAAAAAGCAAAACCATCTGTTTTATGTTTGTTTATTTTCATTCTTCTGAGTTGGTCAAAGGACCAAACAAAAACGACTCGGGGGGGCGGGGGGGTTGGCCCGCGGGCCGCCAGTTAAGTAACCTTGTCTTACATAGTGGAGAGATTAAGCCCCTTATTGCTTCCTGCCTCTCACCTGACACCTCGTCTAACATCTCTCTCTCTCTCTCTCTCTCTCTGCTTATGTAAGTTCCTGCCCTTGACACATTCCCCACTTGAGGTGACAGGGGATGCTAGTATTGCTGGAGGAAAGGGTGGTGGTGTGGAGGAGAAAAAGGAAGGGAAGGGAAGGGAAGAGAAATAAAAGATGCTGGTGTGGATAGAAGAAAAGAAGGGAAGAAAATGAAAGGGTGGTGGTGTGGAGGAGAGAAAGACAGAAGATGGAAGTAGAAAGTGGTGAAATATGGATGGGAAGGGAAGGAAATGTACTGTAAGTGAAATGAAGGGAGGGGAAAGGTTTTGGTGTTGAGGAGAAAGGAGAAGGGAAGGGTTATGGTGTGGAGAAAATGGAAAAGGAAGGGTTATTGTGTGGAGAAAAAGGAAAGGGGACGGAAATATGGTGAAAATGTGGGAAGGGTACTAGAGGAAAATAAAGGAGGAGAATGATGTAGAAAGGACATGTAGCACTGTCAAGGAGAGGAGGGAAGAAAGGGAAAAGTAGTAGAGTGGAGGCAAGAGACAGAGATCAGTGTAGGAGAGAAGGGAGTGGAATGGCTAGGTAACATTAGGGAAAAAAAAAAAGGTAAATAGAAAAGGATTGGCGGAAAAGAGGAGGAAAGTTGAAGATGAGGGGGCGGGAGGGTTGAAAAAGGAAGTTTAAATGAATAGTATTGTGGAAGAAGGTGAGAGAAAGGAGTGGCTAAAAGACGGTGTGAGGGAAGAGATGGAAATGAGAGACAGGGAGGAAGGGAACGGAAGTATTATGAAGAAATGAGAGGGAAAAGGAGGAAAGGAGTGAAAAGGATGGTGGAGAATGGTGGAAAGAAAAGATGGTAAAAAGAACTGGACGATTTAGTGGCAACCTGGGAGCGAAAAAAGAAAGGATAGGTAGGGTGGAGAAGGGAAAGGAAGGAAAGGAAAAGGTGAGGGAGGATTGTGGAAGATGGAAAGGATAGGAAAGGAGGGATCTGAGTACAGTGTAGGATGGAGGGGAAGGGAAAGTTGGAAATATGAAGTTACAAGCAATGAGGTTTACAAACGATTTAGTTATAGCTATTCTTTCTTAACTTGGTATAAACCGGTAATTTATATTTCTTCAAAATGAACTTGGTCTATTTTACTGCCTTGTAGCGCAGTGACAGAAAAAGACGACGCTGTGGATATGCAGCCTTTCTATGGCACTTCTACGCACTTAGCATCATATCCTAGTATAAATCTATTTCTGTAGTTCAGCATTCAAGATGGAGAGATTAAAATATTAAGTCAAGTTAAAGTAAACAAGACAAAGGACATCTTTTATAGAAGCAAAGATCCCCGTCTTTTCATAAGTGGGGAGAAACACCTATTTTACAAAGGTGGTAGATGGTGGCGACCATCATCCGTTCACATGATGTAGTTCTGTCTACTTCTTCCTTCACCTTTACCGTTCTTTTTCTGTCTGCCCTCCTGTCCTCCTACTTCTCTCATTTTCTTGTCACTTTTTATTTCCCTTCTTTCCTTTTCAGGTGACTTTACGTTGAGTGACAAGCCTAAGCCAGGAAACCATTTACAAGGCTGGGTAATAACCGTATAACCAACCCATACGTGTTGCCTACTTGTGAGCAAGTGGATTGGCGGAGGGTTAGTGGCTCTCCCCAAAAAACAACTAACTCAAAAACATACCGTCTCCCCTTACGGTCTGGGTAAACGTCTCCTAGGCCAGAATCACCAACGAGGAGAGGAGATGGAAGGATGTCTTCGTAAACCTTAAAAAAAAAAAATGGCCGTGCATGATGGTTTTCTCGGAACCCCCAGAGGCCCTACACCCCCTCCCCTGTAAGGAACTACCCTCACTGGTCTCACCCTTCCCAAAACGAGGCAGGGGTGAACATCTATCAATATGCAAATATCCATGTACTTCATTTAAAAATTTTGGCCTTGCATAAGGATTCTGGGCGGGTCACCAAGGGCAACCCTTTAGTGGGGGGCAGCCCTCGGTGGTTCCACCATGCTGACAACCTGGCGGGAGTGAATCTATGATTGTACAATAATTCTTATCTCTAGGTATATAACTGGCCATGACTAAAGATTTGGGAATAGGCACCATCTGGCTGTCGCCTCCATAGGGGAGGGGGACCCCACCCTGCCTGAACCCTGACCCGGAGGTAATTCAATCACTGTAATTTTTTTTATTCCTAACACCTCTCCCATACGGCTAGGACACCATTCTTCAGGAAAGACAGTAACTCAGTGGGAGCTTGAGTGAGTGGATGAATTAGTGCTGGAGCGACACAGTCAGAGGCAATCACAGTATTTTCTACCCTTGTGGGCACTACAAATATGTATAGCGAAGGTGAAAAGCAAGGGAAGTGAAGAGTTTAGTAGACGTGAGAGGAGGGTGACCAGTTGCATGAGGAACTGTAGGAAGCACGAAGTGTCAACGAAAATTACACTAATTTCACAACTTAACAAAACAAAGAAAAAAAACTAACCTAAATAGCAAATGATAAACTTAACCTAGAGGAATAAAATCAGAATTAGAATGTCATGAGAGTCATGCCTTCTTGCCAAAAAAATAATTTGTCTCCAAATAATGTTATTTTGTAATAATAATATTGCAGAGTTGACCAAAGGCACATAACAATGCATCGCATCACACCTGTTGTGAACACTACAGGTCAACACTGTTTGGTGTTTTTCCCAGTGGCTCATGTCAGGCTTTGTGAGGATGCGACAACAACAAACACTTGGCCTGGCAGATCACTGGGTGCACGTGTGGCAGCTGCTGGCACACACACACACACAAACACACACACACACACACACACACACACACACACACACACACACACACACACACACACACACACACACACACACACACACACACACACACACACACACACACACACACACACACACACACACACACACACACACACACACACACACACACACACACACACACACTGTACTGTGTATGAATTTCCCTCGTGCTGACAATAATGGAAAGCCAGCAGATAATCAGATAATGGTGGAAATTTGAAATTACCTTTGAATAGATATAAATGATGGTCGCCACCACCTACCAACACATATCAATATAGCCCTGTGGTATTCCAGATGACGACATATGATTTCATATAGCTACTGGCACCATTTACTTGGATGAAAGTTACTCATTGGGGACTGATAGTGTTCAATACAGAATTTAACTGCTTTGTTACTACACATCACTCTGAATCAATTCACCACCGTGGCGCACCGAGAAAAAAAATCTTAATTCCTTCGGTACACCAGGTCTCCTTTCATTAAATATAATCAGCTGGTAATTGCAAGAAAACCATCGGTTAAAAAGATATATTGCTGAAAGTGTTAGAGGCTTCCTGAACACTAAACCATGCCTCTTGTTAGCAACACGATTATATCCAGAGGCCTCTTTAAAAACTGAGTGAACTCCATTCTTGGTTCCATCCCCCGAAGTATGTCTGTAGGGTCATGGGTTACGTCCCTGGACGTATGTCTTTAGGGCTGTGAGTTCCGTCCCTGGACGTATGTCTGTAGGGCTGTGGGTTCCGTCCCTGGACGTATGTCTGCAGGGCTGTGGGTTCCGTCCCTGGACGTATGTCTGTAGGGCTGTAGGTTCCGTCCCTGGACGTATGTCTGCAGGGCTGTGGGTTCCGTCCCTGGACGTATGCCTGCAGGGCTGTGGGTTCCGTCCCTGGACGTATGTCTGTAGGGCTGTAGGTTCCGTCCCTGGACGTATGTCTGCAGGGCTGTGGGTTCCGTCCCTGGACGTATGTCTGCAGGGCTGTGGGTTCCGTTCCTTGACATATGTCTGTAAGGCTGTGGGTTACGTTCCTTGACATGTCTGTAGGGCTGTGGCTTCCATCCCTGGACGTATGTCTGAATCCAAATATCAGTACTACGTTGGTTGTAACTTGGAGTGCAACAACTTTAGCACACACAAAAATACTGCTTTTTTTTTTTTTCAAAATAGCAAAACATAAAGAAAATAACAAATATGAATTCAAATAGAATTTCATCACAGTGGGTTTTTTCCCCAAAATTAAGAAAAAAAAAAACAGTTGTCCAATATAAATTTGTACATCAGAAATGCCTACTTTCCTCTTCTGAAAACGACAGTCTAACATAAACATTACCAAAGCTTGCTCCCAACCAGAGAGAGAGAGAGAGAGAGAGAGAGCGAACAGGCAAGCCATAAATTTATTTTGCATTCGTATTTTATTGGTCCATAAAGAATATAAAGAGAGTGAGGCATAAGAGAATGGCATAATGCAACTGTGAGAGGACGCGTCAGAGGCAGAGTAAATGCACACCGAAAACTCTTTACAGCCTGGACCAGGAAAACTGTAAATATATATACCCTTCAAAAACAGCATGAAGGCTTGAATAACAGAACAGAGAAAGAAAAAACAAATTAATAAAAAACAATATCCATACTCCAGATTACTGGCTCCCTCCACTCATAAAACATCTGTAAGAGTTGGACTTGAACAGGTGTAGGTTGAAGCTTGGGAGAAAACAACTCCGGGGAAGCGAGTTCCAGGGAGATGCAGTTCGGGGAATAAATGAATTCTGATAGGCAGAAGTTCTGCAATATGGCTGAGTGACATTCCAGTCATGAGCGCTACCAGATGCCCATGAGCATGAGGGAAGGCATGGAGAGGTGGCATCATGGACGCAACTTCGTCTGGGCATTTGCCATAAAAGTATCTGTAAAATAATGTAAGGGAGGCAACATTCCTTCTTACTTGTAGAGGAGGTAGTTTATTTATAATAGTTGGGTTATTAATAATTCCAACAGCTTTGTTCTGAAGTTTGTCTAGCTGTTTTAGTGCAACCTCTCCACATCCAATCCAGAAGGGTGAGCAATATTCAAGCTGAGAGCGCACATGACTCTTATAAATTATAGCTAATTGCTCGTCAGTGAAGAAGTTATGGCCTCCGTACAATAATCCAAGTTTCTTTGAGGCGATTTTAGCAAGTGATCTAACATGAGAGGTCCAGCTGAGGGCATTGTTAATCCATTGACGCCCAGTGTCTTCAATATAGGACGGATCTGGACACTTTAAAAATCGAATAAAGAAAGGAACCCCGGGGTAGGGACCTATGAGCTTCGCAACTATAAGCCGACAGGCGGAGGGTGGTATGCCTAGAACCCTTCCAGGAAAATCCCTTACACAGGAAATCTGGGAGCAATGGGTTAGGCTAAGTGAAACACCGAGAATTTCAATATTTTGGAGATGGGAATATTCGTAGCACTGAAGATAATATACGAATCTGACAATACTTGTCTACTAATAAAATGAATATATTTGGTTTTACTAGCATTAAATGAGACTAGGCTATTTTGTCCCCATTCATTGATAACAGATAAATCTTGATTTATGGAGATGGCTATACTGAGTTGAGAGTTAGAGATATTGAATTAAAATAAAATAAATAAATATTTACTAGAGAGAGAGAGAGAGAGAGAGAGAGAGAGAGAGAGAGAGAGAGAGAGAGAGAGAGAGAGGTGGGGGCGCTCACCATCCACTCACTAGATGTAGTGCTGCTCTCGGATGTCTGCCCTTTCCTCTCCATCCTTCTTTCTGTCCATTCTCTTCTTTCTTTCCTTCATCTTTCCTTGTCCTTCCGCCTACGGGTGACTTTACACTCCCTCTTCTGTCTTTCTTTCCTTCATTCTTTCCACTTCCTTCAGCCTGTGGGTGACTCTACACTGGGTGACAAGCCAAATGGTTTCATGTGCACCAGGAAACCATTTACTACGCTGGGTGGTAACCATATAACCAAATTTTGGCGCCTGGTGGTTTAGTGGGTAATTATTGCGCTCCAATCGGATTGAGCCGGTGAAGGTTTATATCCATGGGATGGTTGGGGTTGATTACTCATGTAATGCCACTCAGGGATGAGTGAGGCTGGTCACTCATCTTAAATGTCGGGACCAACTGCCTAACCCTGGGCTCCCACGCTCCTCATGGGGCAATGTAAGACTGGATGATGGATGGATGGATGGATGGATGGATGGATATATATATATATATATATATATATATATATATATATATATATATATATATATATATATATATATATATATATATATATATATATATATATATATATACCAGAAAAGTTCGAAAATATTATTAGAAGCCTGCATGCATGAAGATACTTTTTGTAAGGTAATGGTGGGTTGTTCTTTGAGTGATCCATTTGAAGTTAGGTCACGAGTGATTCAAGGAGGAGTTCTTTCGCCATTGTTGTTTGTTTTAGTTATGGATTATGTTATGAGAAAGGTTATAAGGAGAATAGGTGGAGGAATTAACTGGAAAGAAAATAAGAAGCTGATGGATTTGGACTATGCTGATGATATTGTACTGATTTGCGGAAGTATTTACGACAAGCAGAGGGTACTTGATTGTCTGGTGAAGGAAGGAGAAAAAGTGGGATTGGTAATAAATTGTGGAAAGACTGGAAATATTAATATGAACGTGGAGAACCAAATCGATTGAGTAATTGGGAACAATGTGGTGAAGAATGTAGAAAACTTTAAATGTCTGGGAACGATTGTATCATCTAATGAATCATTAAACAATGAAATTGAGGAGAGGATTAGACATGCTTGGCGAGCTGTTGGAATGTTGAAATCTGTTTGGAATAATAATATGCTTTCTGTACATACTAAAGAGAAAATTTACAAGTCCATGGTTAGATCAATTTTAATTTATGGGCATGAGTCATAGTACAGTACAATTGCAACAGATCAGAAAGTATGAGGATTTGAGAATAAAATGCTGAGAAGGATTCTTGGGGTAAAGTGGCAAGACAGAGTTACAAATGAAAGAGTAAGGGATATTACGAGAGTGGAACCAGTTAATGAATATGTGAGACTGTCTCGCTGGAAGTGGCTGGGGCATATATACAGAAGAGAAGGCAGTTTAATACAGGATGTCCCAGAGTGAACTGCTAGAGGAAGAAGAGGTAGAGGTAGGCCGAGGGAAACCTGGTTGAGGACAATGAAAAAAGAAGCAGGAGAGGAGTGTTGGTGAGACCTGAAGGAGATGGCAAGAGACAAATATTGGTGGAGAGAGTTCATTGAGGCCCTATGCATCAGGAAATTATATATATATATATATATATATATATATATATATATATATATATATATATATATATATATTATTGCGAGGAAGAAGGTATATATATATATATATATATATATATATATATATATATATATATTATTGCGAGGAAGAAGGAACCAAAAGCTGAGCCCACATTAACGTTTTTTCCAAGAAAGAAACAAAAACAATACAAGAGAGAGCCAAATTAAAAATCCATTCATTTAGAGACACCTGGACACACTGCGTTTGAAAGACGGGAGATCATAGGAAGTAGGAAATACAGACAGAGTGAGACAGTTCCAGAGTTGACCTGTTGCATAAATGAAGGACTGAGAGTAATGGTTAACTCTTGCATTAGAGAGTTGGGCAGCAAAGGGATGAGAGTTTGTTGCTAGACGGGTGCTACGCACCCTTCGTAGAGGTGGAGGGATGCAAGCAGACAGTTCAGAGGAGCAGTGACCATTGAAGTAGCAATAGAAAAGAGATAAAGAGGCAACAACGCGGCGAAGAGACAAAGGTTGAAGAGAGCCAGTAAAAGGAGGAGCCTTTGGCTCCACCCTACTGAGAAGAGCTGTATGTGGGGAACCTCCCCACACATGAGAGTTGTACTCTAAACAGAGGCGAATGAAACCCCTGTATAAAGTCAACAACTGTGCAGGAGTAAAGAAGGCACGAAGTCTGCTTAGCACACTCAATCTCTTGGAAGCAGATTTCACAAGACATGCAATATGATCTTTCCAAGATAAGTCCCGTGTGAATGAAACCCCAATCATGTTTAAGGATAATGCACAATTGAGCTGGATATTATTAAACATTAGTGGGTATTCCTGTGGAAGATTTTGACGGGTTGATCGGTGTAAGAACTGAGTCTTTGATGCATTGATAACAACCAGATTATTTTTACCCCAGTCAGAGATACGAGCCAAGTCAGACATTAGGTGTGCCATAGCCTCATCCCTTGTTTGTTGAAGTAACTGCTCAGGTGGACGCTGCGGGAACCAAATGGAAAGGTGAAGGGTGGAATCATCAGTGTACGAGTGGATAGGGTTAGATGTACAGCTTAGAAGATCATTGATGAATAAAAGGAAGAGGGTTGATGATAGGACAGAGCCCTGAGGAACACCACTGTTGATAAATCTAGAAGAACGATGGCCGTCTACAACAGCAGCTATAGAACGACCGGAAAGCAAGCTATAGATGAAGGCACAGATGGAAGGATAGAAACCGTAAGAGGGCAGTTTGGAAATTACAGATTTATGCCACACTCGATCGAAAGCCTTTGAGATGTCAAGTGCAATGGCAAAGCTTTCGCCAAAGTCCCGAAAGGAGGATGACCAGGACTCTGAAAGGTAGATGAGAAGATCGCCAGTGGAGCGTCCCTGACGGAACCCATACTGACGGTCAGAAAGAAGGTTGTAATAGGAAAGATGCTTTAAAATTTTTCTGTTAAGAATGGACTCAAAAACTTTTGAAACACAGGAACTTAATGCAATTAGACGATAATTGGAGGGTTGGGAACGATCACCCTTCTTTGGGACCGGCTGAATGAGAGCAAACTTCCAGCAAGAAGAAAAGGTACAAGTAGAAAGACAAAGGCAGAGTTTACCTAGGCAGGGTGTAAGCACAGAAGCACAGTACTTGAGGACAACAGGAGGGACCCCATCAGGCCCATATGCCTTGTTAGTATTGAGGCCAGTGATGGCAGAAAATACATCAGCTGAAGAAATTTTGATGTCAGCCATGAGGAAATCAGAAGGGGGATGTGATGGAGGAACAGCACCGGAATCGTCTAAGGTGGAATTGGAGGAGAAAGTCTGAGCGAAGAGATCTGCTTTATCAGTAGAAGAAATAGCTACAGAGCCATCTGAGTAAGAAAGAGGAGGGAAGGATGATGAGGTAAAATTGTTAGAAAGGTTATTGGTAAAGTGCCAGAAGGAGGGCGAAGAATTCGAGTTGGAGAGCTAAGATGATTTAGTACGGATGAAATCACTTTTACCAGCGCGAAGAACAGACTTAGCACGATTCTGGGCAGAAACATAAAAAAGATGTGACTGAGGGGTGGGTTGGCTCTGGTAACTTTTACAGACCATCTCGTTTTTGTGGACATCATTATAACAAACCAAGGCTTTCTTGCATTAGTCAGGGGATTTGAGAAAGGATTGTATGCTTCCATGACCGAGGGAATAACCTTTGTAATGCACAAGGGACACTCAAATGGCTCCCAGCTATGGAAGCAATGATCATTCCAGAGAAAATCCAAGAAGTACCGGTACTGGCTGAGGGTCTCCCAATCAACAGCTCCAAAGTGCCAAGCCGACATTGCTTTTAAGAGTCCAAGAGCCATATAGGAGTGCTTGGACAGGTTAAGGTAATAAGGTTGTGATCGGAGGAGCCTAATGGAGAGGAAAGATTAATAGTGTAGGCAGAAAGATTATTTGTTAGGAAGAGGTCAAGTATGTTGGAACTCTCTCCAAGATGGTCAAGGAAATAGGGGTAGGGTGCTGTACAAGCTGCTCTAGGTCATTAAGGATAGAAAAGATGTAGGCTTGTTCACCAGGAGGAGCAGTAAAAGGAGAGGAGAACCAAAGGTGGTGGTGAACACTGAAATCTCCTAGAATGGAGATTCTAGGTGGTGAACTGAATGAAAGGAAGGCAATGATTGATTATGTGTGTGTGGATGAAAGGATGCGAAGATGTGTAATGGATGCAAGAGTTTATAGAGGTTGGGGGAGTGGACTTTCTGACCACTACTTGGTGGTGGCCAGAATCAAGGTCCAATTAGAATGGAGAAATAGAAGAAGGGAAAGACGAGAGGAAGGAGTAGTTGCGAGGAGAGTGGAAAGGTTACAAGAGGATGAGAAAAAGGCAGAGTATAAGAGAGAAGTGGAGGAACGATTGGGCAAATATGAATTGGAGCAGATGGGAGACGTGGAAGGTGTGTGTAGCATATTTACAGAAGAAATATGTGCAGCATGTGATGTGGTGTGTGGAAGGAAGAGAAGACGGAGGGGGGTGCAAGGAACAGCGTGGTGGACTGAAGAGGTGAAACAGGCTGTGGCACAAAAGAAGAAAGCATACAATGAATGGATGAGAAATAGGGGCGTGGAAGAAGTTGAGAGGCGGAAGAGAGAGTTATATGTAGAAAGAAAGAGAGAGGTGAAAAGATTAGTAAGAGAGAGTAAGAAGAGAGTGGATGAGGAATTTGGAAGGAATTTGAGTGTAAAGTGGAGGGACTGTAAGAAAATGTTCTGGAAAGAGGTGAAAAGAGTAAGACAGGGTGGAAGTGAAGTTAGCAGGGGAGTGAAAGATAAAAATGGTAGATTACTAGTGGAGAAGGGAGAAAAAGTGAGCAGATGGAGAGAAAACTTTAAGGAATTGTTGAACGTAGAGGATGGAAGTAATGCGAGTATAAGTGGCTGGGGAATGGCTGGGAGAAGGAGGGAGGTGAGAAGACAGGAAGAAATCAGTAGGATAGAAGTTGTGGAAGCAATGAAGAAAGTTAAATCGGGGAAAGCCCCAGGAATTGATGGAGTGTGTGGTGAAATGCTGAAGCATGGGGGAGAGATAGTAGTAGAATGGATGTGGAAGATGTGCAGATTAGCCTGGGAGGAAGGTAGAGTCCCGGAGGATTGGAAGTCAGGTATAATTATTCCCTTGTACAAAGGAAAAGGGGAAAAAGAAGTGTGTGGTAATCATAAGGGCATTTGTCTTCTTAGTATAATAGGAAAAGTGTATGGCAGGATACTTATTGACAGAGTTAGAGAAAGAACAGAGAAATTAGTTGGAGAAGAACAGGGAGGCTTTAGGAAGGGAAGAGGTTGTGTAGATCAGATATTCATTCTTAGATCTTTAGTGGAAAAGTTTCTAGAGAAGGGAAAGAAGTTGTATGCGGCTTTCATGGATTTGGAGAAAGCATATGACAGGGTGGATAGACAAGGATTGTGGAAAGTGTTAAGAATATATGGAGTAGATGGGAAGTTGTTGAATGCTGTGAAGAGTATGTACGATGGTGCGAAGGCTGCAGTGCATGTGGATGGTGAACTAAGTGAATTTTTCTCTTTGAAAGTTGGGTTGAAACAGGGATGTGTCATGTCTCCATGGTTGTTCAATCTGTACATGGATGGGGTAATAAAAGAGGTACAAGGTAGGGTAGTGGATGTTGGAGTGGCCCTGGTGAGAGAGGATAGTGTTTGGAAACTCCCTGTACTGTTGTTTGCAGATGATACTGTGTTGTTGAGTGAAGACGAAGGGGAGCTGCAAGGCTTGGTGGATGAGTTTGGGAGAGTGTGTAAGAAACGGAATCTGAAGGTGAATGTAGGGAAGAGTAAAGTGATGGTCTTTGAGAGAGGTGAAGTCAGGGAATGTACAGCGAGGTTGGATGGTGAGGAATTGGAAAATGTGAGTACGTTTAAGTACTTGGGTAGTGTGATGAGTAAGGATGGAGGTTTGGAGGGTGAAGTGCTTGAAAGGGTACAGCAGGGAAGAAAGGTTGCTGGTTCTTTGAAAGCAGTGATAAGAAACAGGGAAGTGAGCATGGAAGTGAAAAAGTTACTACATGACAGTATTGTGATACCATCTCTAACGTACGGAAGTGAAGCTTGGACGTTGTTGGAAGGACACAAGTCAAGAGTGAGAGCAGTGGAAATGAGTTATTTAAGAGGAGCCTGTGGAGTAACGTGGAGAGATAGGCTGACGAATGAGGATATAAAGGAACGTTGTGGTGTGGATGTGGATGTGATAGGAAGCGTTATGAGGAACACACTGAGGTGGTTTGGCCATGTGGAGAGGATGGAGGGTGAAAGACTGACGAAGAGAGTGTATGTGAGTGAGGTGGAGGGGGGAAGAGGGAGGGGGAGGCCGAGGATGAGATGGAGGGATGGGGTGGAGAAGTATATGAGAGAGGGGGATGTGAGTTGGGAGCAGGGCAGTGAAATGGCGGGAGACAGGGCGACTTGGAGGCGGTTTGTTTGTGGCCTCCCCAAACGGGACTGAGGCGTCTGGCAATAGATAGATAGATAGAGAAATGGATAGAATGTGTTCCATCGTAGAAGTAAGATAATTAAAGATGTATTCATAGTCAGTTGAATTATGGGATAAGTAAATAGCGCAGATATATTAAGTCACAGACTGACAGGAAAGCCGAAGCCAGAGAGTAAAAAACTCAGAAGAATCAAGTTTAGGAACACGAGAGGAAGGTAAGTTGTTATGTACATATACACAACAGCCATCTTTGGGTTTGAAATGAGTAGGAGGATACAGAAATGGGTTTGCCATCGGTTGCCTCAGACAGCTGAGTCTCAGTTAAGAAGAGAAGGTGAGGTTTAGAGAAGGAGAGGTGGTGCTCAACAGAGAGAAAGCTAGAGGAAAGGCCGTGAATGTTGCAGAAATGAAGAAGTAAGTCAGACAGTGGTTCCTGGCAGCTCGTTGAGTCGTCACCAGGAGAGGGGCGGATGGTGATAAAAGGTTACCAACCTGTTTCTTTAACTAATGTCATGCCCTTCCTAGAAAGTTACCAGAATGGTTTCTCCAAAGATAATATAACCAACTGAAGGTAGCTTGAATAAACCATGAGGACTAAGCCATCAGATAAAGGAATAATGTAAACCACGTTCGTGTAGGCGACACTTTGTAATCAGGTATGCTAATGTGGGGCAACACGTGTCAACAAAGGCATGGAGGGGAGGGACTGGTGAGGGTAGAATTATACATTGATTTTCAAATGAATTAGGTGTATGAAAAACTCGGACTCTTACTAGGTTACAGCCTTTTTGAAAAGTGTTTCGCACCATCAAAGGCAAAATGTTTTCCTAGGATGAAGGAAATTTGTTTGCCTTTGGCAAGAGTATAATGCCAAGCAGTACAGGATACTTAAAGTTTTGATGGAGATTATTTCACTCACTTTCTATCAGAATTCCTCCCGAGTTTAGCCTAATGGATTAGTGGTAGCAAGAGTATGATATAAAACTTCATGGTTGTTGTCTGGTTCATGAAGAAACTCAGAAACTCATCATAACCGAGATCAAATTTCATTAGAATTATGTGGCAGTGGCAATAATTCAGAATGTACAAGCTGTTGCTGTGTGTTTTTTTATTTGTGTGTTTGTGTGTGCTTGTTTGTGCTTGCTTATTAGCGTGTATGTTTGTGCATGTGTGCTTCTATTTAGACTTTATAAAGCGATTTTTGCTGTCAGACGTCAACCCACACAAGCTCACACACACAAACACATACGCGAAAAAAATAAAAAAATAAACCGTTCTGCAGAAGGGCAAGCGAGAAAAAAACCGTAAACCGACGACAATACTCAAGATCGAAACGCCATGGGCAGTCAATGGCTTAAGTGTAAATAGATAGTAAATAATACAAACTGATATATACTCTCATGGATATAAACTTTCCCAAATTACACTCGTGATGCAGAAACACACACACACACACACACACACACACACACACACACACACACACACACACACACACACACACAACACGCTGGACGCCGATTATCAATAATTGCTTATTAACACGGGATGAGTTTGTATTTAATGGAATCATGTATTTCTGGTAGTAGAATACACTTAAATGACCACACATGAGTTGCCTTATATATGTGAACGTTGGGTGATGTGACGGAGCTTTTATTTTGGCCTTCATTTGGTGCTATAATTACCAGGCTTTGCTATTTTCCCCTCGCCTTCAACAGCACGCCGTAAACAACCTGACCAATATCGTATGCAATCATGTTCCATGGGAAGGGAAAGGGTGAAATAAAGCCGTGAATATGTGTGAGTGTGTGTGTGTGTGTGTGTGTGTGTGTGTGTGTGTGTGTGTGTGTGTGTGTGTGTGTGTGTCTCGTTCAATGGGGGGTAGGGAGGCGAGGATATGGGTATATATAAAATAGCAAACAGAGGGTATGGGGTGGGAGTAATGAGAGATAGAGACGAGTGAAGTCATCCATTTATTTAGCATGCACACACTTGTCTAGGGCTATAAAGAAGTGTGTGTGTGTGTGTGTGTGTGTGTGTGTGTGTGTGTGTGTGTGTGTGTGTGTGTGTGTGTGTGTGTGTGTGTGTGTGTGTGTTTTAGAATTTAGTATGAAAAAGATGTAATCATCATCATCATCATCATTATCGTAGATATCATTAACGGCATCATTATCATGTAGAGAGGAATCAGTGTGAGAATGTGTGAAAAATCGAAATGCTCCCTTGCCTCATGACAGAAGCCTTGCAAGCACCCTCGTGGTCTGTGAATCAAACACAGACATACACTTTCCAGAGATCAGAGATACTCGTAGATATAACCTTCTGTTGGCACACATCACACCTAACAGGAAAAGATTTACCTCAGTGCCACACTTTCTGTTATGGTTGTATTAATCTGTACGTACTTAACCCATCAGCCTTTCTATGGTCTCCCTTGTACACGTCAATTACCTTTTCAGGAAGCTCAGTAATTATAAAGTCTGCTGATATTTTCACTTAGGGTTGGCTACTGAACAGAGGGAATCAATTCACATTCTACACGCCACCATTATCTTTTCCCTGTGCCCTTCACCGTAGGAATGTCATAACACTTTAATTAGGATGAGACACATCAATACTGCATTTGATTTTGTTTTTATTCAGACTCAAGCTTCTAGTCAAATAATACCTAATTGGTGTTTCAGTTCATCTTTTTGTTTTATCGTTTTATCCCTCAAGCTCCAGAGTGGTAAGGAGAAATCAAGGTCAATTGGCAAATCCTCGAGGTACAGCGCCGAACGACGTCGCGCAAATTCTGAAACCTGATTCAAAGACAAACTTTTGATCAGTTCCCTGCTGTAACCGTGACGTGTGTTGCAGGAACAACAAGGAAAACGTAATATAGAATCTCTCCATGTCTCTACGTGTTCCAGCTAAATATTATCTTATGTCAGGAGAGGAAAGTTACCACGAAATATTGTTTGTTTTCTCTGGAATCGCAAGAAAATGAGGGTACAAATTTTCCAAGTCTTGTTTTTCTTGCATATCAAGATCTGAGTTGCGAGGGGCACTTTATAGCATGTTTGTTCCTGAATCTTTTCCCTCATCATTTGCTGGAGAGGGACACCTTCATGAAAAGGTATTAATATAACATGGCAGTTCCTCTACAGGTTACACAATTGTCTCTTAGCTCCCTACCTGTGCCTTGGAAAGAGGTAGGTGGACTGCAGACGAAGGACAGCTTCCAACTGCAGTCCACTGGTTAACTTCCCGATGAACCTGAGCCACAGCAACAACCCCATGTCATTACGGGGCCTCCTGACTGTATCAAAAACATTTCTGTAAATTTATTACAAGGTGACCACGAGAGTTTTAATTTTTTAAAATTTAACTTGGCGTACAATGTTTAGTCTCTCTCGGTCCTGAATGCTCAGTTTTAACAATATATTAACATAAGAATAACATGTTTTGGACTTTACTTTCGGTTAAATAGTTATCTGACGTTTCCTGTAACAAAAACGAGTCATTCTGACCATGAGAGCGGTACTTGTACGGATATTACCACAATGACTCCTATGAGTTCTTTTCAGCTGAATACAATCGTCTGGGATTATGCCTTGAGAGCGTTAATAGTACCGAGATTACCAATAAGATTCCTGTGACTTAATACCAGCTGAATACAACTGTCTGGGGTTAAGTGGAATAAGATACTACAGCTATCCAGGCCATGACAGATTTATTCACAACCAGTGTTGACACGCGGAGAACACTGTAACACACCAACAGCTGAATGCAATCGTCTGGGATTATGCCTCAAGAGCGCTAATAGTACCGATATTACCATTAAGACTCCTATGACTTAATTCCAGCTGAATATAATCGTCTAGGGTTAAGTGGAATAAATACTACAGATGTCCAGGCCATGGCAGATTTATTCGCACCAGTGCTGACACTCAGAGAATAGTGTAACAAACTAACAGCTGAATATAATCCCCAGTAGAGGTAATATATGAAAATGACGCCATTATAGTGAAGCACTTTACCTTTTCACTCAGGCAATGCCTTTCTTTATGCTATACTCTCCTCACCCGAACTTGGCACAGATTTTCGGCCTTTTACAGCTTATTTCATGTAGTTCAACATGACACGAGGCCAATATTGTCATTTTAGATCATATACAAAGCATTTCTTCCTAACAAAAATCATACACGGGTGGTAATTTATGGTTGTTGTTATCAAGAAGGAGTTATCAAGAAGCAATTTTAGGCCATGCTAGAGTAAAAGGAGTATTGATAAGGGAGCTTCAGGGCACTTTAGTTAATGATCTTTGTTGTAGCGTAGGAGGAGGATTTTGTGTAGCATGATGTGAGAGTGTGGTGTGTGTTGTGTGGTGTGGCGTGGAGTGAGAGTGTGGTGTGTGTTGTGTGGTGTGTGTGGTGTGAGTGTGGTGTGTGTGTTGTGTGGTGTGGTATGATGTGAGAGTTTGGTGTGTGTTGTTTGGTGTGGCACGATATGAGAGTGTGGTGTGTGTGTTGTGTTGTGTGGCATGATGTGAGAGTGTGGTGTGTGTACTTTGTGGTGTGGTATGATGTGAGAATGTGGTGTGTGTGTTGTGTAGTGGGGCATGATGTGAGAGTGGGATGTGTGTGTAGTGTGGTGTGGTATGATGTGAGAGTGTGGTGTGTGTGTTGTGTGGAGTGGTAATATGTGAGAGTGTGGTGTGTGTGTTTTGTGGTGTGGCATGATGTGAAAGTGTGGTGAGAGTGTGGTGTGTGTTTTGTGGTGCGGTATGATGTGAGAGTGTGGTGTGTGAGTGTGTGTGTGTGTTGCAATGTGGCATGATGTGAGAGTGTGTTGTGTGTGTGTGTGTGTGTGTGTGTGTGTGTGTGTGTGTGCTGTGTGATGTGGCATGATGTGAGTGTGGTGTGTGTTGTGAGGTGTGATATTCTTTGGTATGGCTCCGCCAGAGCATCTGATATCTACAGGAGGGATGCAACTCGTATGTGAAAATCTTTAGTAAGAGTCAGACTGGCCGGCTGGCTCTTGAATAACGCCCAGTATCCGTAAATACCTCAAGGGACTGATGGTGGTCCTTTTATACGGCTCACCCTTTGGGCTCCAGCTGTCTCATTTCCGCACCCACGTCTTCCTGAGAGAGAGAGAGAGAGAGAGAGAGAGAGAGAGAGAGAGATTCTAACTCACTGAACCATTGGGCTCGTGCTGTCTCATTTCCGCACACGTCCCTGCCATTTCACCGTCTCAACATCACCATTCTTGTTTCACCACTTTCAGCCCAGCGGTGCACTGATTTGAGGTGATACTGTGTGTCGTTCTAATTAAATGAAATAAAATACAGTACTAAGATGAGGAATGCGGAGGAACCTTCATCACCATCATCATCATCTGTTCTCCCATTATCATCTCATCTACTGTTCTACCGATCACCCCAAATATCGCATCTCCAATACAGTTACTCAAGGGCTCCACATTTTCATCCCTCACTGTCTTCCTTAAAATATATTCTCTCCCAGTTTTCTTTCAAACTCTCAGCCCTGTAGCCATTCTCTCCCTCATGCCCTTAGTCACAGTGGACTCTGATTATCGTCAGCGTTGATCAGCATAAGAGTTTTGTTTTTAGTGTCTTTCTCTGTAAATCTTCCTGGGTCTCCATCGTTTAATTTTATACTTCCATATTGCCACTCTTACAAGCAACTTTCTTTCACTATTTTAGTCTATCTATCTAACCATCTGTCTGTCTGTTTGTCTGTCCGTCTCTGCATCTATCTATCTATCTATCTATACACAGTATGTATGTATGTATATACATGAGTATAATGTGTATGGTTGTATGAATACGGTATCTGAATCTATCTATACGATTATGCAAAAATAAACACTAGTATGTACATATATGTAAATATATTATTAATTAATTGTTTCTTCCATTGGTATTTCATATTTTCAGTATGCTTTTCATTCAGTATTTTTAAAAATCTGTTCTAAGTTTAAATATATTAACAAATCGATGCTCCAGCTTCATATTCCTTATGTCAAAATTAAGCTATTTCAGTCGTCCACCTACTTATCATCCAGTACAAGTTTAGTGTTATATTTCTGTCTTACAAAATCACGATCCTTCACTATGTTCTTCCAGTATCTTCCAGTCTCTCACAGTCCAGTCCCTCCAGTCGCCTAGTCCTCTGCTTTAATTTTTTCGTCGCTTTGGGTCATAGTATGGCAGTTTTCCACAATAATTTCCACTACCTCTATTGCAACACTCCTTTCTTCCAAGGATAACTCCTTTTTTTTTTTATCTTTCTCGTTCACCAATATCTTACAGACGTCCTGTTTCTCACTCTTACATAGCTTTTTCTGCCACCTCCCCGATTTTACATAGCTTTTTCTGCCCCCTCCCCCATTTCTGTTTCTTCAGTCGATCTATATTTTTCCCATGTCCAGTCTACTGTTGCCCTCTCTTGCAGTGTCATAGTCATTTATTAAATCTTCAGAGGTCTTTTTACTTTTCAGTTCCTCAGTCTCCAATTGCCCTTTTTCCTTTCTCTTTGTAAAGCCCCAACCTCCAACCTTCCAGCATAATATTCATCCAGCACTTCTTTTTTTCTAAATACAGGTATCATCCACAACATTATCTTCCAGTATCTATCAGCGTTGCAGCCTCCACCCCTACCTACCTACCTACCTATCTGATGGTAGACGGTGGCGACCATCATCCACTCACTTCATTTGATACTGCCTAGTTCTTCAGTTACATTTATCATTTTCTCTCTGTGTTTGCTCTGCTCCCCTCCTATATCTCCCTTTCTTTTCACTTTTAATTACTCTTCTTTCCATCTCAGGTGGCTCTACCCTGAGAGACAAGCCTAGTGGTTTCAGTAACCTAGGAAATCATTTGCAAGAAGGGGTGTTTGCCATATACCCAATAATCGGGGAGATGTGGAGTTTTTCACTGCGGCTCCTGCTAATTGACTGAAGCGACGCAAATTTGGGGTCAGTCTATGAACCAAGCCTCCACACTTTTCCCTGCGCCTTGCTGTGGAGGGACGCGTCAATAAAAGGGAACATCGGTTTACTGCAGAGGACGGTCTTGCAGGGGCGGTTGCTTGCCAGGAGTTGGTGAGCCTGCTCGGCCAGATAGAGCGGGGTTGATCAACGACCACCCATTACTCAATCAATCAATCAATCTATTTATTATCTGTCTATCTATCTGTCTATCTCTGTTAGTTTATCTATCTATTAATCTATCTGTCTGTCTGTCTGTCCCTCCCGTTCCTTTATCACACTGGTCCCAGACCTTCGCCATCGCGTGTCAATATTGATGCTCATCAGACTATTTACCTTCACAACTGACGCGCTCCGACTCGAGGATGCTCTCAGCTCTGCACAGACGCCTTCGGCTCGCCCTGACTGTGTGATATTGCCCTCCAGCCTTCCTGCTGTACAACTGTTACTTGTGCTGGAAGGTAAAGGCAAGGAAAATATGTTAATTTAAATATATATGTCAAATCCGATCACATTAAAACAGTATAAAGAGCACCTGAGTGGTGAACTGTAGTTGAATTTCGAGGATGTTTATCTGTTTGTTTATTTCTTTATTGAACTATCTGCCTTAATCATGTGGTCAACCTATCTTTATATAGATAGATAGATAGATAGATATAGATATATAGATAGATAGAGATATATAGACAGATATAGATAGATACATAGATAGATAGAGATATATAGACAGATGTAGATAGATACATAGACAGAGATTTATAGAGATATAGAGGCAGATACATGCAGACAGATACACAGAGATATATAGAGATATAGAGATATATTCAGAGAGATAGGTAGAGACAGAGACAGGCAAACAGGCAGACATGTACATGGATAGATTGATAATAGCTATAGGTAGACAGGCAGGCAGATTTATAGGCCGACAGATGACTAAATAAACATAGACGGACAGACAGATGGGTACATGGATAGATATATAAATACATTAGACAAGCAGTTAGACAGATAACTATAGGGATGAAAAATAAATTTGTCACTGATTTTTTCTCTAGTTTCGAGTTGCTTAAATTGTATCTACTGTATATATATATATATATATATATATATATATATATATATATATATATATATATATATATATATATATATATATATATATATATATATATAATCGTTACCAACAACAAATTCATCGTATTGAACGAGATAATCACTTTGCTATCCTGGCAGCACCGAAAATTTAGTAATGGTTTCATGTAAGTGAAAAGGACAGGGTGCACCACCGTGAGAATGGATATGTGGCTATCAGCTGGATGCAGGCCACCATCAATATACATTGACTCTCTCTCTCTCTCTCTCTCTCTCTCTCTCGAACCACTTCAGCACGAAGGAGGCGTTAGTTTATGACTGACCATTGTTATTGTTTCCTCTGCTAGGATGAGGATCCCTAAATGATGGGACAACGCACTATAAGCAATAAAAATCGCTTTCAGAAATCTACCACAGTTGTAACCCGTAGTCGGTTTCTTTTCGGACTAATTCCAGTTGGCTATCTGTGTCTCTGGGCATGTATGTGACTGAAGAAGTTACTCTAAAATAGAGAAGAAGGAATTATAAATCGAAAAATATCTTTGCTCCTGGAAAACGAAATATCAACGTGGAGGACGACAGGGAACAAGTCATTGAGGTAACGATGGGAAAAATAGGAAACTGCGTGTGAAATGGAAAAGAACTGGTGCGAAAATGTGATGTAGTTGGAGTGGTGTGAAACAGTCGAGGGATAACAGAAAACAACAGTAACTGAAGAAACAAAACAGGAAAGTGTATGTGTGAAAGAAGAAAAATGGGAAAATAAAAGTAGTGTGAACAAGTGCCATTCCAAGGAGAGGAAGATCGAATGAATGGTAAAAAACAGGGTGAATAAAATGGCTGACACTGACGATAAAAGATGGAACCGTACGTGAAATGGAAAAGGGAGAATGAGTGGTAAGAAAACTTAGCAGTACTTGTTTACAGATTAGGGTACTTTTTACTCATAATTTATTCTCGTTATATATGAGTCAAGGGATGCATGGTTTATTAGTGGGTAGAAGAATAAGGGTGAAAAAGGTTGGAGGAAGACACAAAACCTAAAAATAAGTAACTTGGACTAGCAGCAAATTCATTATCATGGTTTTACTTAACCCTTCCAGTTCAAAAACTCTTTCCATGGCATAAAAACTGTCAAATGGAGCTAGAAAGAATAATGCAATTATGATCATCGTATGTGATGAGCTAACTTACATTTTTATTTATTTTTTTTTTTTTCAATCAGGAATTTGTTTTTGTTGTTGCTGTTGGGTTGCCCGAGGAGTCACTGAGGAGGTACACTGGAACATCTGGGGAAGTAGATCGCACTCACCGGATCTCCAGTGAGGAGATCGGAGGAGATCTGTACCCTGGCCGCTGCACTTCTGGTGGGTGAGGTGCCCCGCCACAGCAGCAGTGTCAAAGTATGACACTCCACTGGGACGGGATATATGGGACGGTTTCTATCGCAGGAGATTCCCTGGGAGGTGGTGCCACAGCGAAAAGGCGTGATCGGCACCAGGCTGGGAGTCAAGGAGATAATAGTATATTTGAGGGTAGAAGGAGGAGCGAAAGGAACACAGACGATCAAACACAAAGGGAAGAAAAGCTAAAGGAAAAACAAGTATTGTTTGTTGCTGCTGCTGTTGATGTTTTTGTGGTCCAGCCTCATCTGAATATGATTTCGGTGGACTGGGGGCCTATGGAACCCTTCTCAAGCAGTCCATCATACTACTTCTGAGGGAAGGATATAAGTTGAGAATTGCCTACTTAACTAGGCAGCTGAGCGCCCTGGTTATTTTGGTGCCCCGACGAGAAGGTGATCTGCAGCACCGGAAAAGGAAATAAAAGTAATGAGTTTTGAAGCAGAAATAAGACAGGAGGAGAGAAAAAACAGAAAAGACACAGAGTAACGATCATGAGATGGAAGAAACAAATACAGTGTGTGGCAGCGCTAAAGCATGATATGAAGCTTTGTAGGGAGCAAAAGCACTGAGGCAGGGATAATGAAAAAAACAATGTATGTGAAGTGAGAAACTAAATGAGTAATAAAGAAAAGTTGACCTTTAGAAATGGATATGAGAGAGAGAGAGAGAGAGAGAGAGAGAGAGAGAGAGTAATGCTATGTGGAGAGAAAGAAGGTAACGGAGGTAACTGAAATAGATGAGTGAAAGTCGAAGGAGGACAAACCTCTCCAGCCTTACCCAACCTTACCGCACCCAACATATTCCAACCTAGTCCAACTTAACCTAACTCTATCCCACGCTGACCTTCCCTATCCTACCCTACTTTATCCTTTCCAAACCAACCCAACCCAACTTAACCTAACTCTCTCCTACACCGCCCAGCCCTATCCTACACTAATTTACCCTGTCCAAACCAATCCAACTAAACTTAACCTAACTCTGTCCTACACGGTACTTCCCTATCCTAACCTACTTTACCCTGTCCAGACAAATTTAACCCAGCTTAACCCTGCCCTGCCCTACCGTACCCTTCCCAACCCAATGTATTTCCTCTCATATCTTTAGTTCCAGTTTTCCCATTCTCTTCTCGCATTACGCAGATTTTTAGCACCCGACTGTGCATATAAAGTTGTCAAAGTCAGATAAGCACATTAGCAGATATGCGAGAGAGCCTTAAGGATTTTTTTTTTTTTAATGTTGGAGGAGGGTGAACTAAGAGAGGAGTTGGGTACACATATTAGTGGAAGTGGGAGGGCTGATACCAGAGAGAGAGAGAGAGAGAGAGAGAGTCTAGGAAAGGACTGTGAATAATAAGGCTTAAATGCTGACATAATGGAGATGTGACCCATTTTCACTGGATACCCGCGTGAAAGATCTAATTTTTTTATTTTCCATTTTTTTCCTGCATCCTTTATAACATATTTAATATCTCAGTGGGATGACAACAAGGATGATGTTGATAGTAATGATTTCGCTAGAGATGGTAGTGATGGAGATTCAGGGGGTGGTGTTACTTCTGTTGCTGCTACTGACGCTGCTGCCGATGATGATGATGATGATGATGATGATGATGATGATGATGATGATGGTGATGATGATGATACTGCAATGTCGCTATATTTTATGTTTTCTCTGTTTCCGAGGACTACACACCTAGATAGCTTAATTATAAATTATACTTATGTTGATGATGATGATAATAATATATTTGTGATACTGATGGTCATGACTATGAGAATGATGATGAATGATATTATGAACACACTGACAAGTGACTATTAAGTATAGTCACTTGTCACTAATAATTTTTCACAGTTTAATTGTTTTTTGCAACTGAGATATGAGACAACAATGGAAATTGTTAGACGATGATTGCACAACAAGCGAACTTCCTACAATAACCAGTCAACTTTCAATTACGGTAGGGCATTTGTGATATTTATGATATCGTAAAGGAAAGGGTAGCGTCCTGTGCGTCCCACTCTCTACCCCACCATCTCTGGATTTGCTCCTGAATGAGACAACCGAAAACAGAGACAAAACGGGGAGGTTGATGAAAATCAACAGATGCAGAGGGAGGAGGAGGAGGGGAGAAAACAAAACTGAATGCGATGGTGGGAACAGCATAGGCGGGATGAGGGTTGAGAGCATGGGTGAGAGGGAGGAAAGAGAGGAGAGAGGCGAGAACAGGGCTGCAAGGAGCGGCGAGAACAGGGTTGCAAGGAGAGGTGAGCATGGGGTTGCAAGGAGAGGTGAGAACAGGGCTGCAAGGAGCGGCGAGAACAGGGTTGCAAGGAGAGGTGAGAATGGGGTTGCAAGGAGAGGCGAGAATGGGGTTGCAAGGAGAGGCGAGAACAAGGTTGCGAGGAGAGGTGAGAAGGGGATGAGGGTTGAAATGTAAGGAGGCAAATATTAGTGAAGCAAACTTACGATTATGATTTTGATGAAAGGACAGTACATGGAGAGCAGACGAAGAGAAGTGAGGCAAGGATTTGGGGGAATTCCTGGGTGATGGTGAGACGTTGTCATAGTGTGATAGGAAACATTGTAGTTCAATGTCATATTGCACTTCAGTGTTTTCCAGTGACATTTATATTTTTCTAAAATCGACATGGTTTACCTCAGTCATGTAAAAGATGGTAGAAAAGTGAGTAATATGTAAAGGACATCGGTGAGAAAACGTGCTAGAGACCTATGCAACCTGGAATTCGGGCCAGAGAGTTGACAGGGAATGGTGAAGGGGGTGAGGGATGAACGGAAAGGGGTGGGTGATAAGGGGTAAGGGTGAGAGATGGTGGATGGGGGGTGCGGAATGAGGGCTAAGGGTGAAGGATGAGGGGCAAGCGGTGAGGGATGAGGGGTTAGAGGTGAGGGATGAGGGGTTAGGGGTGAGAGATGAGGGGTGAGGGATGAGGAAGTGTTTTTTTTTTACAAAACTATATGAAATGTGACAGTGGTGGTGGTGCTTTTTGTAGTGTTGAGGTAGAGTGGCTAAGAGTAGCTAGCTTATGTAGAAGTGACAAACTCCATGAGTGCCTAGCAACTGACTCTGATGTAACATACAGATTCCACAAAAACTCCACAGCCATTTACAATTCCAAACACCACATTAAACGATCTGCAACTCCGATCCACGCCGCCCAGATCAATGGCGAAGAGTCCTTGCATGTTGTACTGCAGTCAATGGCAAGCTCCAGAAAACATTCAAAGATACAGTTCTTCAAACTTGTCATGAACGAAATGACAAATGGGCCGAAGAAGTCAGATCCAGAGTGTTACTAGCAGTGAGCGACCTTCACACTGCGGACGCTCAGTACCATAAAGACTGCCTATCGTCGTTCAAGAGCAATGTACCATCTTGTTCAGATGGTGCTGAATCTACTTACACAGATGAATTTGCATTTAACAATGTTGTTGAGATATTGCTGGAGAATTAATTACGCATCTGGAACTCTGTAGAGTCACATGGCGGAAAGAAGCTTTGTCGAATAGCATTAACTGAGCATTTGTCTGGGGTTCTATCAGATCTTCTAGTTTTGTCAGGTAATGGAATTGCAAGCATCCTAACCTTCAGAAAACAAGCAAGTAATCAAATGAAGGTAGTAACAAGTGACACAGAAGATGACAATAATCCTGCAATAACAATAACTGCCTAAAAAAAAGAAGCAACCAAATGTTTTCAGCTGAAACGAGACCACTCCACATATTACAAGCGATTGGACATAGCATATCCTTTCAACTGTTGCAGCTCATCACTGTTACAACTTTTGTGTAGCATATCTTCAAAGCTTGACAATACTCTTCCAACTGCCATGGTGGAAATATTGTAACAGCATGTGTGACAGCCAAACCAACTTCTCCGCAAAGTGATCTGGGTGTTTTCTGTCTTCTCTTCTCTGGGTGTACTGGTCCATGACAAAAGTCTTACTGAAACTCTTCATGGTTTTGGTGTCACTGAACTTACGACGAAACCCCATGTTTCAAATCATCAGCAGCCCATGCAGCTGCTAAAGATATGACGCAGCTGAGTATATCTGATAGCGTCAGTGGACTCATCCATGTTGTAGCAGATACCTTTGACGTTCAGATATCCTCACCAAATGGATTACAGCCAAGCCATCCCCTCGCCGTTTTTAATGACACGAACCCAGATTTCACAAGCAAAGCAGAGTGACACTAGCACAAAAATGAAACGGTTGTAAAAGGCTGAGATGTCTCAAGAACTACCTGATTTACCTGTTCATGCCTACGAAGGTCCTAAAAGCCTGAAATGCCTGGTCATGCTGCAGTCTGTTCTCCATTGCCTCTGAAGATCTTAGCTCATCAGGTGATATTCCTTGGCCGAGCTAACGAAACCGACTACCAGTCTGTGAATGACAGCAACAATTACAGGAACCCCAGTATTTGGAGGCTACATCATCAGGCTAGCCAAGAAACAAGAACACACCATATGAGGGAAAAACCGAAGCTATATATCTGCCTTTAGTTGACATGGTGCCTCCTGAACCTACAACTATACTAACAGCTATGGTGGGAGCTCACAAACTGACAAATGCTGCTGGACAGCAGTATAGCCTACAGTCTCTACAAAAACCAGCAGTTGTACAAAGTCTGCATCAAAGTAGCCTGGGTATACAATGACCTGTTCATCAATTTCATACCACGACTGGGGAGAATGCATACCCTGATGAACTTCATCGGAGCAGCGGGAACACTGATGGTTGAGACTGGTTTAGAAGATATCATGGATGCAGCATTTGGTGGAGTTGAAAAAATGGTGACTGGCAAAAAGCATCCCCTAAACATGCGTGCCCTGTGGATAGTAGTGGAAGAGTTGCTACATGACATAGTCAGCTTGGAGACCATTTCAAACTATGCTGATCTGAGAGAAGAACTTGAATCCAGAGCGGCAAGAAGCCGGACTACAAAAATGTAGGTGGACAAATTTGTGAAACCAGTCTTCTTAATGATGGTTTATGTCCATGCAGAACGAAAGGGTGATTGACCATTGCATCTGTGGGCAACTTCTCGCATGCTTCCATACTTTTTCACAACTGGATACTTCAACTGTGCCAGGTTAGTATGTTCTGAGCTAGGTTCCGCGATATTTAACATCCTACAGTAGAATTTCGTTTCCTATAATCGTAGGCCTAATAATCCTAAGCAGCTGTAATACTGTGTGCATCTTAGTTCACATATATGCATTCAGTTCACTCAAATCAGCAGAAGTAGCATCTGGCAAAGTGACATTGAAATTTCGCCTTATGTAATGATGGAAGTGTTTTGTTTTATTCCTCCAGATCCGGCTTGTTCTATGTGTGGTTAATGGCCAGCTTACCTGATCAGGTTTTGAAGGCTTTCATGAATGGCGAGCATGTAATGAGACACCAACCTGGCATTTGGAATAGTATTTAGTCTGATCAGTGCATCGAGTCTACATTATGCCCTATGGCCACGGTCCTGAGGGTATTGTTGGCATAACCTTACAGTCATCCACAATCAAACAATGGGCTCTTGCACTTCACACCTATAGACAGCTGGAAAAAAATGTGAAAGATATGGTCTCTGGAGATGTATAGAACATAGTCATGACACAAAGAGAAGAAAGAAAATCACGCAAGTCAGATGCTGTAGACAGAACCAGGATGAGTGAGTTGTCAGTCTGCATCCATCCTATGGATTCTGACACTCACCCTGAAAGCCTTGTCAGTGTTGCAATTGGTTGAATATTTCCTGCAAGGATCAATGTTAACCAAGTCCTTTCCCTTGGAAATATGTTGATGAAAACTTACCTAGAAAAATGGCCTCAAAACCTCCACAAACCTCTCAAAAGACCTGTTGAACTGATGTCGAAAAAAACACACTAGAGTCGACAACGTTTCTGTCTATGACATATCGTTAATTTATTCCCTAGTCTTGCGCTTGCAGAAAGTCAGCGACACGAAGATGACAGATATTATGTCATATGAACTTGCAGCAATCCCTCCCTCTCTGTTTGATGAGAAAACTGGTGACTTGTGACTTTCATCTTCAAACTCTACTTTGAAGACAAAACTCCAGGTAGAGGTTTCGACACGCACAATAACACAAGCAGAAGTCTTCGTGGAATATGGTTATGCCCTTCTTTGGGTTGGTAAATGGCCCAATAAAGGTAGAGTTGAAGACTACATCAAGAATTTAATCAAGCATTTGGAAAGTTATCTCATGAATGCTGACACATACTTGGTGTTGACAAATACGTTAAGATGAGCACAAAGGAGGGCACCCGCAAGGCAAGAGCACGGAAAGAAGCTAGTCCAAGGCACCAGCTCCCTGTGTTCACATCCCCACCCTCTCAGAAGGTCTGACTTGCAGTGACAGCAAACAAAAGTCAGCTCATTGATATCATTTGCCAATAAATCTGTGATCACAAGAATGATGTATCAGGCAACTACAACTTGTCACTGGCTCTGATCCTGTGCCAAAGGAGGTAATCCACAGAAGTTAGGAGTGGGCCAGACCTAAAAAAAAAAAACACATGAGGAGGCTGGTGTTATCATTGTACAACAAGTAGTTCATTTTGCAAACTTGGGAACGTCTAACATACAGAGTTCTGGATGCCAGCACAGAAGTATTCGTTCTATTGCTGCATCTCTGTTACAATGAATCACTCAGCTGTGAACTGGTGAAGTCAGGAACAAATCCATCAAGATAAATTGTAGATATCTAATATACCATAGCAGTAGCCGTGTGTGTGTGTGTGTGTGTGTATTTTGGGCAGCCGAAACTACACATTAAAATCGCACAAAATTGGCAAAAATATTGCAAAAAAAATCTCTAATGTGAAAAAACTTGGTCCCATGCGATTGAAAACTTTTACTATATTTAATGAGCGATTACATTTTGACCCAAAAAAACGCTACTCCCAGCGCCCGGCATAGGATCCCCGTAGAATTTTTTGCCCAGAGGTAGGACTAAGATATACTATAGGTCTAGCAGTAGCCGTGTGTCTATGTGTGTATTTCGGACTTGCTTGCGGACAACTTGGGTTCCATTCCCGAAGCTGCAAATAACCTGATCAATTGGTTAGCTGCAAAAAATCCAAGTGACAACGTTACACTAGAACAGCACATAAACGGACCATCATGGGACCTTCTATGTGGCCTTGACGGCCGATAGTGATAACGTTAGACTAGAACACCAAATAAGCGCGAGAGCCCTCCGCAGCAGCAAGTGGGAGGGGACCGAAGGGCCCACGAGCATTTGTCAAAGCTATGGCAGATGAGCACCAAGAAATCCTGCAGGATCTGATGCCAGCTCACGTTCTGACTGGGTGTGATACACTGTGTCCTGTATGTGAGGAATAGACAAAGCTACGGTAATGAAAGTGTTGAAGTCTGAGATCGTCATACGTAGGCTCGGCTGTCTGCAAGAGGAAACAGCAGATGTAGTAGAAGAGGCAACCCAGTTCATAGCAGCATGCTATGAGTTTCCTGGAGAAACAGATATGAAGTCTCTCAGATACAAAGTATGGTCCTCCAAGACGGGAAATCACAAGTAGAATGCAACACCAGAAGTGAAGGCTTTGCCACTCACAACTGAAGTGTTTCGAGAGCACGTTCTTAGGGCGCGTCTACAAACAGCCATTTGTTGGTCGTACAGTCGCCCAAAGAAGTGATGGCAGAGTTTCAGATTGCTTCGGTCACTCTGCACTGCCGTAAGTTCAATGAAAACAATGAATATAAGGTAAACATTCAATGCTTCATCAGGTCATATCAAATAATTTATATATTATATTGCGCTAAGAATGATGTAAAATGAATATCAGGAGTCAGTGATATATTAGAAGTTAACACTTAGTTACCTTTCCCGATTTGAAAAAGTGGAATGTATTACTCCGCGCGCGGTGGGCAGTAGGCCTATAACTCCGTGTTCCAGATTTATTGGTTTCCTAGGATTTCAAATACAGATGCTCTAGTTTTGAAGACCAGTTAAGGAAAATTCTAGTGACTGCAATACACTGCCTTATTTTCAAATGCTATGGTGATGATCCAGCAACAATAAGGATGCCATAACAATGAAATTATTCATCATAATGAAGACCATAGTGCCTTTTATTCCGTCTCCGACTCCAATAATAATTATAATTAGCAACTTTATTCCCAACTGATGCAAAATTATTGTTAGTTGTAAGGAGGTATGACAGATTCTGCCTTTTTCTCTTATACTAAGCAATAAACAGGACCAAAACATGAGTTCATAAACTCTTGCAATGCAAAACCACGCACTCTTTACTCCATCTTTTAATCTTAACGTCTGTCTTTTTAAATAAACTGTAATGTCCTGCTGAACAGAAAATGCTGATTTGGAAGTTTTGAACTCAATGATTTGTTTATGAACCTCTGCATTTTATTACTCTTGCTAATCGATTATGCACTGAGGATATCAGACTATGACAGAAGTTAGCATTCTGCAAGGAGCTCCGACTCCAGGCAAACATCGGGGTTCTTTTTTTATACTTCTTTCACCGACAACGCTCTGGCTTATATTAAATAATCCAGAGATTTTTCTTAATGGAAAACTGGCCAAAGGCAGTGTAATAACTGCATGTCTTTGAATAAATGTTATCTCTTTTCGTGCGTGTTGATCGAAACATTTAAAATAGCTTACTGGCTTACGCCGTCTTCCCGCTTTCTGTCGTCGTCCATGAAGACATTGGAAACGGAAATAAACGACATTAAATTATTCCCTGGTATTGTAACGGAAATTACTTTATAAATAATAATTACTAAAATTTATTGTTTATTGAAGCTCCCTTTTGTTCAGTCTTACGTTACTAAAAAAATATTGCGTGTTACCATACTAGATCTGAACTCCGCAAATTATTCCTGACTGTCCCTGAGCGATAGTTGTGAAATTTCAATTAGTTCCGTTTAGGATTTACTATTATCGTAACTAACGAACTGCTTCCTACAATTCTGAAATATACAGGTACTTTGGCATTGATTTACTGTTTTTTTGTAACAATTTTACGTATTAGGTTTCACCTCGTAGAGATATAAGGAACAGTATGTGCAATGTCGCTGACCGAAAATTTCTGGATACTCCTCCGTCACTTCTTAGGCCGACTGTACATGAAGTCTGACCCACCACAATTAAATTCAACTGAGTCTGGGTAGACCATGGATGCAGGTGCCCATATGCTGATCCCTGTCGCCATGCCAATTAATGTGACACCTGCAATTGCAAATTGATGAAAATGATCAAATGTGGTCATGTGGCATGTTCTACTGCTAGATGCAGCTGTTCATCTGCACATCTTTCTCGTTCAATGTTCTGTGTATGTCATGGGTCAGATGCAAGAACCTGAGTACCATCACTGATGAGTTATGATTACATTCTGTCACTCTGTGAACAAATAGTTATGTATGTTTTGTAAATACAGTAACAGTACAATTTTTGCCATTACTATTTTTGTTGGATTTAGTTAACTCAAACAGTGACATGTGTAACTTTCAATAGACAAAAATGTCCAAATAAAGGTTATTTTGTCAAAATGCAAAACAATTATTTTGAAGTTTTGCAACATTACACTAACTAGTTACATCTAGTACATCATATGCGAAATACGTACATAATACTTTGAGATCTTGATACCTAAAATTAGATTTTGCAACTAGAAGTAGTGCAGAACAGAGACCAACGTATGGTTAACGATAGGAATCACAAATGTGTGATGGAGGCCATCTTGGATTTATTTTATGTTTATAAACTGGTTATATAGAACATAATTTTTACAAGTTCCTCGCTCATTTAAACATCTGGTTTGCAACTAAAATTATTTTTTTTTTTATGTGGAAAGAAGATGACGTTATAGTAAAAAATAGAATTAGAAATATTGATCAGCAGCCATCTTGAATTTACCTTTTTAAAAAATTTTCCCCAAAGATGCCAGCTTGGTATGCAACTGATTTGTGATTTGCAATACCTAAGGCACTAAATGCAACAATAAAACACTGAGTGTGGGTAACACAGCATAGCTGAATGAAATTCCACACGACTAATGTGGGATAAGGGGTGAGGGATGAGAGATAAGGGGTAAGGGTTAGAGATGAGGGATAAAGGGTGAGAGATGGGGGGTAAGGTGTGAGGGGTGAAGGATAAGAGGTTAGGAATAAAGGGTAGGGGGAGAGGGGTGGGAGGACTTAGGAGTGGAGGATGAGGGTTAAAGGGTGATGGGTGAGGAGTAAGGAATGAGGGATAACGTAAGAGGGATGAGGGTTAGGGGTGAGGAATGATGGGTAAGGGGTTAGGGGTGAGAGGACTAAGGCGTGAGGGATGAGATGTAAAGGGTGAGAGATGATGGGTAAGGGGTAAGGGGTGGTGGCAAAGGGATGAATGATGTACGAAGGGATACAAATGAAAGTAAACAGCAACAAACTTCTTATTTTATGGTTGACTCTTATAAGGGAGATTATGACTAGCAAAATTATTGTATCAGTCATAGAAAAGTCCAGAAAAGCAGGAAGGCTCACGGTGGGCGAGGGATGATGGGTACGTGGTGACGGATGGTGGGTAAGGGGTGAAGGATGATGGGAAAGGGGTGGGAGATAATGGGTAAGGGTGAGGAATTGTTGGTAAGGAATGTGGGATGGTGGGTAATGAGTGAGTGGTGAAGGGTAAGGTGTGAGAGATGATGTGTAAGGGGTAAGGGATGACGTGTAAGGGGTAAGGGATTTTGGGTAAGAGGTGCGGGATACTGTTTAAGGGGTAAGGGACGATTGTTAAGGGGTGAGGGATGAAGCAGTCGTGCAGATAATGTGAATGTACGGGAAGACGTGAAAGAATAAATAATTCTGATATTAGGAATGAAAACGCCCATTGCTAGGAGAGAGAGAGAGAGAGAGAGAGAGAGAGGGGGGGAGGGGGATTTTGACCTTGACCTTTGACCTGTATCGTTCACAGAGTTCCTTGAAACCAAGTTTCTTCGTCGTTCCAGTTTCTTCTTTCATGACATCAAGTTTGATGCAAACTGGATCAAAACTTTATAAAGTGATCTTGCCATTTGATCTTAACCTTTGACCTCTCCTTAAGCAGTAACTAGTTGTTCACCAAATCAAATCCTTTGATCCACGTCTTATCCTAAAATTTTCCTCAGATACTGACTTAAATGAGATAAGATTAAAGACACGTTTAATGGCGGCACAAACCCCTGCAATTATTATTTACGGGAAGAGAGTGGGGAGAGCAGAGGACCAGACTCCAAGAGTCTCACCCTCTGTAAACTCTGGACTGGGTGAAGGTCTGCTGTTGTGTAAAATTTAGTGTGCCCACTAAAAATTCTGGCGTTTTCCCCTCTGGAGGGAGTTCTCTCGTCCGGTGATCATCGGAGATTGCACTCTGCCTAAAATGTGGCCTTGATGAACGTCAGTACAAATGCACAGAATTTCTTTTTCTTGCTCATCGTTTTCAAACAGTGACCAAGACCACCGGGGGGGGGCTCCTTCCCCTTAGGGTACGACCACACTGAACGCGATTTGCTGGGAGGGTAGCGGGTAGTGGGCTGCCTAGTGGGTAGAGGTAAGCGATGGTGTGGCTACATCAGAGGTGGGATAATTGAGCGGGAAGTCAGTTGTGACCAGTGCCTGCCATGCCCACTCGGTGTAATGTCACTGTCAAAACTCTCTAGAAAATTGCTTCTAGGTGAGACTGTGTCTTTGAAATTTGATGACCTGAATGTTGGCAGATCTTGCTGGATTCACGTGTTCAATAAGCAACGAGAAAGACATGGTGAATTCAACAATGTATACTACCAAGCTCGAATGTACGACGATAAGTTTTTTGAGTATCTATGGATGACTCAGGGAACATTTGATTGTTTGGTGAACAAACTGGAAGTGCGACTTACAAAAATGACAACCAACACCACTTAGTACTAAACAGAGACTGGTTATAACTCTGAGGTAAGGACTTTCAAGGAAAATTACAACCACACATATACATAACATACATCAAATTTATTACAAGTTAAACAAATCTTTAACCCCTTAACAGCGGGGCGTCACTCTCGTGACGCTCGGCCACAATGGATCATACCGCGGGGCGTCACTTTTGTGATTCTGTGTTATTTTGAATTATCCCGGGCTCTCAAGTGGTGGCTTGTATCATCTATCAGTACTGCCAATGTCCAACACTAGTCAGCACTCCAAATCTCATCTGTACTCCCATCCATTGTTGACATTTTTGCGATTTTACCCCCTTCGTGACTCCCCTCCCTACTTGCCCTCCATTACCCTCTCCTCTCACCTCCCACGCCGCGCTGCGCTACGGAAATTTCCCCCTGATTTTTCCACAGATTTCATCCATTGAAATAAGCCCTATGCCCTATATTTTTACCAAATAATATATACCAAAAAAAAAACAGGTAAGTGATAGTGTTATACTCCAGAAATTGGCTAATTATCACCTGACAAAACCTCACGTGCATTCATTCGCTACATTACCACGGTAATTTCCCCTTTGATTTATGCCTTGTAATCGATGTCTGTAATAAAAATATATATCAGAAAGGAAGGGAGAATCCTAACTGACATTTACATTCACCTGGAACTACCTATTTCTTTATTTATTGCCGAGATTTTCTACCTATAAAAAATTAGCCTGTAAGTTAGCAGCAGTCAGCCTAAAGTGTCATTGTCAACCCTTCCCTTCTCAAATAAGCCGTGGCATTTAGTTCCTTGTCCTCCACTGTAGAGAAAACATGTCGCACTCGCGCCTCACCATTTCTGCCACTTCTGCGCCCATTGCAAAGGGCCCCATGACCTCTACTTCAAAGAAAAGTGTTGAGGCAAGCAGGAAAGGCCTCAGTGACTCTGCAGTGGCACGAGAACTTGCAGAATTGTCCATGATAATGATGGACAGTGACTATGACGATTCGGGTGAATCGTGTGATGAGCCGGGTGAGGTTATCGCGCCAGAAACAGCGACAACAAGTGCTTCAACAAGTGAATCAGTGTCTAGCTCCAAGGGAAAGGAGCCTTTAGTGCAGGAAGGACAAGAATTTGGGAAGGGAGTGAAAAGGCGGCGTGTTAGCCCCAGAACAATGCCCCCACGTGACCCAGCCCGCCATGAGTCACGAGTGTATTCACCTTCCCGATCCCCAAGCCCCGCTTTACTCATCTCGTCATCATCGTCGGCTGAGTTATCTCCGGAGTCTTCGTCGTCAGAGTCACCACCAGCATCAACAGTGAAGGCAGGCCGTAGAGGTAGAGGTAGATCTAAGAGAGTGAAAAGTAGTGTAGCTAGTAGGGTAAGGGCTGCTAGTGCTAGGGTCAGTGAGAGTGACCTTGACAGAAATAAGCCTCCCTCACAGCCAACCTCCACAACCACCACCACCACCCGCCCTCCACCGCCAGGACAGGGAATCCTGGACGCCTTCACATGGACGGAAGGGTCAGATTTTGTCCCCGAAAATCTGGTTTTCGATGAGAGCTCCTCAGGAGTTCAGCCTGCCTTCACTATGGACGAAAATGCTGAGTGTGTCGACTACATTTTGGCCTTCCTAGATGACGAAGTCATGCAGCACATATGTGATGAGACCAACAGGTACGAATCACAATGTGCTGCTAGTGGTACAGGTGCAGCCAAGATGCAACAGTGGTCCATGCTGGGAGTGCAGGAGCTGTATGTGTTCTTTGCCCTCATGCTTCTTATGCCACACTCCAAGAAGCATGAGTTGGAAGAATACTGGTCCATGGACCCCTTACTACCCTCACCCACCTTCAATAAGTACATGGCCAGAGATTGCTTCCGGAACATCATGGGAAACCTGCACTTTGCCGACAATGATATACCTTCCCAAACCGACCCACTCTGGAAGATCTGGGAGATTCTGAGCAGAATGAAGGATAAGTTCATGTCATTCTTCCACCCATTTCAGAAGGTTGTCATTGATGAATCCTTGGTTTTGTTCAGAGGACGTCTTCGGTTTGTTCAGTACATTCCAAGCAAACGCCATCGCTTTGGAATTAAGTTCTTTGTACTGTGCGACTGTAAGACGGGGTACATCCTTGACTTCGTCATATATTCAGCCAGCACTGTCGATCTCGATAAAACTCACCCCCTTGGCTTCTCAGGCTGTGTAGTGAAAGTGCTCCTAGAAAAGTATTTTGGTGGGAATCATGTGCTGTATACAGACAACTACTATACAGCACCGAAACTTGCCAAATACCTTTCTGAGCACGGCATTGGCTCCTGCGGCACTGTGAAAAGTAATCGTGCCAACTTTCCCAAATTCCCAGAGGCGGGAACCTCACAGCGAGGAGACGTGCACCTACGCAAGTGTGAGAACATGCTGGCAATACGGTGGCATGACAAGAGAGTCGTGCACATGCTCACCACCGTACATAAGGGGGAGATGAGAGACAGTGGGAAGGTCGACCGTAGGACAGGCGAACCTGTGATGAAACCTGATGCTGTGTTGGACTATAATATCAACATGCGGCTGGTGGACAAGTCCGACATGCTGATTGGTGAGATCGACTGCCTCAGGAAGAATACTAGGTGGTACAGGAAAGTTTTTCTACATCTCATAGATATGACGATGCTGAACGCCTTCATCCTGTACAAGATGAAGGTAAAGCCACCCAAGTCCTTCTCCCTGAGGTTGTTCGCCAGGACTTGTGTCCAGCAGCTGCTGGAAAGATATGGTAGCGTGCAAGCAGCAACTCCAAGGTGCCATCCAGCTACACTTCCCGACCGACTTGAGCAGAGGGCGTATATGGATCGGCACAGACTTGAGCTAATGCCTGCCACAGGGAAAAGGAAGGCTGCGATTCGCAGGTGTCAGGTATGTGCGCATACCACACGCCGCACACCTGAGAATAAAAGCACCTCTTGGCAGTGCGCTGAGTGCCAGGTTCCCCTCTGTGTTACCTGCTTCTTTGATTATCACAGCCAGAAGCAGTTCTAACAGTGCAAGTGTGGAAGCAGAATTATTTGGAAATAATGTGTAAATAATGTGTAAATAGCAGGTGAAAGCAATGGATGTTCAGTTCATATGATTGAACAGTGTATTATAGTTTTATCTTACTGAAAGTGACAGTGAATAACATAGTGTAAGTAAAATAGCAGGGTAAATATTGAAAATAGAATAGAAAATGTAAATAGTAATTTAAGTAATTAGTAATATAAGAATATGAGTACAAATAATTTATTTTATAACAGTGAGAGTGAATCCGTGGCTCTCTACGTATTTTACTGACTGAAAAATTGAATGACTTCAGTGACAATAAACTAATACGACTGAAGGAAACATATGGAGAAAGACTCCAGATATATATAAGTGTGATATAGTAATAGAAATATAAAGTGTGAGGGGTTTTATGAATAATAAATGACAGAGTGCCTAGAGCGAACTAGCGCAAGTGCGACGATCAGACGCGCTCGTAATTTCCATTGCTTTCACAGTGTTTTTTTTTTTAGTATGGATCCCAAACTACATGAAAATTGTAGAATAGTGTTTATAGTGTTTGTATCTGGCTGTGGTAATCATATTACGGGTTGTCGGGAAGTGTAAAGTGGAGACTTAGTTACCCTACTTCAGAGGTCTCCACAAGTCCTACGGTAACGACGAAGGCTCAACAATCATTCCAGGAGAAAGCTGAAGGTATGTGCCATAAGCATATTTAATTTTATTATTCTAGGACTAATAACTGATTTTTGGCAAATATTTTTTGAGAGTCTGTCAGAGCCCAAATAACCCCGCGGGACACGCAAGTCATTGGTAAACAAGCCCGCGGTGTAGGGGTTAAGGAAATGGTAAAAATTATATGTGCAAAAATTAGTGTAATGTTACAGTACTTGTTCAAGAGTAAAAGAATCAACTGGATGGCCCCTCAACAATACTTGAAACAAAAAATCTAATTTCTTATTTGCACATGAGATAAAAATACCTTCAATGGTTCATTCGTTATTTTTCTTCTTTGCTGAACATAGTACACATTTCATAATATTTTGATATATACCTTTGATGTAACATGTAATGAATAATTGTATCAGTTTTAAGATAAATCACAACCACGTAGACATCATGTACATTTGACTTATTAAAGGAATTAAACAAACCTGTAAAGAAACGGTTAATACTTGTATAAAAGTTAGTGCAATGTAATAGTTATTGTTCATTTATAAGGAATCGACTGAATAACACCTCAAAAATACCTAAAAAATCTCATATGTCCATGATAAAAAGTAGCCGTAATGGATCATTTGTTAATTTTCCTCTCTGAAGAACATATTCTGCGTTAAATATTATTTCTACATTCATAATTTACGTAAGTATGGAACATATGCGAAGCGGTTATAAGTTAAAAAAAAAAAAAATCTGTAACATCTGCTAAATAACTGTAAGGGCTCTTTACATAATTTAGTAACATATGCCAAGTAACTGTAACAGTTCACTGGTAACTGAACATATTAAAAGCACTGGAGGCTTGTGGTGCTGCATAATTGATTGGTTGCATGTGTACGTCGCTAGAATCTGATACTGGAGAAGGTTGACTTGAGTGGTATAATTCTCCAACTGTTCAAGTTCCTGCAACAGCAGGTTCTGTATTTGGGCCCTAACTCGAAGCCTTTTTGTACCAGTCAATTTCTTCATATAGGGCAGCAAACTCTTGAAAAAAATGTAGATCTTCATCCTCAGTATCCTTCTGCTTCTTCTCCAGAATTTCTACTTTCCTTTTTTCTATAGCAATTAGTGCATCATTCTTTTTGTTAATGCATTCAAGGCTAGGTGGAAGTCGTTTAGTTCTTCGTCCTGCATTAGATTCTCGAGATGTTGATGGTCCATAAGAAATATTATAAGATGTGTCTGATGGAGACTGTGGCCGTGGAGAAGGTGACGCTAACTCAACATAATAACTTACGTCTGAAATCTGTGTTTCATTACCTAGGTCGACACTGACGTCTTCCTCATCATGTAGGCTACTGATGCAGTTTCATCCTGTGTTAAATTTGAACCTCTAAAGTCAGGGTTCATGATGTCTTTTAGAAAGAACATCTGACGAAAATAGGGTCATGTACTAGTTTTCACATCATGAACACCGGCACCAGATTTTTGTGTCCCCTGTTTTTTCAGCTCTTGTGTGTAGTAATCTCTAAAGTTTTTCCATTTGCCCTTGGCAGCTTTTTCTGAAAAAAAAAAAAAAAAAAAATATATATATATATATATATATATATATATATATATATATATATATATATATATATATATATATATATATATAAGCAGATTGTAATCGCCCAAAACAATGCCTTAATGCCGCTATTACGTCATGTATAATAATACGCGCTGATCATTATTGCTTTCTGCCAATTTTAGAGGTGAAATGCAACAACAATCTTGTTAAGAGTGAGACTACATAAAATATACTCTGTGTATTCGCTTCGTACATTGGATTTATGATTATTTCCTTAGGTTTCTGGCTACTGGAGAATCTTTCCGATCACTGGCTATATGCTTCCGTGTTGGGAAAAACACTGTGGCTGCCACTGTCAAGGAAACATGCAAAGCTATTTGGGAGGAGGAATAATTACTGTACCCATCAAGAGAGGTATGGGTGGCATCAGCAGAAAGTTATCTACAAAAATGTAATTTCCCAAACTGCATTGGAAGCTTAGATGGAGAGCATTGTGAGATTAAGTGTCCTGTCAAGAGTGGTTCAAAATATTTCAATTTTAAGAAACATTTTTCAATATCTCTTCAAGCGGTGACTGACGCCGATGGTAAATTTCTCATTGTTGATGTTGGAGGGGTAGGTCGACAGAGTGACTCCAGTATTTTCAGATCATCATCTCTCTAGAAACTGTTAGAAAAGGGAGAACTTAACGTGCCATCTCCACATCCGCTTCCTGACACTAATATCACTGTTCCCTGTGTCATAGTAGCTGATGAAGGATACCCACTGTTACCTTATATCATGAGACCGTTTCCCCAAAGACAGCTTGACGACAGGAAGAGAATATTTAATTACCGTTTATCACGAGCCCGCAGAAGTGTTGAGTGTGGTTTTGGGATTTTTTGTAGCAAATGGCGAGTATTACTAAAGGTAATTAAAACAGATGTTAAAACAGCGACATCAGTTGTTAAGGCTGTCTGTGTTTTACACAACTACATTTCTGAGAAAGAGGGTACTGACGCACGTCATTTACGTGCCCCAATAGAACTAGTTCCAAGGACACTATAACCTCGAGGCTGTCAGTATCGTTTAAAAAATAACGCTATAAGAATTAGGGAAATCTTCTTGACTTATTAAAATGGAGCTGGCGCTCTCACCTGGCAAAATGACTATGCTCTAACAGAAAATATTTCGGCTACAGGCAATGGCTAACTATAATGTTAGACATAGCTCATTTCATGTTTAGCCAGGGTCAGTTGCATGGAGAATATTTGTTTTATATACTTGGATTGCATTACAGGTCTTTCTGTATTACTCACATGTTTAAGTCAGTGATAATCAGTAACAGGAAAATAAAAATAATTCCCATGGAGTCTAATTTCTACACACCATAATCCGGCATTGCATATTGTTTTTCTTTATTTTATACATGCTCTGTGCAGAATATCTGTAAGCTCAATAAATGTGTTCAAAGTTACTACAGCCTGTAATTCTGTTCCCCGTTTATGTCTAATGTAGGTCTATACTAGACACAGGCACAGCTTTTTGCCAGATATGAAGTACTCATACTGCATAGCAGTATGGGTTGCATGCTTGGTATTCATAAAAAATTGCATTGTCGTCCATCATTAATCCATTTTATTTATTAGAGAAACGTGGCTGGCTGTACCAATGAACAAGTTAGTATTGCCTAATCATGCCATAATACACAATGAATCAACAGCTACATGCTCAACAATATTACTATGGTATAAAAGTGATTCACTGTATCCATTAGTGAAACGTGGCCCAACTAATAAGATATTAATAGCCTAATCATGCAAGACTAATTGATGAGTCAGCACAACTTATAACTTACCTGTTATATTTAGCCGTTTACATAATTATTTCTTCCCAAAGTTTTTTTAGGAACCTACCTTCTCATGTAGGGGGTCCGTGGGGTCCCACAGTGCCCTCCTGTGAAAAACTGCACCGATTAACTCCTCACTACTCATTCCTGGATCTGGTGTAGGTCAAGAGTGTCTGGCGTCCCGCTAGTGACTAAGCGATTTTAACTGCCACGTTGGTGCCCGTAACTGGGAGGGTGGCAGTTACGCTTGGCTGGAACCCGCTACCCGCGTGCGGTGTAGCCAGTCGCATTAGACAATATGTGTTCGTTCTTGCCTCTCACCTGCTATAGGCAGGCCGCTATCCGCTACCCTCCCAGCAAATCGCGTTCAGTGTGGTCATACAATTAGAGAGGGAGCCCTGGAGATCCCGCCATGTTTAAAACATGGCATGAAAAAAGCTTTACCATGGTTCATAAATTCTTGTTTCCCTGTTACAGTAATAGCCACTAGACCACTGCTGGCTCTGTGAATGGTGATGGCTGGATCCTGCTGGATTAATCACTCACACACGTCCACTCCTTCGTTAGTAGTCAGACCCGTTCATTCTGATGTCTCTCTCATGCATATTGATGCCTCTTGCGAATTGGTTCCTTTCTCATCCTCATCTGTGTTGAACAGTGTCTAAGCTGTTCTTAGTGCTTTGGCCCGTCCCTAGTGGGGCCTCGAATGTTCTTATTGGTGTCCTTACCATAACGCTCACAACTCTGGTAATAACCACTGAACTTTGGCTCTGAGATGGTGATGGCTTATCCCTACTGGATTAATCACCCACACATGTCCACTCCCTCCTTAATGGACAGGCCCGTCGTTATGGACTGTGATGATGTGGCTGGTGTGGGTGACTAATATCCTGACGAACAGGAGGAGGAAACTGAGGAAATGTTGGGAACAGTAGGAACTAACTGAGGAAAAGTGGCAAATGGGAGGAGGAAACAGAAGAAAAGCAGTGAACAGGTGGAGGAAATTGGGAGAAAGTCGCGAACATGAGGAGAAGACGGAAGGAGGGTGGAGAACAGGAGGAGAGACCGGGGAATAAGTGGCGAAAGGGAGGAGGACACGAAGAATATGTGGTAAACTGGAGATGGGAGCTGAGGAAAGGCTGAGGAAGCGGGAGGTTAGGTGACAAGTGACAGGAGGGTTTATATCGCATTTACTCTAACCCGACAAAGAACCCTGGCCTTTCTTGGGTTGGCTAATGTCCAGGCATATACAAATGGAAGGGTTGCCGGAGACTTATTCCTACTCCACAAAAAACTCTATAAATTTCATGCAACCAGGACAGCATTCAAGCTGTGTTAGTGGTCCAGTTCCGTCAAGTGAAAGGAGTGACTACAGTGCTATCATCAAAGTGAACATGTAAATAGAGATTGTTTATAACAATTTCACTACCACAGGGCTTTCAGGAGCTTTCAAAATTCATCTGTGGGTGGCAGGAATAATATATGAAGTTTGTTACTAACCCTTTCACTACATGAGGACCTTCATAACATTAACTAGTTTTCAGTAACGTGGTAAGACTTAATTCTTTTGTTCTTCTTTGTGTCAGATGGTTAGCTTTTTTTTAGGAGTGGCCTCCCCTCGGTTAGTAAAAAGCTTCTCCAATATCCCATTCAGCACACGATGAGCCTAAACTGTTGTACTGTTGCTGCCGCCTAGCAAATAAATTCAGCTTTGGGAGGTACTTTGCCGTTTAAACACTAGAAACAGCATCCAGTATCTATTTCAGTACGTGATAAGGACACACACACACACACACACACACACACACACACACACACACACACACACACACACACACACACACACACACACACACATTTATAAAGGTGTGGGAGGTTGCACTAATCCAGTTATGCACACTGTTAATATGGACCATAAAGCTATGAGAATGGTTCCGCTGGGTGCTGGGCAGAGTAATGGCCCTGTGGGGGTGATGCAGGGCGTGTGGTGGTGAGGTGGAAGAGGATAAGGTGGTGTGGTGGAGAAATACTGGTGTTGGTTATGGTTGAAAAGAGATATAATGGTAGAAGTGGTGGAGTGATGTGGGAAAATCTGTGAGGGAATGCTTGTGAGGAAGCGAGGCGGTTTGTGAAGAGGAAGTAGAGTAGTAATGTATATACCAGCTTGTCTGTCCGAGCAAACCCATCAACCACAAGTTATTCCGTTCATTCTTTGTTACGAAAATGGACAGTGATGGACAAGAGAAAACATTTAGATCCTGTGTTGTCGTTGTTGATGTTATGGTCTTAGGCTCATCTGGATCCGGCTGACTATAGGATGAAGTTACCCTTCTCATGCAGGCCACCTTCCTTCTTTATGAACTAGGAATGAGTTGAAGGATCTTTGTTGAAGAAAAAGTTCTTGCTGCTGCTGCTGTTATTGTTAATGTTGTTCTGCTGCTGCTTAGTCTCGGTCTGTCTGGCCGGGCAGACCAGTCGACCACAGGTAACTGTTCAACTCTCTAATGCAAGAGTTAACCTTTACTTCCAGTCCCTCATGTATGCAACAGGTCATCTCTGGAATTGTCTTCTTCTACCTGTATTACCTACTCCTTTTGACCCCTGGTCTTTTAAACATAGTGTGTCCAGGCATCTCGAAATGAACGGATATTGAATTTGGCTCACTATTATCTTGTTTTTATTTTATCCTGGATGGAACAATTTTGCGGGCTTCAAGCTTTTGGTTCCTTCTTCCTTGCCTACATAAAAAAGTAACTGCTTGATGTGGGGCTGCTCAACAGCTACAGTACAGTAAATACACCTCACTAGGGTCGGACCAGTGTCCTTCCTGATGGGAAGGTGCAGGGAAGTATGTGTGAGTAGGTTTGGCTACTCTGTGAAAGCCTTAATTACTTCCTTCCACCCAAGGTACACACTACCATCACTTAGGCCCCACTTCAGCACCAACGGACGTTTGTACAACCGACAGTGAAGCATGATGCATCCCGGTTATATAAGTGCCACCAGGTTTTGAATGTCATATCTAATCAGTACTGAAAGAAAAAACATCAACATACTTAAAATATTTCCAGATATTTATATGAACATGAAATAACTTAACAAAGCCATGATAACTGAAACAAGTAAACAGAGTATCGCTCAAGGATAATGTCAGAAGGGAGGTGTATTTATGTAACTTGCAATACTTTGGTAATAGAAACTCCGTGTACAAACAGCTAGATAAGGAGTTTATTACAAGCTCACAGTAAAATAGTCTGCCCGTGTCGGCTGTCTGCTAAGAACTGATGCAATAACGCCGTCTTGAGGCGTGGGAAAGGGTGCTGACCTAGCAAGATTAGTGGGGGCATGTATGCATTGGGGGGGGGACATATATACATCGGGGGTAGACATATTGTGGAGGTGGTACACTACTCCCCCGGGTAGCTGAGACGGTGTCTCCTGACACCGGGAGTTAAATGGTGTTTGATTATAGTAGTAAGGCAGGACCGGGAGGTTTGTACAAGGGATAAGGAGGATACAGGGGCAGTAGGGGAGACATGGCCATGTTGAGGGGAGGGAATTAGAAGGATATATACATATAAGATATACAAGGAATAATAGGTACAAATCCAGTAAGGGTCGAAGGTATATATAAACATAATGGGAATTACACAATAATAGTTTGATACATGATAAACAAGGAGTAGATATGAGAGTTCTAGTGTAGTTCTTCCTTCATGTTTTTTTTGTTTTTGTTTTTGTTTTTTCTGTAGGATACACTGGCACTCAGTAATGCATGAAAGAAATACCATCATTGTCTAGTAGGCAGAGTGCTGTTCACAGTTTGGTTAATTGTTAGATGGCAATGGTAGTCACGGAAGGCGAGGGCACTAAATACGGGGAGTTTCTACGTCGTGTGTAGGGCGTACTATGCCTGTAGCGACTGATTTCCTGGAGTCGATGTTCCATTTTTCTGACACAACAATGCACTGCACAGATGATGAGTAGAAAACCTATGAAAGCGATAACCACAGGGGGAAACACAACTGTTGGATGAACCCATGAACGGCTGAAGGCCAGAGAAAATTGATCCATAATGAAATCATTGTCATTGAGGAAGGTGAGCATGCGCAAGTGAGGGGAGGTGTTGGTAAGGTTGGCAGAAGGTAGGGTTGAAGGCATGTCGATTGGTTGAAAGATGTCATAGGAGTGTTTACAAACAGCTTGGTGATAGCGAGTGGCATAAGTGATGACAGACTCTGATTTGACGGTACAATAGTCAGGTGCTTTGTAGAGACCACTAGCGGGGACGGAACGAACGGAAGAACCAGGACACATGATTGTGACAGAGATGGGAACAGCAAAGAAGAAGTACTGGACATGGTTGAGGTGAGCATGGTGGACCGGGAGGTCAGGAGCTGGGACAAAAGAACAGGCCGAGTAGATGGAATGGTTGCGAACTAAAGCAGACTCACAGGGTGTAGCACTGCTAGGGAAGATAGCGAAAAGGTGGGCAGCACAGAGACGAGAGGTCGGAGTAAGGGAGGAACATTGCTGGAGGTCTGTGGAAGAAAGGAAGGCAACGGAAAGATGATCATGGGAGAGGAGGAAATATTCTGAAGGAACAGATACCTGTAACAAGGAGTTGTTGAGGCGGAAAGGGAAGGGAATGATGTGGAAAAGGGTAAAGGTTATGGCAGAACGGAGAGGAATATGGATGATGACGTATGTAGTGAGAAGAGTGGCTTCGAGAACAGGATAATAATATTCAAGGGAGGAGTAAGGGAGGACTGGGGAGAGACCGAAGGTGGAGTGAGCCCATTCCAGGACAGAACGGAGAGCTGAGACAGGTACTAAGTCGGCAGTGACACGTCCATTGATAGCATCGACCAGGATACGAACCAAGGTAGAGACTTGAGACAGGAGAGAGTCAACGGCCAGTTGGAGATTATCCATGTTGAGTTTGAGGTAGAAGAACTGAGAGATAACGTTGAGATCTAAAAGGTGGCGTTGTAAGATATCGGTGAAATTGTTTAGAGTGGACGTGACTTCATTGAGTTGGGTTGTGAGCTTCTGTAACATAGTGTGTTGGATTTTAAGGACTCGGCGTTGTGATTCTAGGGCTGAAGCTAAATGAGTGAGATCAGATTGGAAGCCAGAAATGTCACGGGCTGTAGCAACGCCAAACAAGCCACTCAGAATCTCACCGCCGAAGTAGAAGAGACCTCGTTTCACACGAGAACGACCCACGGGTGTCTGAAGGGAAAATGTGTCATTGAGCTCAGTGAATCTGTTACTTATGTATTGCAATTGCCAGGAGAGTGGGAGGAAAAGGTTATAGAGATACTCATTCGGGTTGTGTGTCCCCATGAGGGCCGTGAGATGGTTCCTGATTCCGTGGAGCTGGTGCGCGTAGGCAGGTAGGGCAATGGCTACGTCGGCCAGGGGCGCAAGATCGTAGCGCAAAGAGGCAATGTCGTCGATAAGCATTACCTCGCCTCCCGAGCCGACCAAGTACCCGGGACGTACTCCACCATCGTCCTGACCTGACCCAGACCCCAGGAGGGTCAGCACTGCCAGCAGGGAGATCGCTAACATCGTACCTAGAAAATCAGGGTAGAGTTAATGGGGGAGGTCGTGAAGAGGTTGATGGGCAGAGCGCAGTTTGGACCGATATTGATTGGTTGATGAATGAGCAGGTGGAGATGGAGATGAAGGAGACTGAGGGATAGGTGGAGACAAGGTAGACTGAAGGATGGGAGGAGGGGAAGAGGGGGCAGGAGGTTGTGTAAGTGATTCTTCCAACACGAGGCCACGGTGTGCTCGCTTTAAGTCATCGACGTGGACCCATCTGGTGTCCCTAGTGGACAGGTCCTGGAGGTGAAATTTGTTGCCTTGTTGAGTGAGGACGCGGTGGGGCCCTGTAAATTTGTCATCCAACTTAGAGGAACGCGTATGGGAATGAGCAAAGACAAGATCGCCTACATTGATAGTGATAGGAGAGGCGGACTTATGTTGGCGCTGCAGCATGTCCTCCCGAGAGGAAGCCAAAGTGGATTGGACATACTGGTGGATTGTCTGGAAGTTGGCCAATTTTAGTTTAACATAATCATCCATGTTGTAGATGGGTTCTGGCTTTGAGGATAAGAGAGAGTATGGGAGGTCCTTGTCAAAACCAAAGAGGACGAAGAAGGGAGATTCAGCAATGGATGCATTGATGGAGCTATTGATGGAAGATGCCACTTGGGGAATCCAGTCATCCCAGGACGAACTATGGGAGCCTAGATGTCTGAGGCACTCTAAGATTTTTCAGTTGTGGCGTTCTACAAGGCCATTGGAAGCCGGATGGTTAGGCACGACATTGCACTTACTGATATGAAAGTGGCGACAGATCTCATCGAGAAGGCTATTGTTGAACTCTGTACTTTTGTCAGTAAGAATGGTATGAGGGGTACTGAACGGGCAAATTACGTGATCTACAAGGGCACGTGCAACGCTCTTCGCGGTCTTGTCGGAGAGGGGTACGAGGACACAGTAGCGGGAGAAGTGGTCGACCGCTACGAACAAGTACTCAGCGCCAGATTCTGTGAGAGGTAGTTTTAAGAGATCGATTGAGACAGTTTCCCATGGTCGTGATGGGATTGGGTATTGTAAGAGAGGTGCTGGTAAGCCGGTTGATCCTTTGTGGCGGTGGCAGGAGAGGCAAGAGTCGCAGTGGGCATTGATATCGCGGCGCATGCTTGGCCAATAGTATTTGAGACGTACTTGGCGCAAGCATCGGTCTTTACCTGGATGGGAAGCTTGAGGAGTATTATGAACAATATGAAGAACCTTTGGTATCAGGGCAGTGGGGACAACAAGTTGGCGTACTTCGCGATTGGGCATATCTTTGCCTGTTAGCAGTGTTTTCCTGTACAAGAGATCATCGTCTAGCATGAACTCTTCTAGTGATACTGGCAGAGTAGGTAAGGTCGAGGCATCGCCAGATTCTAGGAAATAAATGACTTTGGACCACATGGGGTCTTGGCGTTGAAAGTTTCGAACAATTTCTGACGTTAGTGTAGTATTTTCAGTTACTTCAGGCTGCAGTGATGTTATAGCTGCTGCTACGTGACGTGAGAGTGCGTCTGCGACTACATTCAACTTGCCTGGTACATATTGAAAAGTGGGATTAAAGTCTTGGATGATGATAGACCATCTAGCTAGTCTACCTGTTAGGTTGCGATTCTTGAACAAATCACATAGTGGAAGGTGGTCTGTTTGGATATGCACTGGATAACCATAGACTATATCTCTGAAATGAATCAAGGACCAGATTACCGCTAGCACTTCGAGATCTGTGACACTGTAGTTACGTTCAGCGGTTGTAAGGGTGTGACTAGCATACGCTATTACGCGCTTCCTTGATGCTTCATCGAGTTGCATCAAAACGGCACCATGTCCAGTGCCTGAGGCGTCTGTGCAGAGAAGGAAGGGTGTGGTATAATCAGGGAACGCTAGAATAGGGGCATTTACAAGAGCTGTCTTTAGCTTTTGGAAAGCCTGTGACTGGTCGTTAGTCCAAACAAAGGGCACATTCTGCTTGAGTAAGTGGGTCAGAGGAGCGGCGATCTGCGCATAATTCCTGATAAAGCGACAATAATAGCCACTGAGGCCCAGGAAACTTCGTACAGCGTCGGTAGTGGTAGGTTCTGGGAAGTTAATGATCGCCTTAGTTTTATCCTCATTAGTATGAATGCCTTGTGCATCTACGACATGGCCTAGGAATTTGATTTTCTTTCGCAGGAAGTCACATTTACTGAGATTGATTTTCAGGCCTGCGAGCTGGAGGCGTTCAAAGACTTGCTGGAGTTTGGTAAAATGATCAGGGATGGATTTACTCACAACAATGATATCATCTAGGTAAGCAAAAAGAGAGTGTCCCATCATACCGCTGAAGACTGAATGGATAGGTCGCATGAACACGGAGGAAGCATTTCTCAGACCAAAAGGGAGTCTCTTAAACTGAAAATGTCTGGAAGGGGTGCTAAAGGCTGTGACTGGGTGAGAGGACTCTTCCATTTCGACCTGCCAGTACCCGCTGAGGAGGTCTAAAGATGAAAAGACTACGTTATTGTCACCAAGGGATTCTAGCAAATCAGTGAGGACAGGTAACGGGAAACGGTCTGGAACTGTGACAGAATTGACCTTACGAAAGTCGACTACTGGTCTAAAGTTGCCGTCCTTCTTTGGTACTAAGAAAAGTGGGCTATTCCATGGACTGACGGAGGGTTCAATAATGTCCTGGTCTAACATGTTCTGTACCATTTGATCTGTTTGCTTTCTCTGGCTGTGAGGCAATCGATACGCTGGTATGTAAATCGGCTGAGTTCCTGGGAGTAGTTCAATCGTATGTTTGACAAGGTCTGTTCTACCCATCGGTTCACCGGGTAAGGCAACCACGTTTCTGTACGAGGTCAGAAGGTCGAGGAGTTGAGGCGTATGTTCTGGGAAATCTGTGCAAGTGAGATGTGAGAGCATTTCGGGTGAATGCGTCGGCGCAGATCCCGTAGAGTTAATAGTACATACACCGATTGGCGTATCATCAGTCTGAATAGTAGGAATTGAGGAATCCTGGCACACCTTTACGGCCGCTGGGTATACTAGGAAGTCTCCAATCTTTACACCACTTTTAAGTTTTAGTGGAGCATTTGTGACATTGAGCAAGTACATGTAGCATAAACTGTCCTCTAAGACTGTACACCATGCTGACTCATAAGTCAAGCCATTCACACAACACATCTCAGGTAGGGTTAGTACATCCACTCCTTCTTTCGCACCAGCAACACAAACAGAGACTTTGGTGAACTCATGCGGTAACAAAATTGTGCACGTATTCGTTACTGCACGTTTCGTCTCTGCGTGTTGGAGAAGATTATGCAGACTGTGTGAGGTAGGTAACTGAGACATGTCTGAATCAGCGATAGTGTTGTCGGGAGAGGATGTAAGAGCCATGTTCGAGGGCTGAGATGATGTATCAGGGGACATTGAGGAATTTATGTCCTTGCTCGCAGTCAGTAAAGGAATGATCTCTGTGTTCTCAGATGATGATAGTGGTGGTTTGGGCTGGGTTGGGCTTTTTGGTAGTGATAGGGACAGAGGTAATTGAAGGACTGATTTGATCGTAAGAACAGGACGGGGACATTCCATAGTGTAAACCGTGAATCCAGAAATGTCTATACTACCACAAGCAGGTAATAATGCAATGGAATGTTGTGCCATGGTGGAGAAACCAATAAGGGCATCTGCGGGATACTGCAAGTCATTAGTGACATGAAATTCGATGAGGATAGGGGGCAAATCTCTGTGGAGTTTGACTTCAAGGGTGACTCTTCCCTTAACCTTAAACTCTGAGCCGTTAACACCACAAAGGCGAATGTCTGGTGGTTCTAGGAAACTGACGTGGCTGTGATGGCGATGAATAATTTGTAAGGAATTTTCGGAGATGAGATTTACTCTAGATCCTGTGTCCAAGAAGAATGACGTTGGTATGTCATGACTGCTTCCGAGAATGACTAAACCCAAGGATGTTATGGGACCTACATGGCGGATGGGGAGTTGGGTTTCTGGTTCTACGTGATATTGGTCCGATACGGGCGCGGCGCTTCCCCCGACTGTGGGCGGTTGAGGTAACGACATTCCTCAGTGGTGTGAGTCGTGCTTGATTTGTGGTATTTGTAGTGTGGACGACGTGAGCGGGAAGGCGTACGCTGTCTGGTTTGGGAGTGAGGACGTCTGTATGTACGGTCGCAACTGGATGCTCGATGTCCAGGATGACCACAGTACCAGCAAAGAATCGAAGATTGTCTGTACCATCGGGCGCTAGATTGATCACGGCCTGCGGTAGGAGAGCGATGTGTGGCAGGTCTGCCGCGTGTGGTGGGACGGGAGCGAGATTGGTTTGGGATAGTGGAGGTGTGACAGACTGAGGAGGCCAAGGGTTGGGTGGTGCCCTGACGCGTGTAGTTCGAACCTGTTCTTTCATGAATGGCTTTAGTGACCTGAATAATTTTATCTCCTGGACTGAAACCGATTTCCAAGGCGAGCTCTCGCTGTTTAGGAGTAAGCCAGTGAAGGAATCTGAGGTAACCAATTAAGTCAGCAAAGTTGGTGAGTGAAAGCATTGGAACGCCATTCTTGTCTTCTAACCATTTCGTGCCTACCAGTAATTGGAGCATCTCGCTACTAGTTGCTTTCATGGCGGCGGCAGCTTCCCGGAGCTTGGCATATTGCGCTGGGACGCGCAAGTCCTCATCTAGTTGGTTTAGGAGATTAATGAATCCCATGAGAGATGCGGTATTTGAATGCTGGCAACAAAGGCTGATGAGTTCCGTACGAAAATCAGCAAAGGTACGAATGCTATCGAAATGTCCTGCACGGATCGCGGATCTGATGTCTGATTTACCGTGATGCAAGTGACCGAGGAGGTAAGCTACTTTGAGCGATTCCTCGGTAATTTGTCTATTGTTTATTTCAGTTTCGACTTCTCTGAGGAAATCATAGACAGACCAAGTTGGGTCCTGGCCGGTAAATTTGGGACGATTGGCATCGTCGAGATAGATTGACTGTGGAGGGTTGGCCATGGCTGGAAGTGCAGAAGTGGTGGCAGGAGAGGTGTGGGAGAGAGAGAAGGTAGTGGCAGTTAAGGGCGAGCAAGACGGGGTATGAAGGGAGGCAGGAGAGGGAACGACAGGGGAAGGAGTAGAGGAAGAAGAAGGGAGTGTAGAGGCAGGAGTAGAGGAGGAGGTATCTGGATTTATGAGGGTAGGACGAGGAGTAAGTGATTTTTCGGGAAGTGAAACGGGAGTCTCAGGTACAGGGCGGTGGTACTCTTTGCCACTTCGTAAATGAGTGATTGTGTTAGAGTCGGCAGACGGGGTATGAGTAGGTGACGTTTCCGGGTCGAGAGGGCTGGTGGTAAGCGGTTGATGTGGAAAGTATGACATTTAATGCGGCAATGGAAGATGAAAGGATGAAGATGGATACGGAGGTGGAAATGTTTAAATAACAATGAGAGAATGGAATACACTAGGTGTGAAAATGAATGAAGGTGCGGGCATGGATGGTTTAAATAAAATGCGAAGGATGAGATGGAATATAAATAACGTAGGTGAAGATGAAAACGGGGTAATGGAAATGAGATGCAATATTAACAATAACCAATCTGTAGAGAAAAGCGAGGATAATCTCTATTGAAAGGAAAGATATACTATAGTTACACAGTAGAAACGGGAGTGTCGAGATGTATGACGTGCAGGGTGGCTGGGCGTAGCTGGGCTGGGGCGGGGCGGGGCGATGATGGAGAGACAGCTGGGCGGAGAGGAGAAGAGACGCCGCGATGAATCACCGGCAGGGAGTGGCGGTCTTAGGAGGCTCCGTAATGCAGACCAGATGCGGGCAACGGCGGAGGCCGGTGGTGGGTGGTGAGGCAGATGTCAGCGCAAGGCAGGTGTAGAGCTGGTGAGTTGCAAATGCAGAGAATGGTGGTGGGCAGACAGCGGGCAGACAGTGATAAGTGGCACCGTCGGGGCAGGAGCTATGATGGGTCCGGAACAGGTGCTGGGAACAGGTGCAACAGGTGCGTAGGTCGGCGACGGTGACACGTGCGGTCAGGAACAAGGCGTATGGGTGCGGTTGTTTGAGAGGTGAGCACTGGGGAGAAAAATGGTACACTCGAAAAGCACAGCCAAGGTATAGAGGCACGGAGGAGGGGCGAGGCTGGCAGATGCGAGTCGTCGTGTATCTTGTTGTATCACTAAAAATCCAAGGAGGCGGTCAGAATGTGATGGTTCGAAACACCGCTGCTACCAAATGTAACTTGCAATACTTTGGTAATAGAAACTCAGTGTACAAACAGCTAGATAAGGAGTTTATTACAAGCTCACAGTAAAATAGTCTGCCCGTGTCGGCTGTCTGCTAAGAACTGATGCAATAACGCCGTCTTCAGGCGTGGGAAAGGGTGCTGACCTAGCAAGATTAGTGGGGGCATGTATGCATTGGGGGGGGACATATATACATCGGGGGTAGACATATTGTGGAGGGGGTACATTTATGTGGAAATGATCAAACCCAGGCGAGAGGGGGTACTATGTTTTACTTTACGTGTGTGTGTGTGTGTGTGTGTGTGTGTGTGTGTGTGTGTAATATAACAAAAAGTTTTCCTTCGAATCAGAATAGGAGGAAAGGCTGAAAGTTACCAAAGGGGTAACTTATTTTGTTTTAAGCAACCGATCAAAGGAAACGGTCACAGGACTATGTAAGAACTTTACCTATCAAAATCACCTTGATCAGTTAAGATCATACTTAGTGAATGAGTTGCGGTTAAGATAGAATGGAAGTGGGTCATATTTTAAGGCAATCAGAGGTTCAAAGGTCGAGGTCACAAGGCAGGGTCAAAGTTCTACCCGTGTATTTGTGTTTTAGCAATATTGCTGAAGCACTTTTGGCCAGATTTGGACCAAGAGACTGACCCAGAGTTTTACAGAACATCAAGTTAAATGTCAACGTTACATGACAGGGTTAACATATAAGTTTATAACCGACTTAGACGAGACGTTAAGAAAGGATTCAAGACAGAACGAGAAAAATGGAATTTTATAAACAGTCACATGGAAAGGATGCTTGGCAGGGCTAATTAAACAGTTTCAGTCTAATTTAAATGAAACTCTGCGGGAGGTAAAGCAGCGATGAATGGATTGGATTTTGAGAACATTCAGTCGAAGGTCAAAGTCACAAGACAGTCAAATGTTCAACCTTCATGTCAGTTAGTGAGTGCTAGGGGTTTTCACTCCGCGAGGGATCCTTCTTGTTTAAAAAGGATATAGTAAAAGACGAAGCAGGAAGAAATGAAAGCAATAAATCGAGTGATGAAATGATGCAAGTAAAAAAAGGAAGTACTAAATACAAGTGGATATTACAGAAGCAAATTATTCAAGAAGAGAGTAGAAAGGAACAACAATAATAAGAATCGCAACACAATATCGAGAATTATTAACGCAAGAAGGGTATAAAAGAAGTAATTAAGAGGCACAAGACCTGGAGCGAAGGAAGAACATTAGAAATTATGCAAAAAAATTAGGACAGTGTCAGGAAGAAAAAGGATCTATTTGAGTCTGTCTGTCTGTCTGTCTGTCTCTGTCTCTGTCTGTCCGTCTCTGTCTCTGTCTGTCTGTCTGTCTGTCTGTCTGTCTGTCTCTCTCTCTCTCTCTCTCTCTCTCTCTCTCTCTGTTACTGTCTGTCTGAGCTCGTGAACTCGGTAAAATTACTTTTCATTCTTGGCAAAGCTGTCACCATGAGAAAGCTAGGAGAGGGAGACCGAGAACGAGGAAGGAGGAAGGGAGAGAAGGGAAGCAGGACTGAGGAAGGAGGAAGGGAGAGAAGGGAAGCAGGACTGAGGAAGGAGGAAGGGAGAGAAGGGAAGCAGGACTGAGACTGGGAAAAGGAGAGAAGAAACTAGAGAAGGAAGGAACGTGAAGGAGGTAAGAAAGGATGAAGGGACAGGAAGGAAGGGGAGTACGGGTGAGAGAGGAAAAGGGTATGGAAGGAGCACGAGCTGGAAGGAAAGAAGGGATGAGGGAGAGGAAGGGGGATGGGTGAGGACAGACGGTGAGCAGGAAAGAAAGTTCTAGGGCAAAGGAGGGAAGGGGGGGGAAGAGAAAGGAAGGAGAAGCAAGGAGACGGAAAAAGAGAAAGATAGGAGTATAGGGAATTGCAGAATGGAAGGAGGTAAAGGAGAAATGGCGAATGGGAAGAAGTGATTTGTGAAAGCAGATCTAGAGAGAAGGAAGGAAATGGATAGAAGAGGGGGGAAGGGAGGGGGGGAAAGGAAAAGGAAGAAAGAAGGCTGGGGAGGAAAGGACAGAGAAAAGGTAAGGAGGCAAGGGATGTGACGGGAAGAATGGGAAAGAAGGATCTGAGGAACATTTCTTCCAGTCCTTCATTAACCTTTTCACCCATGTTGACGTGTTTGCTGTCTTATGGGTGTGGGTTGGCCCATACTCATTGACGCTTTTGTTGTCCATAAAGTATAAAAAGCCTCTTTCAGAGAAAAAGTTTTCGGTCGATCGGTGTCATTTTTGGACACGTCATAGTTTCTGCAACACTGGTCAAAAGTAAGGAATTAGCAACTATGGGGCCCCAGACGCACGGCAGCCCAGACAGGTTGATTAGTACCATACCGGCACTCAAGGGAGAAGGTAGCACACGGCGGGACCTTTAAATCGTACTCTATTTACCCCCGTCATGAGCGCATATCATATTCCACTATACCAATAGTGCTTGTATTTACTTTTAGGCCACAATTGTGATTAGATTTGGTGTTCACAACAGGGAATTAGGTTCCTGTGAATCATTTTTGCTGTTATCAGCCATTGGCCCAACAAAGATTGTGCTAGGCCTACCCTGTTTTTCACCGTGTCCCAACAACTGCACTGCCTCTACCCTGCACCCAGTGTGAGTATTCAACCATTGAACAATAGTGACAGTGAATCAGGTGAATATAATGTGCAATAGCTAGTGAGCAAGGGCATGGTGAAACGTTTAGCAGGGGGAGGCGGGAAACCCCCTTACGATACAGCGTTGTCTTGAACGGAATATTTGTCTAGGTGTTGATGAAATCCTTGTTATATGCTGATATATGGTGGATAGTGTTATTGTGCAGTAGATAGGAGTATAGTGCAATGAGTGTATGTGATAAAATATTGGCTAGGGCATGAGTCACGTATGCCTTACAGCCATGACATGCCACAGTCAGGAGGGGATAAATAGAGGAGGTTTTTATAGGGATATTTAATTTTATCTATCTATCTATCTATCTATTGCCAGACGCCTCGATCCAGTTTGGGGTGGCCACAAACAAATCGCCTCCACGTCGCCCTGTCCCCCGCCATTTCACTCCCCTGCTCCCAACTCACACCCCCCTCTCTCATATACTTCTCCACCCCATCCCTCCATCTCATCCTTGGCCTCCCCCCCCTCTTCCCCCATCCACCTCACTCACATACACTCTCTTCGTCAGTCTCTCACCCCCCATCCTCCCCACATGGCCAAACCACCTCAGTGTGTTCCTCATAACGCTTCCTATCACATCCACATCCACATCCACACCACAACGCTCCTTTATATCCTCATTCGTCAGCCTATCTCTCCATGTGACTCCACAGGCTCCTCTTAAATAACTCATTTCCACTGCTCTCACTCTTGACTTGTGTCCTTCCAACAACGTCCAAGTTTCACTTCCGTACGTTAGAGTTGGTATCACATTACTGTCATGTAGTAACTTTTTCACTTCCATGCTCACTTCCCTGTTTCTTATCACTGCTTTCAAAGAACCAGCAACCTTTCTTCCCTGCTGTACCCTTTCAAGCACTTCATCCTCCAAACTTCCATCCTTACTCATCACACTACCCAAGTACTTAAACGTACTCGCAGTTTCCAATTCCTCACCATCCAACCTTGTTGTACATTCACTGACTTCACTTTTCGTGTGAAATAAAGCATGAGTGTTTACACATACATATGTATATTGATATTTATCTCAACACAAATGACAGGGAAATAAGTACAGCTTCAGTTTCAGTTGCTAGCAACAGGTTTAGTGTTTATGTGTGGTTTCTGAAAGAACTAAAAACCAAACAGAAGTAATTATATAAAATAGTTGTTGGTATAAAACCAAAGAAAGTGTAGCTAGCAAGCATAAAAATGTTAGCGTGCTACGAGAAAATAACGTGAGCTCGGCTGACTGCAGTTCAGCGCGCGGGAAAATACACGGTAGTTTTTTACATTTTTATCAAAAACTATGAGGCCTAAGATCACCGGTGTTAGATGAAATGAAAGCCAATGAAATTCTGCATAGGATGATAAATAAAAACATAACAGTGGCGAGAAAATTTTTCGGTAAGGCTCCCCGAAAAAAAAAAAAGCTGTTGTCTGTCGGAAATGGGTTTTATTTTTTCGTTTATTGCTCGAACACCATGCCTCGTATCAAATTGGGACCCCCGGCATTCGTAAGCAAATAAAATTCTTTTTCCAATGATCGTATAACGTGAGGAGATTGTTTGGTAAACATTCGACTTATGATGCTGGGAAGTGAGATCACTGTTCCTGAATGTTTATTCTCGGGGCCCTAATGTACATAGAGTGTTTTCTTTCTTTTTTTTTTTTTTTTTTGCTTATCGTGTAGAACAAACATCGATGAAGAGGAGTATGTGGGTTTTGTGGCAAAATAAATATGATTGGGAGGTGAAAATAAGCCGAGAATTTGGTTTTTTGGAGTGCGCGGCGGGCGGGGGGGGGGGGGGAGGCGAGAAATGCTGTGTCATGCTACAGAAAACTTTTAAAACCTACCCGCGCACGAAAGGGTTAACGTTGAGGCATGGAGGGAGGAGAGGGGAAGGAGACAAAGGAAGGAGGGGAAGTAAGAGGAACAGAAGGAAAGTGGGAAAGGAACAAAGAGGTAGGAAGAGGGAAGGAGAGACAACAGGAAGAATGAGGATAGACAAAGGGATGATGAGAGTAACAGGGGCAAGTGTCGGGACGGGAGTGAAGAGGAGGATTGAAATGACAAATTAACAACAAAATGAAATGCAAGTATGTCAGCGGATGGCTTCCACACACCTGACATGGTCTATCAAGTCTAATCTACTGGTTTAGTCTTTATTATTACTGTGTTGTTGTTGTTGTTGTTTTCATTCCCAGTCATGGGAGACCCAGCAGAACCATTTACCGCAGGTAAGCAGCTGCCATTATGGAGATGTCCCACAGGTTTTCTACATCGCTGATAGTGTGCCTGCTTCTTACTGCGACATGAGTTGTGCATGCTACACTACGTTTGTAATGCTGTACGCACCTGTTAATCAAGCAGAATCTGTGAGTCCACTCAACCAAATCAAAGTTGGAAATTAAGGAGGCCTTGTTGGTATCCTGACCTAAGTCTAGTTAGGTCAGCTCAGTTAGGTCTGAAGAGCAGTGGATGCATAAAGCTAAGGAATACCTCGTTCTGGCACTGGAGGATGCCACGCCCCCACCCAGTGCTTCATGCACGGCTACTGGGTGTGAAAGGAAGAAACTATAAACAGGAAGCATGAACCACTTCACTTTCATGACGTCTTATTTTACTTTATTCTTACTAGATAAACAGTATATTTATTCAGCTGTCATACATTCTATTCTTTTTTTATTTTCCACACACACACACACACACACACACACACACACACACACACACACACACACACACACACACACACACACACACACACTAAACTATTACAACATTCTCTTCTCTTACGTACACTGACAAATAAATACAGTGTTACCAAGGAGTTCTCACTGCTCCGCCATCTAACATTTTCGTACCCTACTAACCTGCCATCTGACTCAACCCTTCCCCCGAAGACCTTTAAGTGCTGTGGTACAATGGGTCGTATTCTCATTGCCTATGGGACTCCCTAGCGCCTCCTCTGTACCAGTTTATTTGTATGTGTGGTGAGTGAATGTGTGGTCCATTTCACGGGGCATGGTGTTGATTGCGACTCGCTTGGTCGTGTCTTTCTCATTCTCCGCTTTCTTGAGCTAAACACACCTTATCCACAGGAGGGAAAAAGAAGTCGGGAAGTGATCATGCTGATGTTTACGACAACGATACCCATATCAACAGTACATAAATGTATATAACATACTGCCGAATTCAAACGTAGATGAAATGCGCAACATTAGTCGCTAACAACGAGGTGCTGGGTAATCAACTAGACCAACATTTTTTAGTCTCTTCGATACGAGTAATCAGTGATTCAGTATAGATGCAACAACAATAAAAAATATTATGACTGGCTCTAACAACATTTTTCCAAGTATCGGAAGTGACCTTTTCACATGTACCGTACACTGTGCATATGCAGATTCGTCAGAGTATTTTGATGCACAGTTTATGTACACTGTTGGCCGAATTTTCTCGATGTGAATGTAGGTTTCTCTGTCATGGAACATGCCGACAAATAAATCGATCTCCTACTCTGAAAGGTCCAACTAAATATCGTAACAGTGCTATCCCCAAACCCCAAGGGGAGTAATATGGAATGGGTTGCTATGAATTAGTAACCCCTCCTTATTCCCCCCTCCCATCCCCCCCATCTCTCTCTCTCTCTCTCTCTCTCTCTCTCTCTCTCTCTCTCTCTCTCCCCACAAGTTCTGTCACGGGTTGGCTGGAATCGTTTTTTTTTTTTTTTCATGGCATAATTGTCACTACGGGGAAGAGAGGAGAGGGAGATTGTGAACGAGGGAAGAGAGAGGAAAGAAAGAGAGGAAGGATGGAGACTTGGAGGTAGGATTAGGATAGGAGGCAACAGAAGGAAGGGTGGCAAATGAGGAGGAGGAGAAAGGAAGCAAAGAAAAACACGAGGCACGGGGAAATGGGTATGGCCACAGAAGTAACGCGTAGAGAAGGGGGCACGAGGGACGGGAAACGTACAACGGAGAGTAAGAATGAGAACGACTGAAGGAGGAAGGAAAGGGAGAAAGAGCTGGGGTTAGTAGGATGAGAGGAGAGGGAAAGGGGAAAAGGAGGAAGGGTGAGAAGTGAGATACCAAGAATGAGGTGGAAAGTAGGATGGGGGAGGAGGAGACAGTATAGAATGGAGAGAATAGGGGAAGACAGAAAGAGAGGAAGGGAAGCGAAGAGAGAGATCGGGGGACATTACCAAGAAAATGGTATGCACATATTGCTGGTGGTTTGCAACTGCCTGACATAGGTAGACATGTGTACCATATGTAATCAAACTTTATTTTTACCGATTCTTAAAGGCAATGGTTGCCTAGGGCAGAGGACCACCACTTTCTGTTACTGGGGAAGTTAGCTGTCCAAACTCATAGCTTCATGCACGGGTGTAGGTTGAGAAAGACAATATCCTCAAGGCCCATACCACACACCTCCACATGCCACCACTTCGGCGCTAACACCCACCGTTCATATTGAATATATGCTAAGGCTGTCTTATACAGGATTGGTGTACTGGTATTAGCGGGGACATTTTTACGATATACCTTTTGGTATATCAGTAAATTCTGCTGTTATGAAATTCAAATCCTTAACTTGTTCAATGCCCCAACCAGGATTCGAACCTGGGTCCATTAGGACTGTACGCCGCGTCTCTACCGATTCCGATATATATATATATATATATATATATATATATATATATATATATATATATATATATATATATATATATATATATATATATATACTGTATATATATATATACATCTGCTTCAATTAATAAAACACCCTGGCAGTATCAAGAAGAGATAATTAAGATTCAGTCATAATCAAGTATTACATCGACCCCTTCAAAGTGCAGGGACCTGAGGCCAGGCCACCACATTATCGAACACATAAGTGTAAATGACTAGCCTACGCACTTGGTGGTGTACATGATCGAAAAGTATAGAACCTTTCAGGGATCCTAATGTATATCCAACACACCTGACGCTTAGGTAGGGAATGGATAACCCACATCATACTCGAGTGTGTGTGTGTGTGTGTGTGTGTGTGTGTGTGAGAGAGAGAGAGGGGGGGGGAGAGAGAGACGCTGGGAATTTGTGCCTCCTTTCTTTCCAGCCTTGCTCTTGAACAAAAACGCTGCACGAATCTGACATAGTTCGCACACAGTATTATTGGACTCATCGTAGTTCTCATCAGTGAAGGCTGGTTCACGTGCATTCTTATCTATGACTCATGAGTGCGTCATGGCTATGGTTATTTGTTTGTTCACGGACAATGAATGGTTGATCAATGTTTCCATTATTATCGAGGAATTTACTATGAAGAATACTTTACAATTAATACGCATTACTTCGTAAATCATCGTGAAGAATCAGTTTGTGATAAATTACTGCCTGTCGAAATATACCAAACAGTGCCTTGCTCCCAGTTCACACACCACTCTCTCATACATATGTTACACGCAGACTGTGAAATCAGTCAATTCGTGAAATGCCTAGTCAGTTCTTGAAATGAGTCTAAAATAGGATGGGTTAATTAAGGTTAGGTAAATTTAGGCTGCAGTTAGGTTAGGCTGGGATAATCTAAGTTAAGTTTGGGTTAGGTTAGATTAGGTTACGCTGGGTTTGGTTAGGTTAGGTTAGGTTAATTGAGATGAAAGCTTAACATAAGGTACTTTAATCTAAATTAACCTAATCTAACCTAACCTCATATAACCAAACCTAGCCTCACCGAACTTAAACCTAACCTAGATTATCCAAGCCTAACCTAACCTCCAGTTAACCCATCCCAATTTAGACTGATTTTACGAACTGACTAGGCATTTCACGAAATGACTGATTTCACAGTCTGCCTGTAACATAAATATACACCTCCACCCCACCGCTACATCTCATCCTCGGCCTCCCCCTCCCTCTCCCCCCTTCCACCTCACTCGCATACACTCTCCTCGTTGGTCTCACGCTCTCGTTGGTCTCACGCTCTCCAACCTCTCACGTGGCCAAACCATCTCAGTGTATTTCTAACTCTTTCTGTCACATCCACATGCACACCACAGCACTCCTTCACTTCCTCATTTGTGTTTCTGTCTCTCCATGTAACTCTACATGCTCCTCTCAAGTAACTAGTTTCACCTGCTCTCACTCTTGACTTGTGTCCTTCTAACAAGGTCCAAGCTTCAATTCCATACGTTAGAGTTAGTATCACAATAGTGTCATGTAGTGACTTTTTCACTTCCATGCTCACTTCCCCGTTCCTTATCACTGCTTTCAAAGAACTAGCAACCTTTCTTCCCTGTTGCACCTTTTCAAGCACTTCACCCTCCAAACTTCCACCCTTTCCCATCACACTACCCAAGTACTTAAACGCACTCACATTTTCCACTTCCTCCTCATCCAGCTTCACTGTACATTCAGTGACTTCATATCTCTCAAAGACCATAACTTTACACTTCCCTACATTCATCTTTATATTCTGGTTCTTACTCACACTCCCAAACTCACTGACCAAGCCTTGCAGTTCCCCTTCGCCTTCGCTTAACAATACATTATCATCTGCTAACAACAGTACAGAGAGTTTCCAAACACTGCTGTCTCTCATTAGGGTCGCTCCATCATCCATTGCCCTACTTTGTATCTTTTCTATAACCCCATCCATATACAGATTGAACAACCACGGGAACATGACACATCCCTGTTTCAATTCAACCTTCAAATAGAAAAATTCACTCAGTTCACTATCCACACGCACTGCAGCCTCAGCACCCTCTTACATACTCTTCACGGCATTCAGCAACTTTCCATGTACTCCATATATTCTTAATACTTTCAACAATCCTTGTCTATCCACTCTGTCATATGCTTTCTCCAAATCCATGAAGGCTGCAAATAACTTCTTTCCCCTCTCTTGAAACGTTTCGATTAAAGACCTAAGAATGAATACCTGATTTACACTTCCTCTTCCCTTCCTAAAACTTCCCTGTTCTTCTCCAACTAATTCCTCTGTCATTTCCCTAACTCGGTCAATAAGTATCCTGCCATATACTTTCCTTATTACACTAAGAAGAGAAATGCCCCTATGATTACCACACACTCTTTTCCCCCTATTCCTTTGTACAAGGGAATAATTATACATGACTTCCACTCCTCTGGGACTCTACCTTCCTCCGAGGCCAATCTGCACAACATATCCACTCTAGTACTATCTCTCCCCCTTGCTGCAGCATTTCACCACACACTCCATCAATTCCAGGGTTTTTTCCCTTTTTTGACTTTCTTCATTGCTTCCACAACTTCCATCCTACTGAGTCTTTCCTCTCTTCTCACATCCCTCCTCCTCACAGCCATTTCCCAGCCACCTATACTCCCATTACTTTCATTCTGTTTGGTCAATAATTCCGTAAAGTGTTCTCTCCATCTGCTCACTTCTCCCTTCTCCATGAGCATCATACCATTATCATCTTTCAGTCCTTGACTTACTTCATTATCACCCTGTCTATCTCTCTTTACCTCTTTGCAGAAAATTTTCTTACATTCCCGTCACTCTGCACTCAAATTCTTTCCAATTTCCACATCAACTCTCTTTTTACTCTCTCTTACTAATCTTTTCACTTCTCTCTTCCTCTCTACATATAACTCTCTCCTCTGTCTCCCAACTTTCTCCACTCTCCTGTTTCTCATCCACTCACTACATGCTTTCCTCCTTTACGTCACAGCCTGTCTCACCTCTTCATTCCACCATGTTGTACCTTGTATCCCCTTTCGTCTTCTCTTCACCCCACACACCACCTCATATGCTGCACAGATTTCTTCTGTGAATATCTTGCACACACCTTTCTCCTCAATACATGTCAGTACTATAGTATTATAAAGTAGACGAATCACAACCTTTTGCTGTTGATCTGCGAACACTAGATAAGAAAAATTAAACTAATTACGCCAACGTGTCACAAATGAAGTGATAAATCCATTTCATTTAGACAACTGTTTCCGAAATGGATTCCCTCGTAATGACATGCTGGCTGTGAAAGGGATCAGTGGATTATCCTTAACCACATTGTCAAGTTCAGCCAAGGCTATTATAGTCCTGAAATTGCTTAGGGTCTGATAATTACATTTCCAATTACAACCTTGATTAATCTCTTTGTTAAGATCTACAATCCGAACATAATGAGGTGCCCGAGAATAGTAATAAGATATGCCAGAAGGTGATGTAGTGTTACTGTGGTGAGGAATTACCACAGTAACAGACCACCATCACCACCACCACAAGGTGTTCACACAAGCACACCACACCCACTTGACTCGCTGTGGTTTTAAGAAGTAGGAGAGAAAATGTGATGGAAAAACGAAGGAGGAAAAAAAAAAAAAAAGGAAATTGTATGTCCATTCTTTACTCTTCTTCTTGCATTCCATTCCCAACATTTCCACAATCACCACCAGTGCCACCACAGTACTGTATATTCTTTGGACTTTGTTTTGTCGTAAAATTTTCATTTGTCCAACATCAGTGCAGAGCTGTAACAATGAATTAACACTAGAATATTATGTTAGGCACCTTCTCTTTCATATCTGCTCGTAGTATGCAGTTCCCATACCAGTCTCTTCCTTTCCACCTTCTTACCATACTCTGTGTTATAATTTCATATTATTCCTTCCTTAACCATTTTTTCAGTAATTCACCCAATTGTTTCATTGCCTTTCTACCACAGTATGTCACTTTCTTTTATTTTTTTTTGCAGCCAGCCCTACACGTGTTTTAAGCACCTCTCGAACAGTCCTACATATGGCTTCACACACCCACACCCACACCCTCACCCACCCACCCACCCACCCACCCACACACACACACACACACACACACACACACACACACACACACACACACACACACGCACGCACACGCACACGCGCGCGCGCGTACTGGACGTTACAGTAACACTAGTGCTTTAATACTCTATCGTCTATATTTAGGTACACTGATGCTATCCCACCCAGAACTGGTGTCATGATAGATTTTTTTTCTCTATAATGACGTTTCGGTGGGTTGTATGGATTAGATGGAAAAACTTGTAGCGAAATCTGTAAGTTAATAATATTACCATTCACAGCCAGGAACGAAAATGTAATTTTTAAAACAAAAGTCCACTCGTCTAAATATTTGACCACCATCTGCCTTCCTTCTTCTCATTGTGTCGTCACCAAAACCTCAGTCACATCTTAAATTATTTCGTCCTGGACGAAAAATGACAAAACAATAATCCCAAAGACCTCTTCATCTACGCTAAGTTCCCACTATAATCCAAATGTCATCAACACCAACAAAGAGGCGCGGCGCCCCCCATTGTTAGTGTCAGTAATATCCCAGGGTGTGGCAGCATCACCCAGTGGCGCGGCGTCCCCCATTGTTAGTGTCAGTAATATCCCAGGGTGTGGCAGCATCACCCAGTGGCGCGGCGTCCCCCATTGTTAGTGTCAGTAATATCCCAGGGTGTGGCAGCATCACCCAGTGGCGCGGCGCCCCCCATTGTTAGTGTCAGTAATATCCCAGGGTGTGGCAGCATCACCCAGTGGCGCGGCGCCCCCCATTGTTAGTGTCAGTAATATCCCAGGGTGTGGCAGCATCACCCAGTGGCGCGGCGCCCCCCATTGTTAGTGTCAGTAATATCCCAGGGTGTGGCAGCATCACCCAGTGGCGCGGCGCCCCCATTGGTAGTGTCAGTAATATCCCAGGGTTTGGCATGAACGCACAGTGGCGCGGCGCCCCCCATTGTTAGTGTCAGTAATATCCCAGGGTGTGGCAGCATCACCCAGTGGCGCGGCGCCCCCCATTGTTAGTGTCAGTAATATCCCAGGGTGTGGCAGCATCACCCAGTGGCGCGATTGCAAAATTTTGAGTGTCTATTAGATATCGACTCGGTAACAAATCGAGTCCTTAGTAATTATTCACTAATAGTTTTCGAATGATTAAATAACCTATATGAGTTAATATTTCATACTATATTTCATATTATCTGAGAATCGTTGTAAAGCAAACTACACCTGTTAGCACTCAACCGAAATATGTGAATACAATTATTAGAAAATTTAAAATATTTTTCAAATAGCCACCTGATTAAGAGTGAGATGGCTTAAAAAAGGTGTACATACATGACATCTGTGCACCAAGTGTGCAAGTGGTATGGATTATTGTGTTACTGGTAATAGAACAGGTTGACAATATTTTAAAATTCAGAAATTATAAGACAATGTTAAGGGTTAGAGAGTCCCTGCTGCCTTTGGTATTTTATATTTTGCCATGTTTTAACTTACTGGGGTCCATAGGTAAATAAACTTTGCACCAACTTGTTAGAGAAGCTAGCTGTAACACAGTTTGAACTATATGCAAAAATATTGTCGTAAATACCCTGGTGAGTGATAGTTTGTGCTCAGCCTGTACCCCCTTCCCCTGGTTGAATGGCAGTTGTTGCCTGGGTATCACACCCAGTGGCACAGAAAGGGGGGGGGGGCATCAAGGGCCCGGGCCCCCCCCAAAAAAAAAAAAAATTCTACGTGTGTTCGAGAATAGACTGCGAATCTTAATTGTCGAATACTTTTTTAATCCAGGGTGGAATACTCGGTATGTCACATATTTGGAGAACTGAAAAAATATGTAATTCTGAGTAAAAAGTCTTGTATACACATATACTTTTTAAGACATACTTTACTTTAGGTGCGAGACAGATATTCGAATTTACATAAGGAGAGCCGTTGGTGCCCGTATGGGTGAGGAGAGGAGCAGGAAAGGAAGCGAGAAACATGTGCCGCTCTGCCAAATTTGCAGTTTTTTTATGTACCTTATGACACATTATCTTCAAAACGGGAATCTCCTCTACAAATAGGTTTATGTAATTAACTAATTAGGAGTACCTGTGGGCATGTAGGCCTACACGTGGCAGAATTGGCAAGACAAATAAACTATCGTGGCAACGTTTACCAGCCATCAGCTGAGTGTCACTCGCTCATCATCCGCCTGCGCCATCAGTTAACTCTCATCAGATCGTGTTGCGCCAGTGACCAGTCCATACAGCTTGCTAATTACGCTACTTGCACGCTGTGGTGTGACAAGCAGTGAAAAGACGTATTCCGTGGCTTTCCCTGGATCACTTTATTATGAAACGGAAGCAACCGCAGCAATCAGGTATATTGGACTTCATGAGTTCAAGTTCTAAAAGGTCAGTTTATGTTCAGCAAATTCATTACATTGTATAGGCTATTATTACTGCCAGTAATAATAACAAATGATAATGTCATGCCATGAGCTCTACATAAGTGTAGGTGCTCGCAGAAACTGGAAACCAATGATTGCGTAAGATTTTCCTTGTGATATATTTCAGGCTTTAGCTACCTGTGCCCTGTGTGGCAACCATCACTGAAGTAAACTAATCATCACTGAACTAAGTGAAGTATTTAACAGACGATGCATTTTCATAGACATTAGCATTGAGGGTGGTGAGTTGGGACAGTGCGGGACACGGGGTGAGTTGGAACAGTGGGCACTGCAATGCTAAATGCCAAGACATTTCCATTTTATGATGCCCATTCAATAGCCCTGGCCCAACTTTACAAATGTTGTTAATACTAGTTTTCTACAGAACCACCAATAATGCATGAAAAATATGGAAATATGAAAGGGTAGCATTTTGACCTTTGTAGAATTTCATTTTTGAGAATACACATATTTTGCCAATTTTCCTCTCCCACACTCAGTTTTAGAGCTAAAGGTCTACTTATGGTGGGTGAAATCTTCAATTGTTATAGTTTTTTGTGGTTTACCCAAAAAATGCATTTTAACAGCACAATGGGACAATTGTCCCAACTCGCCCACCATTTTTTTTTTTTTTTACCGAGGGTGAGTTGGGACAACAATTTCAGTTGCGATTTTCGCAAAGAAAAACCCACTTTTCTTGTATTATATACTACTATATTTTATAGTTTGCTGTATTTATGGTGGTTTTGGTTGTCAACAAGTAGATATTTCTCATTTTCAGGTTGCATTCATGCCCTAGAGAGAGAAAATACTGTGATGTGGATTTTGGCAAAAAAACATAATTATACTGGTATAGTGTTATAAGCAGGGAAAAAGAGTTGTACAATGAAATTTATGGAAAGGAGAGGAACTGAGAAATGCAACTGGCCAGTTTGTGATGATAATACTGTATACTGATGATGATTTTCGGCAGTATATCATTGGTGGACATGTCTTATTAGCAGGAACTGTACCTTTTACGATGCAAGAGGTGGACAAAGCCTTTGATGATTGTAAAAAGCATATTTCTCAGTGAAATTTTTCAGCAACAGGCAACTTGGTGGAACTCATAACTATAGAAAATGTATAGTGCAGTACGTCCTTAAGAGCGAGGCATGGGGGGTGTGGCTAGGTTTATGATGGAAGAGTTGTGAGGTAGGATGGGATTGGAGTGCATTGGTGTTGTAATGAGAAGGGGTAGATTGAGATGGTTTGGGCATGTGGAGAGGATGGGGGATGATAATGGGGTGCAGAAATTGACAAGTGCCAATATTAGGGGTTGGCTTGCAAGAGTTTCACCAAAAGGACCTACACCTCTGACACACAGGGTATGTATGTAACACATAACGATAAAATGCATAAATTTAACGCATCATTTGACGTACTTCACACTAGTTATTAGTATAGGAATTGTACTGGTGATAAGTCTAATATTTAATAAAATGAATGAAATATGCACATAGTTGGTTGAAAGTTAACCTGTCACCTTAGAAGAATGGCATTTGTCTTACTGTTACTAATGATTAAAATACTGTTTTTTTTTTTTTTTTTTTTTTTTTTTCAGTCTTAACCTTGACTTCTGACTTTGACTTTTTAGCGGGGTCATGTCCTTTTATTGTTACCCCGTTAGAAAGGTAAGTTACCTTACTGTACTAATATCTCAATTGCATTGCATTCTCACATATGGCTTGTCGTCGTACTTCGACTGGCGTCGGATAGCTCCTTGTTTAACCTGTCCGGAGGTGTGTGATTGTTTGAAGTTATGTTCTTTTAGTATTATAAGGTAATGTATTAAAAAATCAGCAAGATGGGCGATTTTGCCATACATCAACCCAAATGGTGAAGTGCATTGTGTTTTTATATATCTCATTGTTGGTCATTGTGGCCCCCCCCCCCCGCAAGTATATTTCTGGCTGCGCCCCTGATCACACCCAACCACAACCTGTTGTTTAATGCTAAGGTCGCAGGTCCAAGCTTAATAGACTGGAAAAATGGAAATAATGCCGACACTGATGCACTGTGGTTTTGAAGTGCCACATTGACATAGGACGGTATACATGCATTCGGTGCAATATTGGTTTCCGCTTCAGTTCAGCTAATGTCAGGTAAACAGTCACAACTTCATTATCAACTCCACCGCAGCATGTATCATATCTCTGTTTATCATCATTATACCGGCACCTACTGACACCACTTGACACACTAAACTACACCGTGTTACACCTTTGCATATCCCCCCAACTCTCTCTCTCTCTCTCTCTCTCTCTCTCTTAATAATGTTCTTTCTCTACTTATCTTCTGAACGACCTCCCTAAAAGCTCCTTTCTCCATGTTATTACGTGACACACCCAGGCTACTCTCCTCTCCTTTCTTTCCTTGCCCACGCCTCTCGACTCCCTTCACCTCCTCCGCTCTTAATCCCTCCCTCCCTCTTGCTGCCCCTCTCTCTCACTTTGCTTCCAGCCCCTGCCTCCTGTTACTCCCCACCTCTCGCACTCCCCTCTTGGAGAAGGTTGTCATGTAGACGGGGGGTGATTCTTTCACCATCCCTCACCATAACAACTTTTCCCACTCCTGCTTCCTCTTCACCCTTTCTCTCAACTTCATGCACCCACTCCACTCCACTCCACCCCTTCTTTCTTATCCTCATCTCCTCCCTCCCCTCGTGTGTCACTCCACCTCCACCACCCACCCACCCACCAGCTCTCACTCCATTCCATCCGCCTCTGCTCTCCTCTTTTTTCTTCTCTACCTTTCCATCCACCAGCCTCTCCCCTCCTTGTTTCACTTTGTCTCCACTCATCTACCCCTTCTTCTCTCAGTCCCCGTCACCCTATGGCCACTCCGATCCCTCCCTTTCTCACTCCTCCAGCACTCTGCCCTTTTCTTTACTTTCCCTCCTCCATCTGCTTCTTTCCCCCTCCTCTCCCTCTGCCCTACCACCCCGGCTCTCTCCCTCCTCTCCGCCCACCCCCTCACCTTCCACACTCCCCCTCCAGCATGAACAGCGAGAGTCCATTTGTATCCTGACACTTTTGCAAATAACGGCCTTCTGTAGCCCCCACCAGCCCCATCATTTCGTGCCGGTAATGTAGGTGTGGGAGTGGGTTGAGACCTACCTTATTATCATTATATATACGTTATTACTGTATGTACAGTTTTATTTCAGGTATTAGCCGAAAAATGCCATACTTTTGAACTCTCAATGTATATTCCATATCTTACGTATATCGCATTTTATCATTATCCGTGGTGACAGGAGGGAAATAATGGTATCCACATACTGTAAATTATTGTATATCATCAGCATCATGTAACGCCAATGAAAAGGAAGGGGAAGGTGGAATGAATACAGTAAATCCTCATAACGAAATATATCATCGAAGAAACGGAAACAGGAAAATAGCCAGTACGAGAACGTCCACTAGCTTAAGTAGTGTTCACTGAAACTGCACAGGTATGTTGAGGGAGGAAATAAGTGTGAAAAACTTATGACATACTTTGTGGAATGAAGCTGAAGTTAAGGACTGAAGTGGAATGGAGACCAGACGTTTGGTAATGTAAAGAGGTCATGTGGAGATGGGTGGATGGCTAGGCCGGATAATAACAATATAATTACTTTTTTTATGCAAGAAAGAAAGAACCAAAGGACAGGGGCCCGCAAACCGTTCCTTCCAAGAAAAAAAAAAAAACAATACAAAAGAGAGCCAAATTCAAGATCCGTTCATTTCGAGATGCCTGGACACACTGCGTTTGAAAGACTGGAGATCATAGGAAGTAGGAAATACAGACAGACGGAGACAGTTCCAGAGTTGATATCTTGCATGAATGAAGGACTGGGAGTAACGGTTAACTCTTGCATTAGAGAGTTGGACAGAAAAGGGATGAGAGTTTGTTGCTAGACGGGTGCTACGCGCCCGTCGTAGAGGTGGAGGAATGCAAGCAGACAGTTCAGAGGAGCAGTGACAATTGAAGTAGCGATAGAAAAGAGATAAAGATGCAACAGTGCAGCGAAGAGACAGAGGTTGAAGGGAGCCAAAACAGGGGCGAATAAAACCCGTGTATACAGTCAACAACTGTGCAGAGGTAAAGAAGGTACGGAGTCGGCTTAGCACACCTAATCTCTTGGAAGCAGATTTTACAAAAGATGCAATATGATCTTTCCAAGATAAGTCCCGAGTGAATGAAGCCCCAAGCATGTTCAAGGATGATCCAGGATTGAGCTGAATATTCTATTCTATTTTATCTATTGCCAGACGTCATAATCTCGTAAGGGGTGGCCATTTGACTTTGAGTTATTTGTTTTATGGAAAGGGGCACAATCCCTCCACCAACCCCCTTGTTGACATGTAGGGAGCACATATGCATTGGTAATATGGTTACCACCCAGCGTTGTAAATGGTTTCTTGGCTTACAGGAAACCATTTGGCTTGTCATTCAATGTAAAGCCACCTGTAAACGGAAGAAAAGCAATAAGAAGTGACAAGAAAGATTTATTTGATTTGATTAATTTATTACGCCCGAAGGCGACAAACAGGAAAGACTGGAGAAATATGAAAAGAGGAGGGCAGGCACAGAAAAAAATGATAAAGGCTAAGGAAGAAGTAGGCAGCACTACATCAAGTGAGTGGATGATGGTCGCCACCACCTACCACCTCGCTGGATATTATTAAAAATTAACGGGTATTCCTGTGGAAGACTGTGTCGGGTTGATAGGTGTAAAAACTGTATCTTTGATGCATTAAAAACAACCAGATTATTTTTACCCCAGTCAGAGATACGAGCCAAGTCAGACATCAGGTTTGCCGTAGCCTCATCCCTTGTTTGTTGAAGTAACTGCTGAGATGGACGTTGCAGGAACCGAATGGAAAGGTGAAGGGTGGAATCATCAGCGTACGAGTGGATAGGGTTAGATGTACAGCTTGGGAGGTCATTGATGAATAAAAGAAAGAGGTTGATGATGGGACAGAGCCCTGAGAAACACAACTGTTGATAGATCTAGAAGAACGATGGCCGTCTACAACAGCCGCTATAGAACAACCAAAAAGGAAGCTATAGATGAAGGCACAGATAGAAGGATAGAAACCGTAAGAGGGCAGTTTGGAAATTAAAGATTTATGCCAGACTCGATCGAAAGCCTTTGAGATGTCAAGTGCGATGACAAAGCTTTCGCCAAAGTCTCGAAAGGAGGATGACCAGGAGTCGGAAAGGTAGGTGAGACGGAACCCATACTGACGATCAGAAAGAAGGTTGTGATAGGAAAGATACTTTATAATTTTTCTGTTCAGAATTGACTCAAATACTTTTGACATACAGGATGTTAATGCAACTGGGCTGTAGTCAGAGGATTGGTAATGGCCACCCTTCTTTGGGACTGGCTGAATGAGAGCAAACTTCCAGCAAGAAGGAAATGTACAAGTTGATAGACAAAGGCGAAAGAGTTTACCTTGGCAGGGTGTATGCACAGAAGCAATTCTTGAAAACAACAGAAGGGACCCCATCAGGCCCATATCCCTTGTTAGTATTGAGGCCAGTGATGGCAGAAAATACATCAGCTGAAGAAATTTTAATGTCAGACATGAGGAAGTCAGAGGAGGTTAGTGATGGAGGAACAGCACATGAATTGTCGAAAGTCTGAGTGAAGAGATCTACTTTAGCAGTAGGAGAAATAGCTACAGAACCATCAGAGTAGAAACGAGGAGGGAAGGATGATGAGGTAAAGTTGTTAGAAAGGTAAGTTGTTAGAAAGGTTTTTGGCAAGGTGCCAGAAGGAGCGGAAAGAATTCGAGCTGGAGAGTTGAGAACATTTAATACTAATGAAATAAGTTTTTAGCAGAGCGAAGAACAGACTTAGCATGATTCCCGGTAGAAAACATAAAAAAGATGTGATTCAGGGCTGGGCTGGCTCTGGTACCTTTTATAGGCCCTTACCTTGTTGCAGACAGCATTAGAACAAGCATGATTAAATCACGGCTTTTTGCATTAGTCAAAGGACATGAGAAAGAAATGTATGCTTCATAGGAGCAAGCGTATATGATTGATCTGGGGAATAACGCATGAATAAGAATAGCTGGGTCCGACACGGTGAGAGAGAGAGAGAGAGAGAGAGAGAGAGAGAGAGAGAGAGAGAGATTTTCAGTACTCTATTATCACAAAGCAAAAGGTGTTGGAATCACTGTGTTTATTTGTCCGTGTCATATGTACAGTATACGTTACTGAAAGTCACACAAGTACAGTGCCATGGTGTACCAAGTTGGTGATCAGATCTAAGAATGAGTATGCATATAGCCTAAACCCTTCTCTGTATCCTCCTATTTTCCCTATACTCATTTCAGAGCCAAAGGTGGCTGTTGTGCATATGTATGCAACGACTTATCTTGCCCTCGTGTTCCTGAACTTGATCCTTCTGAATTCTCTACTCTATGGCTTCGGCTTTCCTGTCATTCTCTGACTAAATATATATGTGCTGTTTACGTATCCCCTGATTCTACTGACCATGGAAAATTCTTTGACTATCTTACTGCTATGATGGAACACATCCTATCCCTTTCTCCTTTCTCTGAAATCTCCATTCTAGGAGATTTCAGTGTTCACCACCACCTTTGGGTCTCCTCTCCTTTAAGTGATCCACCTGATGAACAAGCCTATATCTTTTCAATTCTTAATGACCTAGTGCAGCTTGAACAGCACCCTACCGGTATCCCTGACCGCCTTGGAGTGAGTTCCAACATACCTGACCTCTTCCTTACAGCTAATCCCTCTGCTTAAGCTGTTACCCTTTCCTCTCTGTTGGACTCTTCCGATCACAACCTTATTACCTTAACCTGTCCTATCGCTCCAATACAGCCTGTAGACCCTCCAAAGAAACGTCGGTTGTGGCACTTTGGAGCTGCAGATTGGGAGGCCCTCAGGCAGTACTTCTTTGTTTTCCCTGGAATGATTATTGCTTCCATGGCCGGGAGCCATCTGAGTGTGCCTTGCGCATTACAGAGGTTATTCTCTGATCATTATGGTGAAGAGAGAGAGAGAGAGAGAGAGAGAGAGAGAGAGAGAGAGAGAGAGAGAGAGTGAGGGGGGGAGGGGATAATCATAGTTCCGTTTTTAGGTCACTTGTGTCATTCTAAACCAGTGGTTCTTAACCTTTTTTGAGTCACGGACCCCTTCGAGAATCTGGTGAAAGCTATGAACCCCTTCCCTACAAAAATGCACGTAAGCACAAACACAGCATTTTGCATGCAATGAATATACTTTATTTTATTGAAAACTACCTCACGCAGCGTATGACATGCACAAAGTATAAAACAGTCTTTACAAAGAATTATTTTCTTACTCTTTTTCATGCAAAAATTAATGGCCACTCGATGAAAAAATGAAATACATCCAACTTGTGCAAATTAAACATAACAGAACTTTAATTCTGCTCAAAAGTTCATTTCAACGAGAGGGTTGTTGTTGTTTGGCTTGAACAAGAAGATGAAATTGTGGAGTGGTCTTTGACAAGGAAACACTTATGTCATCACTGACATCCAGTTGATTTCGACTTTTCGTTTTGATAGAAACAAGCGCTGAAAACCCTGACTCACAAAGGTATGTAGTAGCAAACTGAATCAGAGCAGCCATAGCTCGCGTTGCCAGACGAGGGTAGGCTTGTGTCAACGAACTTCAGAATTCAAGACTTCGTTTTTTATTTTTATTTATTATTATTTTTTTTTTTTTTGGCAGCTAATGATGCCAAACGGCATAAGCAATATCGCTAAATTGTTCTCAATTATTCTGACCTTCACGGACCCCCTGAAGCCCATCCATGGACCGCCAAGGGGTCCATGGACCCCAGGTTAAGAACCCCTGTTCTAAACTATTATAGAACCAATTAATCATTTTTTTTTTCATCAACGTAAGTGTAAAATTAATTTCCCTGAATAATTTTTCATGTGTTCCTTGTGCCGCTTCAGTGATGGGACACGCAACCATGATTGTGTCCTTTGAAGGATTTTTTTTTTTTATTAATCAAAGTACAAAATGTAGCTTAGTCAGACCTTACTTTACAGAGGTAAACCAAAATTATGCCTAACTTAACCAATAAAACCATTGTAACCTAATCTAGCCTAGCTGTACCTGGCCACTGTACATCTAATCAGACAACCTAACTTTACTTCAATCTAACCTAGTATAATTAACCTGATCTAAATTAATCTTACCACACCAAATACACTTTAACATAATGGCCGTACTCCTAATTAAGTCTCACTAAATGTAGTCTAACTGAATCAAACCAACTTAGTTTACTCTGTGTTAATGCAGTCCAAGACAATCTAGCCTAACCTAAACAATCCATACGTATTTTAACAAAATTAAACAAAAAGAACTTCAGCAAGTTGAATGCTACACCTATTCTAATCAAACAGAAACTAAAAAAAAATTTAAAAGCTTTTCCTAATCTAATGTAGCCTAACTCAGAGAATCAACTCAATACCAAACCCAGCAACCTAATAAACTTTATGTTTTCCAACTTAATGCATCCCAAAACACACACTCTGTGTGTGTGTGTGTGTGTGTGTGTGTGTGTGTGTGTGTGTGTGAACTAGGATTGTATCACAGTAAACCTTCACTATATCAGTCAGTATATGAACAAAACTTTCTAAGGGGACCCGCTAAGCCCTTCAAACTAAGACCAGTACGTTCGTCAGCTTAGGAGTCTTTGTAGCGACCGTACCAGTTTGTTTGGCAAGATACACTTTCATCCCTTTAACTCCGATGATACTTTTTATAATTGTTCTTGCTTTCTGTTAATAATATAACAGTTTGATGGAACGTACACGAATCGCAACACAACTAATATTCTCATCTAAACTATAATCGTCTGGTACACCAGCCACAGCATAAACGAGCTCGCTCGTTGATTGTGTGAGCTGCGGCGCCATGAAACCCTGAAAGGGGTGAGATGTAACTGCTCCAGGCAATTTAAACTCTTGGGAGAATTCATGTCATCAATGCGTAAATGAAAGCTGCATCTAAACTCTTCGTTTAGAAAAGCCTGGACTAAGGAGAATAAAATTATTTGGAGAAAACAAGAAGAGATTGTGCAGTGAATGTCTGTTGCCAATTCCTCCGAAATCAACACTGATAACAAGCTAAAGTTGGGTTACACTCACATACCTGGTGTTTTGCGACGAAGGTAAACAATATAAGTTCTCTGGCTAAAGATGAGAGCTAATAGAAGCAGTGTAGGGGTGAGGAAGGAGAGGTTAGAGATCAAAGAAAAACGCAAGTGGAAGGGATAGAGGAGGTGAAGAGAAAGAGAGGGGGAGTAGAAAGACAAAGGGAGGAGAGCAATCAAATATGAGTAACACAACAAAGGAGAAGACCATTAGCCTGTAGACATATAATTCTGTCAAAAACAATACAAAAATATATATGGTTACACTATTATCATTAAGACACACACACACACACACACACACACACACACACATTTTGGCACATGTGGTATTGGTTCCACCTGGGCCCCATCAGGATTCCCTCAGCGTTGTCTCTCGCCCCTGAGGCAAAATCTGTGGTGGTTGGATCCATGATGAATTGCAGGAGCAGTGCCATAGCTCTTTCCCTAAGGCGCGTTTCTTGTGTGGTTGATTTGTAACCCTTTCACGCCTTGAGGAAGAAAAGCAACGTAGTATGCAAACAAAATTAAAACATATAAAAAACAAATGAGTTCCTGCCGTTCATTGTAAGATTTCTGTTTAGTACTTGATTACTGCGTCATTAGAGAGGAAATTACGTAGTTTTGTTATATTTGATGTTTTCACATCAAAAAATTATCATCGTCCCTCCAGCTCCAATTCCCACGAAAGATATGAAGCATAGCCATAACTCTTACCCTGAGCCATATGTCTTGTGTGTGTGACGCGGGAAAGGTAGGATATTGTGCCCGTTTCTTGTTCCCCCCAAAAAAAAAAAAAAAAAAAATATAAAAATCAATCAATCCTCTTTTTACATCTTATCATCACCATCATATTACATCTTATCATCACCATCATCGTCGTCGTCGTCGTCGTCACTGTCGTCAGTATCACTCCTTTATGACTGTTTATCTATTGCCAGACGCCTTAATCCCGTAAGGGCTGGCCACAAGTAAATCGTCCCCACTTCGTCCTGTTCCTCGCCATTTCACTGCCCTCCCCTCAGCTCACACACCCCCTCTCTCATATACCTCTCCACTCCATCCCTCCATCTTATCCTCGGTCTCCCACTCCTTCTTCCCCCCCTCCACCTCACTCACACCCTGTCCTCGCTATTCTCTCGCTCTCCATTCACTCATCATCGCCAAACCACCTTAATGTATTTCTCCCAACGTTTTCTTTCACATTATGACCAACTGTAAATTAGGGTGAATGCTAAAAAGAAGTGATCTGAGGTGTTAACTACAGATCTTGTTAACTACAGATCACTTGTTTGTTCTCGTTCATTTCACAGAAAGAGACAATACCATAAATGATTTATAAACACCTGACTTTAAAGAGATGGAGCACTCACAGAGTGCAACACTCCCTCCCTACAGTTGGTCTACGGGTCGACCATTTGACTCTTTCGTGTTACCTGTAAGTTCAACAAATGGTTGCCAAATCGTTAATACATCATCTTTGCCTGACCGTCAATCCTTCTCCTAAATATGGTTCAAATTGAATTAAAACTTTTTAAACAAATCACGCCCTGAGGCCTTTACCTTAACCCTGTTGTTCTCCAAATTAAATTCCTCATTCATGCCTGACCTTTAAGCCATTCAATAAATCTGATCCACATTGAAAAGAAATTCTTTGAGTGCAATAAAAAAAATCTCGACTTTGCCTTATTACCTTAGGCGGTGGCTCAAGCGGTAGAGAGGTGGCCTGCAGTCCTCACGGACCCAGGTTCAAACCCCGCTGGGGCAGGGAACAGTTTAAGGATTTGAAATCAATTAAATCAGACTTTACTGATCTACCAGAAGACCAGCCGACATGTCGTAAAAACACCCCGCTAATACCAATACACCAGTCCTGTATGAGACAGCCCTAGCATGTACAGTATTCAATATGGACGGTGGGTGTTAGCACCGAAGTGGTGACATACAGAGGTGTATGGTATGTAGGAAGACTGCTGGGCCTTGATAGTAGGCTGTGAAGCCTATGCCCAGAGTCGGATACATTATATATATATATATATATATATATATATATATATATATATATATATATATATATATATATATATATATATATATATATATATATATATTACCTAAACCTTTGGCTCATTTTTCTCAGAGTCGAATCACTTTATCCCATTTTTCTTCAACAACATTGACTTACATCTAATATAGCCTGTTAAAGTTGGTCGTGTCCTGTCACCCTGACCACTGACTTGCTGTTTCCAGAAACAGTAGGCAAACCCTTGGGAGAACACTCAACATTTACACTTAGTCTGGCCGAAGTCGGATCAAAACAATGTAATTTTGCTCTCTCTCTCTCTCTCTCTCTCTCTCTCTCTCTCTCTCTCTCTCTCTCACACACACACACACACACACACACACACACACACACACACACACCAAAGTAAATAATACCTCTCTTTCTGTATGAGAAGTGCTGATGCAATAAATAAAAATGTCATTAAATATGGTTCAGTTGTTGTTAATACTTTTAGTAATTTCTAAACTATTACGTGGTGTCAAAAGGAATGGAATTGTATATTGATTTAGATCCCATTCTTGCCAGCAAATAATTACCATTATCACCATCATCTTCAGTATCATCATAATCATCATCCCATTCCTAATTCCCATCCATAGAAAATAACTGTCTATCTATCTATATACCTAGGCTGCTTCCCCGAGGGAAACCAACCATAACTCTTGCCCTGAGGCGTGTGTCGTATGTGTGAAATGGAGAGGCTGAAGGCTGTTCGTACCGCCTCAGGCCAAGGGAACTGATCATTAAGCTGAGAACTTAATGGGGTATTTTCAAAGCTAGTAATCCGGTAGATGTCACACCACTGGGACAAAGTCCTCGCGCTGTTTTAAGCTTCCTTTATTAGGTTGACAGCTATTACCTATATCAGAGTGACGGCCTCTCTCTCTCTCTCTCTCTCTCTCTCTCTCTCTAATCTCCTCTGTTGCCACACGGTCACTTTATGGATTTGTTTGCGTGCTTTCCTTTACGGCCAATATCTCGCACAATGCTGAGGCCGGGAGGCTTAATTTGGGATGCAATACTTGGCTTCAACTTTGGCAATAAGTTTTTTTTTTTTTTCGGGGGGGAGGGAGGTGAGTGTATTTATGTGTATCTTGGAGAGAGAGAGAGAGAGAGAGAGAGAGAGAGAGAGAGAGAGAGAGAGAGAGAGAGAGAATGAATAACGAGAAGTCGGTAGGACAAATGACTCCACCCGATTTGGAAGTGTAGTATGTGGTGAGCTGCCCTACACATACGGTATGTACTGTACCCCATAAGGAGGTTAATGGCGGTCCCGTACAACTCAGCAAGTGAGTGGATTTAAAGCATGCACGACATTGGTTCACGGCACGTAGTAATTTCACCAGTTACTTTTCCACACGCAACAACTATCATTTTTGATAGACGGATTAAAAAAAAAAAAAGAGTAAGTACACTGACAGATTATTGTTGTTGAAGGAAAGATGGTCTAGTGATGGTCTATGGCGAGACTGTGGGGTGGACGGTGTTACAAGCCCGTGGAAAAGTGAAGAGTGGAGTATCAGCGTATGAGTGGATGTGGCAAGATTTACAGCTGTCATTGATGAATGGATGGAAGATTGTCTAGAAGACGAACAGTGGTCGTCCATAACAGCAGACAGAAGTACAGTTTCTCTCAAAATACTCCGGCAGCTGGGAGCACACATGAACTCACACTCTCTCCCCCGCAATGCAGAACCTCTGCTTATAAAAATTCATTTATCCCCAGAACTACTACTCTCTGGAATTCACTTCCTGGGATTTGTTTCCCACAAACATTTAATTTACTTCAATTCAAACCCAGTTATTATAAATATTTTATGAATGGAGTATGCCTTTAGGCACATGGACTTTTTTTTCCCCTTTGTTTTTCTTTCCTCCATTCATTATCTATTAAAAAAAATAAAATAAAAACAAAAAATGGATGAAAGAGCATTCAGAGGTTGGGGGAGTGGCCTTTCTGACCACCATGTGGTGGTGGCGAAAGTCAAGGTTCAAAGGCAATGGAGGAATAGAAGAAGGGAAGGACTGGAAGAAGTAGTCCATACAAGGAGGGTAGAAAGGTTGCAAGAGGATGGAGAAAGGGCAGAATATATGAGAGAAGTGGAGGAACAATTGAGTAAATATGATTTGGAGCCGATGGGGGAGGTGGAAAGGGTGTGCAAGATATTTATGAAAGAAGTCTGTTCAGCAGGTGAGGTGGTGTGTGGGGCGAAAAGAACAGCATTGTGTAATGAACAGGTGATACAAGCTGTGGCGCAAAAGAAGAAAGCATACAGTGAGTGGATGGGAAGCAGAGGCGTGGAGGAAGCTGAGAGACGGAAGAGAGAGTTAAATGCAAGGAGGAAGAGAGAGGTGAAAAGATTAGTAAGAGAGAATAAGAAGAGAGTGGATGAAGAATTTGCAAGGAATCTAGAAAGAGGTAAAGAGAGTAAGACAGGGTGATAAAGAGGTTAGTAAAAGAGTGAAAGATAAAAACGGTAGATTGCAAGTGGAGAAGGGAGAAAAAGTGAGCAGATGGGGAGAACACTTTCAAGAACTTTTAAACATAGAGAATGAAAGTGATGCGAGGATAAGTGGCTAGGAAAAGGCTGGGAGAAGGAGGGAGGTGAGAAGAGAGGAAGAAAGAAGTAGGATGGAACTAATGAAAGCAAAGAAGAAGTAAAAATGGAGAAAGCTCTAGGAATATATTGAGTGTGTGGTGAAATGCTGAAGCATGGGGGAGAGATAGTAGTAGAATGGACATGTAAGATGTGCAGATTGGCCTGGGAGAAAGGTAGAGTCCCAAAGGATTGAAAGTCATGTATATTTATTCCACTGTACAAAGGAAAAGGGGAAAGAGAAGTGGCATTTTTCTTCTTAATGTAACAGGAAAAGTGTATGGCAGGATACTTGTTGACAGAGATAGGGAAATAACAGAGGAATTAGTTGGAGAAGAACATGGAGGTTTTAGGAAGGGAGGAGGTTGCATAGATCAGTTATTCATTCTTAGGTTTTTTGTGAAAAAGTTTCTAGAGAAGGAACAGAAATTGTATGTGGCCTTCACGGATTTGGAGAAAGCATATGGCAGGGTGGAAAGAGAAGTAATGTGGAAATTATTAGAACATACAAATATCTTGTCTTGATTACGGGGGGAAGATTGCATTTGCATTCCTTTACTTCTGGCAGGAAATTTTAGACTCATCATATCTTCTTCATCATCCAAATTTCATCAGTTCACTTCTTCCTTCTATTCTTACCTTGGTGTTGTGTTCTCTCTCTCTCTCTCTCTCTCTCTCTCTCTCTCTCTCTCTCTCTCTCTCTCTCTCTCTCTCTCTCTCTCTCTCTCTCGAGCCCGTGGACTTGACCAAACACTTTATGCTGATTTACTTGTGAGATCTGTGGGAATTTGTGATGTGGCTGCGATTTGCGCTTGAGGGTGGACACACACACACACACACACACACACACACACACACACACACATATGTACGGAGAGAGAGAGAGAGAGAGAGAGAGAGAGAGAGAGAGAGGTGGTGGTGGTGGAAGGTAAAAAGTTACATTTGCACAGACCACGCAGCCTCTAATGTCTTAACTATGTGGTGCATTCTCATAATACTGTAGTACTGCTTCATGTGTGTGTGTGTGTGTGTGTGTGTGTGTGTGTGTGTGTGTGTGTGTGTGTCTGTGTGTGTGTGTCTGTGTGTGTGTGTCTGTGTGTGTCTGTGTGTGTGTGTACATCTTATGAATTAAAAAATTTTTCTCTATCTTACTTTCTGCTCCCTCCTGCAACACTTAGATTGATATCGTTTTCTTTTTTTATATTATAGTCCTCCATTTCCTTTCACTTTCTCTCTTCCAACTACCTTCTTCATTCATTCGTCTTTTCCTTCTAGTCCTTTTCTTCCCCTCCTTCCTTCTCCTCCTTCTCACTCCCCTCTCTCATTCTCCCCTTCCTTCGCTTGTGTTGTTTCTTCTTTCTCCCTTTCATCCACCCCTCTCCCTTTCCTCCTTCTTTTATCTTATCTCTTCCTCTCCCTTTCCTTCACTTTCATTCTTCCTTCTCTGTTTCCTTCTTTCCTTTCCAATTCGTCCCTTCCTTCCATCACTTGCATTACTATCTCTCCGATTCTCCATTCTTCTCTCTCTCTCACACACACACACACACACACACACACACACACACACACACACACACACACACACACACACACACACATTTGTTGTACACTCCTTTTTGGTTTATGAGCTTGTATAATATCATTTATTTCTTCGTGTTTCCCTTAGTGTTTTTTCTGCCTTGCATATTCACTTTATTCTAAATCAGTTCCTTCATCTCCTTTGTTTTTGTATTATTCTTCAATGTAAGCCATACTTTCCTCTCACATCCCGTATTTTGTGTTCTTCGTTTCATACATTATTTATATGTATATTCTAAGTGCTGCACCCACGTACTCCTACACTGTTTATTTGTTATGTTATTGTATCATTCATTTATCAGAATTTTCATTGCACTATTTTTGTACAAGATAAATCCTACTCTCACACTTCATATTCTTCACGCGTTTCATACCGTTACGTGCAGAAACATCAGTAAAGTTATTCTCACAGCACAATTATGACATTTCTGAATTGTTGCTTTCAGACATTTTTGCTGGTTAAGGAAGCCCAATAATAGTGAAGGGATCAATGGAGAATATATCAACTCCCTCCAGTTTGATAAAGTTCTTTTTTTAACTGAATAAATCGCCCGGTGATTACACCTATGAAATACTCGTATATAATAATTATGTTTTCATAGCAGTATATATTCTTATTTACTTTTATTATTGAGTTACCCTCTTCTTCCATATTTGTATTCTCTTCCATTTCAACACCAACACTACAAGTAACAATACTTTCAAACGTCTCAGTATTTACCCACGACCTCCATAACAAAGCAGCAAGAAATAATATAACATAGTTACCGCCTGCCACACTCTAAAATTTACCCACATCGTAATTTTGCTTGCACAGGTTTCTGGGAATATTTTCATGGGAATGAAGGTGAGTTGGATAAAACTGGGATAAAATGTTTTATAAGTGATTTTTTTTTTCTTTTCACCATGAATAACAACTTTACAACCTTCTCTTTCTTATTCCCTTCCACCTTCCCTCTCTACCCATTTTCCTTCCTGCCCCCTTCACTCCGCAGAACAACATTGATAAATATTGCTGACTCAGTGTTACTTTCCTATTTAGAAACATAGTGTAGAATAAGATTTCCTTTCCTTCTTTCCGGTGAAATTTCCATGACAGTTTTTCTATCTGCATAGTTGTCCTTCTTACTATTTCTTGCCGGCTTCGGCTGGAGGGTTTGGTGGGTGATTGGGAAGGAGTCTTCCTGCACTCTTATCCTTGTCTTCAGGTGATAAAATACTTTTGTTAGTAATAACCTTCCCTATACCAAACAGCACGAAAGGACCAACAGGTCCGTTGCTGTTTACTTTCCTTTGAACTTTGTACTCCCTTCCTCCCATTCCCCTTGCATGCTTCCATCAATGTCTCCTCCCCTCCCGGCTTCCCTGCATCCCTCCTTGCTGTCTTCCTTCCCTGCATCCCTCCTCGCTTTCTTCCTTCCCTGCATCCCTCCTTGCTGTCTTCCTTCCCTGCATCCCTCCTCGCTTTCTTCCTTCCCTGCATCCCTCCTCGCTTTCTTCCTTCCCTGCATCCCTCCTTGCTTTCTTCCTTCCCTGCATCCCTCCTTGCTTTCTTCCTTCCCTGCATCCCTCCTTGCTTTCTTCCTTCCCTGCATCCTTGCTTTCTTCCTTCCCTGCATCCCTCCTTGTTTCACTATGCAAAGCCTTGTGTGAATAGGGTAATGTTCAAGGTTGCTGCAGCTATAAACTGTCAAGGGGAGCGTTACTTTTCCCTCTCTCTCTCTCTCTCTCTCTCTCTCTCTCTCTCTCTGCAGCAAGGTCTAGACCATATGAGGACACTAACCCAAGTCAAAATTTTCTCCACATATTGCTCGTGTTGTTCTTACAGTTTGGGAAAGAGGAAAAATGAGGAGGGTAAAGTAAGGGTGATCGTGAGAGAGAGAGAGAGAGAGAGAGAGAGAGAGAGAGAGAGAGAGAGAGAGAGAGAGAGAGAGAGGACTGCTTTAGACGATGCACAATGGTTCAGTAAATCTGCACCCACCTACCCACCCACTCGGTAAATACACCGGTCCTCTTTTTCATCCGTTTTACCCCACTTTTATATAGGGTCGATGTGCAAGGTTTTGGTTTTGACCGTTTTTTTACGGCCAGAACCATTCATTGTTCCATAGCATGAAATTCCTCTCGACTAATAGTACTGTACAGCAACGTTAGTGAGCAGAGCATGATGGTATGCCAATGTACCCATACCGGTGATAGAATATAAATAGATATACAGTAGGTATAACGTTCTGATAACGAAGTTTAGTTCACAAACAGAACAGCAGCACTGACTTCTTGCACACATTGCAGAGATCTTCTCCCTTGTCATCATCATCTGTCAATGTAACTTGTCTCTTTTTTATATGTGAAGTGAGAGTGATGATACAGAAAGTGACATTGACGACAGACGGTTTAGCAATAAAACGTGTTGACTTCGGTGGTACGGTATATTCACTCGAACCCCAGCTGTGAAACTTGCCCTGACGCCTAGACAAAAGCAAAATAGACTAGCATTCGCACGAAAGATTACCAAGATGATATTGGAATTTTGGCAAACTGTCATATTTTGTAATGATAACGTGTTTTCGTCAGAAGGTCTCCGTCCACAATCTATATATATATATATATATATATATATATATATATATATATATATATATATATATATATATATATATATATATATATATATATATATATATATATATATATTTTAGTTTTCCGCCGTGTCGCGTTTTGTCGATAAGGGCTAAGGCGTTGCCCCTGGGTAGAGACTTAGGTTTTAAAGCGTGTAGCACTATATGACCGGATGCCCTTCCCGATGTCTGCCAATGACCCTTGGGTGGACTCGAACCCCTGACCTATAGTACCCAGCCAGACCTAAAAATTGTCTAACTTCGTCAGTCGTAGTGGGTTCAGGAAAATCTCTCACTGCCTGTATTTTGTCATCAGTGGTGTGAATACCATCAGAACTTAATTTGTGGCCTAAGAAATTTATTTCCTTAAAGCAAAATTTGCATTTAGAAAGTTTCGAGATTTGGTATATGGTTACGAAATCCACTTATTCACCGACCATAAACCACTGGTGGGTATGATTAAAGAAAAACTCCTTTCTGGGAGGAGAGCAAGATGGAAATGTACAGTTGAAAACTACAATGTACAAATTCATTATATACAAGGTAAAATGAACATAGTAGTTGACGCATTATCTAGGAACCCGAACACAATTCAGGTCGCGGCGTTAGATCTCAAAGGAAATATCCCAAACCACGAGGATATCGCAAAGGCACAAAGACTTGACCCAATATGGTCAAAAGTAATATACAAGTTAGAAAGTGGAGATGACATACAATTACCCAAACTTCATGTCCCACTTGAACAATTCACAATGGTCAATAATACATTATACAAAATTAACTCTAAACAACCAAAACGCCAAAGAAATACTAACCAGTTGGTAGTACCTAATGACATGATACCCCAAGTATTACGATTGATACACGACAGCCCACATGCAGGACATCCTGGAAAGGATAAGACATTCAACCAAGCCCAGCTATTATATTACTGGCCTTCATTACGAAGAGATATAAAGAATCATATAGACAGATGCGAATCATGTGCGAAACACAAAGGATACCCAATCACACCTGCACCGATGGGTAATTACCCTGTACCACATCAACCATGGGACGTTGTCGCTGTTGATTTACTCAAGATGCCATTATCATACAATAATAACCTATACTTATTCGTAGCAACGGATCATTTTTCCCGTTATGTCATTTTAGCTCCAATTAAAGATAAAACAGCAGAGACAGTAGCAAAGGCAATAATAGATAATGTAATATGTCGCTTTACTACCCCAAAGGTACTAATAAGTGATAATGGAGGAGAATTTAATTCTGAGATCTTACAAGAAATATGTAAACAATACAACATCAAAAAGGTTAACGTTTTGGCCTATCACCCAGCATCGAATGGGTTGGTAGAGAGACAAAATAAAAAGGTATTAGATGTGCTACGACACATTCTCAGTGAAAATTATGCAAGCTGGGATGATTGGATTCCCAGAGTAGAGGCCTCAATTAATGGGTCTATAAATAAATCCATTGGCGACACACCACATTTCATTATATATGGCACAGATAAAAAATTACCATATGAGCTCCTAGAAGGTGACAGCATGCCTATATACAATTACGATGATTACTCTGAACTCTGTTTACGTGAATTCCAGGACATTCACAAAAGAGTCAAAAAACAATTAACGATGTCCAAGGAAGAAATGACGGAGGCATTTAACAAGAAGGCAAAAGATTCACCTATCAGCTTAGGAGACATTGTTTACGGAGTCATTCATACGAGAGACAATAAATTATCCCCAAAATTTGAGGACCCATACAGAGTAATTAACATAAAAGCAAACAAAGTCTTAATTAAGTCACTTTCAAGTGGCGAGGAGAAACAAGTTCATATTGACCATTTAAAACGAGTTTCAAGGGAATTATCACATAATTATTCAGCCTCGGATACAACCGAACAGGTGAACGTACCTCAAGAAACCAAGCAAGAAAACAACAATGATTACAAAAAGAAATTAAGGTCATATACCAAACAATCGAACATAGGTGCAACTGTTCCAATAAAATCTACAGTACATCATTTACGAGAATTAAATATCGATTTAAACTCCTTCTATAAATGAAATAACAGTCAACCGTAACGCACATCATCACTATCATCAACCACAGCTTTATAGGAAATTAATAGTTTTTTTTTTTCGGTAGGTTACGATGAAGGGACTTATGCTATGGATTCTCCTCTACATAGTAAGAGTATATGCGCACCTAGACCCCAAGCATATAGTACGACAAGGATGCCTCATAGCTCCAACGGCCACGACTACAATCGTTAAGGACGTCATGAGTACTGAAATAAGTCTAGATTACTTCTATGACTTACCTACTTATCTAGAAAGACTTGCGACGCCGATGCGAACTCTGGACTTCAAGATAGGGAATTATGTTTCACAAGCACATAACACCCAGGAAGTGAATGGAATGAAGTTAGCGAAATGGAAACTAGAACAGGCGAAGTCAACTATGCTCGTCATGATCCAAGATCTCCCATCTTATGGACCGGAGGTACTGAGCGACAGGAACAACATCACACGTACTCGCCAAAGGCGCGGTTTGTTCGATCTGGGCGGCGCAGTTCTTGGGAACATCTTTGGATTGGCTACAGAGGATGACCTTAAAGAAATAAACAACAAATTTAATAAGATAGCTCAGGTACTAATATACCAAGATAAATTCATCACAGGACAGAACTCAGCAATGAAGACAATTGTGAAAAATCTGAAACAAGCAGAAAACGTAGCTCTCGAGAGTGTAGATAAAATAAATGATTTAGAGGGAAACGTTACTCTTTTCCAGCACTTCTCCATCATCACAGAACATATTGACACGATTCTACTACAATTAGAGAACACTAGAGATCGTTTCAGGGCACTTATGCAAGGAATTTCGAATGCTGGTGATGGCAAGATCACAAATGACTTACTCCCAGTTCATGAGCTACGTCAGATAGTTAGTCAAGGCATACATAAACATAAATTGAAGCCATTGTTCCGCAGTAGGGAATTTATGCAATATTACCCGTATTTAGAGGCAACACTAACACCAACATCAGTGGTAGTTCATGTACCATTCATCACTGAAGACCTGTTCACAGTATACCAAATACACCCTTTTCCCTATAAAAATAACAACACTTTGGTCATCATCAACATCAACACAGACACCGAACTCATCATGGTCTCCAAGAGACGGGACACTGTCACTTTTGCAAGTGAATCAACGATTGAACGAAAGTGCCGCACATCCTTACATGCTGTTCATCTTTGTCCTGCGTACATTTTCACGTTTCAGCCTACTGATACGGTCCCTTGTGAAATGGCTATCATCAGCAATAACAATATTCATCATCATTGCAACTTCACTTTTGCTCCAGATAAACTTGTACACCATCAACGCATTGGACACTCACAGTTTTTTTATTTCCCTCATAACACATCAGTTTACATAGTCTGTCCAGATATACCACCATCTCATACATCAGCATCAGGATTATACATAGCACCAGACTACTGTGCGGTATTTACACCAGCCATGTCTACTTTATCCACCATCAATCATTACGCCATTCTCAACCATACACACAAACATTTCCACCCACTGCCTAATATGAACTTAAACATGAGCACAAGTATTAAGCTGACTTCACCTAAGTTTGAAACTATGCAGCTGATCAATGAAACAATGAAGCCCTGGGAAGATTTGAGTTTGAGTATGTTCAACCCATATTATGTGTATAGCCCAGCACCTACTGTCTTTATAATCATCTGCATTGTAGTTGTAGTACTGCTGTTCGCAATGCACAGAATGCATGCAAGAATTGCTAATTTGGAGTCATTATTATCAGCATGATTATCTGGGAGACGGAGGGGGCTGGTTGGAGAGAACTGTCAGGAGTTATTTGTGAGTTGTTGGTTGTAAGAGGTATTCTTGTTTTCAATCTTGATATTTTGTAGGAATTGAATGTTGATTCGTAGACGAGGTTCGTATACGTTCGCTGCTACCAAATGTCATAAATGACTTTGTGTCATAAAATACTTTGTGGTTCTTTGTGCTTGAGTTGTAGTTGAGTTATATATATATATTTTAGACTTGTGGTCGAGCGGCTTTTATATCTTGTAGTAGCTTCCCCATTTGTCATGTAGTGACAGGAGAGGTAAAGAATAGTATGGGACTATTTTTATTTGTCTTGGAAATATTAACAAGTCTCTCACACGGAACGAAGTATAAGTCCCGGGTAGCTACCTCCCTGTCTCGCTATCTGTCTCTCTCTCTGAAATTGCCAACCCCTTCTCCCGTGACCTGTCTCTAGGATCGCTTGTCCCCTTCTCCGACCTGCCTGTTCTGAGGCTAACCTCCGTCTGAGCTCTCTTTCCTAAATCCTGGTGTAGCAGGGGTGTGTCACGTGTGTTCCTCGTGGATGGACTAGGTCTTTGTTCACGAAAGGACTGCTGACAGCTAACTGGATCATCTCCTTACTGGCCGCTGTCGTCAGCTTTCCTCAGTGTAACTTGCAAACCTCATTTCCTTTTCCCAGGCTCGCAGAGGGCTGTCTATCTATCTATTTATCTATCTATCTATTATAATTTGCAATTATAATATGTAGTCCTACAAAAGCCCTCTAACCCACTGAGCTACGGCTGCAACAACCAGCCAGGTGACCAGAAAGCACTACCTCTCCCGGCATGGCAGCATAACCGGGCGCGGCGCCAGTAGGCTAAACTAATTCTATACATGATAATAGCACAAGCATGATACACTGTTTACACTTTTCGATTTTCATATGGTTTTACTGACCCATTCATTTCATCATAAATCTCACAGAAGATGTTGGGAGGTTATACTGTTATTACTAGGCACTAAGCTGTATTACGTTCTTTCGCTACGCCCCCAGCCCCCAGGATATGGACACCTCAAGCTGCTGCAATAATTATTCACCCAATCATCCATTTCCGTGGACAGATATGACGAGGAAAATGTTGTTGCTTCACGGAGGGGTGGCAGCATCAAGGGTGGAGTCTGGGTCTGGATGACGTGGGGTTGTGTGGGGGAGCTGGTCGGGATACTTAGTCATTTCACAACTGCAGAGTATGTTGACATCTTGGAGAATGTATTATTACCATCTGCAAGGACAGTACTTACAGAGGAAGATGTATTTCACATTTATCTGGCCCAGAGCAACAGCTCAATGCGCACTGGACAGGTGGTAAAGTACTGGTTTGCGGACCATCCTGCAGTGGCACTCTTTGACTGGCCTGGAAGATCACCGGACATGAACCCGATCCAGAACGTGTGGGCGTGCAGGAGCAAAGACTGGCTTGGATGCAACGGTGGGAATCGGTGGGAACAATTTACCCACGTAATGGAGTTATGTCAGGGACTTCGATTACAACTAGACGTTACCCAGCACCTTGTTGACTCAGTGACACGGAGACTCCGAGATGTCATCGCAGCAAATGGGTTTATATTAAATATTAGCGTTGTCGTGATGCTTTGTGTGATGCTATAAGGGGTGTGTGATTTTGATGTTAGGTCTTAGAGTGGGGATGGTGATGTGGCGATAAGGTTGTGGGGGTGGTGTGCGACGGAAGTGGTATGCATTTACGTGTGGCGGTGATCTGTGGATCACGTGATAGTAAAGGATTTTGTCCTAATTCTTAATTAACTTATTCAAATCATTTGCTATAAAATGTTTAATGAATTTCTACTATCAGTTATTCTATGGACAAATCCTAATCTTCGAGGCATGCAATGGAAAGCTGGTGTTGTGGGGTTCAGTTAGCTATTCTAATCCCGAATTTCATTAGCGTAATTTATACACATTTCATAACATGGCACAAAAAAACAATACCACAGGTAAAAATAAATTATTTATGTAAGAAGTAGAAGTGAAGGATAAAACAGACGATGACCTAACAGGAACTAGAACTGAATAGCAATTCTGCAGACATGGTGATAAGGCAAAAGATAGAAAAAAGTATTTGCAAACTTTGAACAAAGTCACAGTCTTAAGGAAAAAATGACCAAGTTTGTTTTGCTTATCAGAAATACACTAGCGTCCACAACCTCATTATCTGCAGCAGATGGCTACTAATACCACTCCTCACAAAATCACAGCCTTGCACTTTGTTCGATTCAAACAATGCTTGGAAATGATACGGTCGAAGTGAGAATATTAACAATTGCCTCGGAAAAAAAAAAAAAATGAACTACAAGTGAACGCAGCAAACGCAAGGGTATGAACCAAAGGTTTTTAGAATCTTAGCCCCCATGTCAGTGCCACCAACCGTTCGTATGACACAAGGAGGAGTTCACCAAAAATACAGCCCTTTTGCAGATATTTCCACCAAAATTCCGGTCTCGCTCATGTGGCAACGGCGCACAGCATCTCCAATCCCCACTCCTCTCCAGTCTTCCCTCTCCTTACATCTCTCATTAACTGCCTTCCTCTTATAACGTTGGTCTTGTATTCGAAACAGCATGTAGTAGCCATAATTCATGATATATTATATTTCCCATTCATGGCACCGCTCTGCTCTCATTGTCAAAGTGGAAGTTAATTACAAGCTGGGATATCAAGCCGAAGTGAGAATAAAGTGGCAAAGCTGCTTTAGCAAGGATAGGATCACCCTATAGTTTACGGCTACTGAGGCCTTTTGAGATTTTATGGCCTGGATGTCCCCGTCAGCTCCTATTCTTCTCCCCATAGAGGCATGTAAGTCAGTGACTGACGGGAGATGGAATAATATCATTATTACCCATAATACACCAGCTGAAACGTTGGAAAGTTTCATTCTTTTTCTCCTTTTTCCTTCGTCTGCCACTCACGCTGCCTTGGTACTTCACTTTCACGTTCTCTTGACTCCCTCCTCTCTCCCTTCTCTCCCTTACCTCACCCCTCCATCATCCTACCTCTTCCACCCCGCCACCACTTTCTTCTGCAAAAACAGTACCGGTATATATTGCAAGGAACATCACATACCCTCAGAGAGATTCCATATCATATTATGTGCTCTGTGGATAAATCAACCGCATGTTAATTCGTCGATTTTTTGTATCAAACTGTTTAATAAGAAAATTCTCTGCTGTCTGCCTTCTACCCACATGAGTAGTGCACCGCTGCCACGTGAGTGAGAGAGAGATGGCAGGGGGTAACAAGACTCCCAGAGCCGATTGTACTTCCATCTCAATATTGTCATTTCAGTGCACTCAAGTCTACGAAATTCTTCCTTTTTTATTGTCCAACTTTCACGTCTGTAAAGCACCACACTTTCGACACACAAATCATAAACTCTCCTCCATTGTCAGTACAGGCAACAGCCTTCTAATCTTCTTCCAATCCCTTCTGACTCTTGCGAGGTAGCTAGCTTCATACAACCATCCGTGCAAACTATATCCCATAAGTCGCAAAGTGCCATAAACATAACCCTCGCGTGGTCAGGATAACTCTAGTATTCAACCCCAGCTAACTTTTGGTGATTTAGTTTGTTGAAATTGAATCACACGAGCCTGAGTGTTAATACTTTCACAGTTAACCTTCTTATGGTTGTGATACTGCCACTACTCTGTTCAAGTTAAACGTAGTGTTTCTTGTTTCTCCTGTGGAATGACTCTTGATTTTCACTGTATTTCTTTAAACTCTCTTTGTGGGAGTAAAATTTCCCAAACCCTCCGTCTTTTGTTTTCTCTTTTTTATTCTAGAACTATTACCATACATAAACTATACATATAACTTTCTTTACGAGAAACAATCTTACTGCAATAATCTTATTGCATTCTTATGAACATAATTTTCCTTTCCGACACAGAATATTCCCAGTTGGAGAATCACCTCGCAATATCCCGCTCCAAAAATAGTTCCTATTTGCCATCCGATCCTTACCATGATTCCACTCTCACGTTTTTCAAAAAATTCCTCTATATTCAAAAGGGTCATTTTCTTTTTTATTTTTCGCCACGCTTCTCGCTTTACCATTTTCGCATAATCAGGCAGTTCATCATCATCATCATCATCATCATCATCATCATCATCATCATCATCATCATCATCATCATCATCATCATCATCATCCCAACCTTGTGCCGACATAAGGCAAATAAGACCCAGTGAAAGTGATCCAAATCTCCATTCAGTTATCATTCAAGCTGCTGAAACTCACATGTTTTTGTAGTGCTATAACACTCAGTTTCATCACTCTCTTTTTTTGTTTCCACATGGGAGAAACATTCGGCAAATTCCACCACAATTAGTAGTCTACTTCATTTTCTGGATATTGCCCACCCCATGAATACTAACTGGAAATAGGTTTGGCTATTAACCCCTTCAGAATATGATGACAATTTTCAGCTTCTTGCCATCTCTGACGATTGTATTTAGCCTTCGAGGGCGCTCTAATTGTGAAGAGTTTAATGTAGCCCAAATCCCAAAATTCGATAGGCACCTAATAAGCTGAATATGACAGTACGGTTAATTTGTACCTGAACCTGGTGGAATGCAAGCTGATGTTATCTTTCTCCTGCAGTCTACCAATCTCCTTTCAGTGGATAGGGAGGGAGCTGAGGGAGGTTTGAATAAGCGGTTAACTGAGCCTCCCAGTTACATCAGCACTGCTGAAGTGATAGCACCCTTTTTTAGCACCAGTAGCAAATATTTATATATAAATATATCACCGAAGGGAAGGGGAATAACTGACATAGGTGTAAATTGAAGTTCACTCTCTACCTTGTATAGTAATACAGGTGTAAACCCTCGCCGGCAGACTCCCTTGTTTGCACACAAACAGACCCCTTACATCGCTGTTTCCATTCCGAGCCTATCTTTTTCCACTGTTTGCTGACCTTCTGTTCCATGTTGGCTGGACTGATTTGATCGATTTTTTTTTCCTTCATCGTTTGCATGTTCCAATGGTTTTTTAACACATCTTTTATCAGAAAAATTTTTCTCATACACCTCAATATCATCGCTTATGATACTGATGCAAACCGGCAGACCATATCGATACTGTAAACATAAACAACATACAAGATAATATTATGAACTGACAACCTTGCCTCACCCGTTTTAGTAAAGCTATAGACGATAATTCAGTAATACAGTTCAGAACATGAACACAATTAAAAGATTTTATCTCAGACAGACAGCATGTTTAACTATAAACTGAACCGTTGCAGAAGAAAAATATTTTGCGATACTGTGTGAAGACTTTATTGCTGTAATTCTATATAGGCCTAACATGTTTTGACAGAAAAATTCCACATTCCTTTGGAAACTGTATATTGTTGGAGCTCACGAGAGGGAACGAAAAACGGCAAATAGGAAAATGAAGACGACCATCAAACACTCCCAGGCCTGTCCATCCTCAACCACTGCCATGCCGCCCCATCCTCACCTACCCAACCCCAAACTCTCACCAACCGTACCTAATACCATCAGTCTCACCCACACCCTCACCCACTGTACCCCACACTCCCATTCACCCCACTTCACACCTTCTTCCACCCTACCCCACATCCTCATTCACCCCACCCCACACCCACTACCACCCTGGGCCACACCCAACATTCAGCCATCGTTAGAGTAATATGCAACTCGCACGGAATTACTCAGCCGTAAAAAGAAATTGAGTTTCGGTAAAATAAGAATGAGGGCATTATTTTATGGTGGGCAGGACGGTCTTCTATGTTTGTTCATTCTATGCACTTGTTTTGTGAGTGAAGTACGTTGACTTAGAGAAGAGTTCAATTTCAATTTAATTGTAGACAACAGGATGCCATTATATTAACTCTCCGAGGGACGGGAAATAAATATATATGAGAGAGAGAGAGAGAGAGAGAGAGAGAGAGAGAGAGAGAGAGAGAGAGAGAGAGAGAGAGATGGTAAATTAATGCAGTTAACTAATTCACCTGATGGTGTCGGGGAGGGGAAGCGAAATTACATTCATATATCCCTGAAAATGTATGTTGTTAATACTGAACAGCAAAATAACGTCTACATCCAAAGAGCAAATTAATGCGAGCAGCTTAACTGTTTATAAATGAAAACGATTATGAGAGTGTCACGTTGAAAAGGACACATAAATATATATACTTTTAGGTTATGACACGTATGTCAGTTATTATGTCTTACGGTTGTACAGTACTAGGTAGTTTGTGTAAAATCTCTGTTTAATGAAACTTGATATTTTGGTAGTTATACAGAACTCGGGTATTTTTAGCATCTGGATAAGGGTATTTTAAGAATTTTAGACTTCAGATATTTACGTAGGAACCAAAGGAAGAAGGACTGTCTTATACCTTGCAAAAACTATAAACTTATAAGATAGAAACCCAAATTCAAGATTCATATATCATGAGATGCTGGGTACATTACGTTCAAAGATTGAAGATCGCTGGCAACGAGAGAGGTAAATATAAGACAACATTCCAAAACTAACCAAGTGTGTATATAGAAGAATAACGTGTAACTATCACACTGTAGAACTGGACAGAAAAGAGGTCCGTGTGTAGCTAGTCTGATGCTATGTATCCACGGTAAAGGGACCGATACAAGGAGCAAGTTTAGAAGAATAGTGACCAAGCAGTAGCGACAGAAGAGGGAGATTTGCAACTTTGCGATGAAGAGTGGGAAGGTAGTTGGTGAGGCATGGGGAGGTGATGTGGCGAAAAGACTTTCACTGAACCCATTTTAGAAATGCTGCATTTGATGAGCCTCTCACATAGGTGGGCTGTACATAGTCATCTGAAACTCTGACCAATCAGAAGCTGAGTGGGGATTAAACAATGCACGGAGCTGATTTGGCACACCAAACGTAACAAGTTGATCATACAAGAAAAACTATAATCTTAAGATATATCGTTAGAATAGTACTGAGTAATGATGAAGGACTGAGTCATGTACTAGTGAAAGCAAAAGGACTGTCGTGGAAATGAAGTTTGGGAACAATAAAACCAGCCAGGTTCTTTTTGCCCCCGTCAGATGTGTCATTGTCTCAACCCATGATTGGTGCGTTGTCTGTTATGATAGGCTCTGTGAGAAATCGTTGGAATTGTGAAGGGTGAGTCATCATCACATGAGTGGTTAGGTCTAGATGTGCAGCTCAGGTCGTTACTTAAAACAAGGAAGGGGTTCGAGAAAGGACAGACTTTAGAGTAACACCACTACCGATAGAATATTGGCCGTCTACACCTTTAGTTACAGAAATTCTTGGGAGAAAAAAAAAAAGATTCTTGAAAGACAGCATTGATATAAGATTAATCGAAGACCGAAAGCTGATGACCAGTTACATGCAAATAATAAAGATTACAATGGAAAGTTTCTGTATGAATCCATAATGTGGACAGTAAGAAAATTATGAGATGGAAAATGCTGCAATTTATTCCTGTTCAGGAAAGGTATGTATAATTTAGAAGTGCTGGACTGTTTTCAACACCTCTCCTACAGAAGGTCTTCCTTGAAAATAAATAGTTTAGTAGTCAGGGAATTACCTAAATTACCCAGTACAATTAACCATCACAACCTATAAAAGAATTTGTAGTTTATTCATGTTACCAGACAATTGTCATCAGCTTGGAACAGATCTTACGAAATAAAGGGCTTCGATAGACCCTTTATCAAACCAGTAACTCGTAGACACTCAGAGCTGAATGAAACTTGAAACAGCAGAAATAGTGAAAAAATACATAACCGAAGTGAAGAGCTAAAATTTATGAAGGTCAATTAAAAAAAAAAAATGGAAACAAATGGTGCTAAGCACAACAAACCTCGCCCAACAGCAGTTATTTAATTGTTGCTAAATACTGACTCGTTTCTGCCATTTAGTGTCAGTGCACAATTAATCCATTTCCGCCCAGCTTCCTCAGTAGAAAACTGAACTGGGCATTTTCAAAGGTTAATAAAGGAGGGAACTCCGAAGTGGGACCTATGAGCTTTGCGACTATGAGCCGATAGGTGGAGGGCAGTACACTTAGTACCCTTCCAGCAAAATCCCTCACACAGGAACCATGGGAGTTAATGGGTAGTCTAAGGTAATGAAGCTGACGGTTTTAAGTTATGCCCTGTGAAAATCCGTGAACTTGCATTTGACCCTTCAAGGTCACTCAAGGTCAAAGGTCTTGCTGCCAAACGAAACCCCGTAACGAGACCTCCCATATTTTGGTAAAAGTAAATATCTCAATCTTCAGTGAGTTTCGAGTTATAGCCCCTTGAATATCCGTGACATTGAGTTTGACCCTCCAAGGTCACTTACAGTCAAAGGTCAAGGTACCAAATTAAAACTATATGAGATTTCCTATATACTGAAAATAGTAAATATATCTCTATCTTCAACCAGTTTAGAGTTATAGCCCCCTAAAACATCCGTGACCTTGAGTTTGACCTTTCAAGTTCATTCAAGGTCAAAAGTCACGGTGCCAAATGAGAGCCCATATTACGAGTTCCTGTATGTTCTAATAGTAAATATCTCTATCTTCAACCGTTTTCAAGTTATAGCCCTCTGCAAATCCATGACCTTGATTTTGACCTTTCTTGGTCACTTGATTACCCCCCAAATTTAATTACTTTCTTTTGGGACCAGTATCCACATATCCTGAAAGATTCATGTAATATCACTCAACCATTTTTTCGTAATGTCGCTAACAAACAAGGAAGCAAACATACAAACTAACGAAGAAACTCGACCAAAGAATACCTCATCGGCCTCCGTCTGGGCGAGGTAATACCGTTGAGTGAAGAAACATGAATTAATTCGAGACAAAATGCGAGGGAGGGGGGGGATGGAGGTAAAATACGTGACAAAACGGTTTCTTTGTCAATATGTGGCCGGCGATGTTCTGTGACAACATTTCCGGATGAGATTTGTTCCACAAATAAAATGGAGGGGGGGGGGGAAGATGATGGAGTAGGTGATAGGGAAGAGAAGGAAAGGGGTGAAGAAATGAACATGGTGGGAAGTGGGGAAAGCAGGTGGGGGTGAACAGAAGGAGAGAGGAATGAAAAGAGAGGAGAGAGGATTAAAAACAGAAAAAAAGAATGGGGGGAGAGGAGGAAAAAATGGAGGAATGGGAGAGGGGAGAGAAGTTTGGAGAGGCAGAGGAGTGAATATGGGAAAACCGAGGGTGAGGAGAAGGATATACATAGGGGAGACAGGAGAGAGGGACGAGTTGGATGGATTAAGTACGGTGAGAAGGGAAAGGGGTGACACTGGAAGTGGAAGGTGCCACGAGGTCGAATAAAGAGGAAGGAGCGGTAAGGGACGGAGGAGGAAAAGTAGAAAAAAACGAATATGACAGGAGGGAAGAAACTGGAGGTGAGGGGAGAGGGAATAAGAGTAGGGCTAGGGGAAAAGGAAAACATATGATGAGGGAAGGACGAAAGAGGGAGATTGAGAGGAAAGAGATATGGGGAAAGGAGAGGGGAAGCGGAACGGTTTGGAAAAGAAAGTCGTTAGACAGTGAATGAGGAAATGGAGAAATGGATGGAAAAGGGATGACGAAAAGAGCGAGGGTAAGTGAAGGGAGGCGGGGAACAAAGCAAAGGACACCATGAATAGCCACACCAACCCTTGCAATATTGTAAGGGGAAAAATAATTATTTTCGAGGAAGGTGGAGAGGCGATCGCTGGGCACCCACCCTCTGCAAGTTCTGGTCAGGGTAAAGATTTAATACTGTGCTAAATTTTGCATCCCTAATTAAAGTCTGTGGGAATATTTGACTGTTATCTTTGTCATTTACGCTTCCTTCACTGATTGTCTTGCTGTGGATAATCCTCCTGGCTTATTGTGGGCTGGGCCAGTAATCATCATTGTCATCTTTATTTCCATCATCTTCAGTTTCATTATCCTCGGTGCTGACCTCCTCGCCATCATATGCTTGAGTTTCATCCATATCTGCCGTACCATCAATGGGGCTGGCCGAATACAAGGCAATGTCAGTGAGTTACTTGCTTATTTAGTTCCTGAGAGATCAATCTGAGGGAAGCACTTTACAGCCTTTCTAGAGCCTCCGAGCCTCTGGGGGTGTTGCAGGTACCTTCCTAGGCCCGTCTTAGATGATTCCCAGAGTGTGAGTCTTATACACATATTGACTTGATTTGTGAAATTGTATAAATACCTTACGATTCGTTATAAAGTCAGATTTATGAAATGGTCCTTTAGATTTTTCTTCAGCTTTCTGGGGCCCTTTAATACCCAGGCACAGGGTGTCCGTCAGTAAACAGCTTGGCTATTCTAGTTATATATTCAGTATCATCAACATTATCGTCATCATCATTATCACCGTTGTCATCGTCATCAGCAACAACAGCATCAACAGTGTCAATAGCAGCTGCACCACCACCATCACCTCCACTGTCACCGCCGCTTTCATCATCATCATCATCATCACCATTGTTCCAATCCTCCGTCTCACTAATGCATGGGGTACGAAGTGTCCATATAAGGAATAATAAAAACATAACAGTAGGAAAGTCGCCAACAAAGTGTGCAGTGATGCAGGCCATACATCCATTCTCCCAGCATTCAAGTCTTGCAAATTCTCAGATTCACTGCACAGGCCAAATGATCCACACAGAATGTGATTATGTCAGTGTTAGAGAAGGAGTAAATTTTGGTTGAGAAACTGCAAAAGAGAAAGCCTGAATAATACTGTAGAACAGCTATGAAGTCCTTTCGAAGAACAATGTAAATCATACCATATGACTACTACCTCTATTATTGCCTAATGTAACGCACTCTAATATGGGAAGCAAAAGACTTCTTTTGTTAAACATTTTTCGGTATTCAGATTATTCATATCCTTACTTCGTTCCTCCATAATGCTTTTCTTGAGAAATGATTCTTACAATAATGATTCACTGCTCATACTCGAATTGCTACAGATCTAGAACTAGCCATATATTTATGGACACGGTACTGGGTATGGCATATGTAATGTGACCTTGACCTTTGACCTAGTCTTCTCAGAACAATAGGTTTCTATATAGGATGTCTCTCCACGCTTCCACTTATCAATATCCTTTTTGTTCTTCACATCTAGCATTTAATTTAGTTATCCCCCCTGCTTCCTTCTACCTTAGTGCCAAATTGCCAATTTATGGCTCGGTGTTAGTTCTTTACTATTCCTTTTTTTTTTTCTTCATACTTCCACCAAGTTTGGTTAAAATCGGTTAAACCTGCTTGAGTTAGCATAAAATCACACGCACACACACACACACACACACACACACACACACACACACACACTACTAAAAACATAACACAGGCTCTCGGTTCTCATGACGAGGGTGTAAAAAAGGAGCCAGTCGCTTGGGGGAGGGTTGAACTCCAAACACCTTCATTTGTGTCCCAGGTGGCTTCACCTTGGCTCCTACTTCACTTGTTGCTTTATTGCTGTAACGTAGTAAAGAAAGACAGAAGAAAAAATAAAGAAGCGGAGGGAGTAAGACAACGAGAAATGAGGAGAGAAAGGAAAGAAACAAAATGAACGAAATAGACAGAAAAAATGTCAAAGGAATGGACAAACAAGAAAGATAACCGAGAAAACAGGAGTAAAGGAAGACGAGAATGATGCAAAATGTGGAATGTAGGACAAGGATAGAAAGGACGCTGGTAAAAAATAAAAGGAGGTATAAATGGTACAGGTGTTATCTGAGTACACCTGTAGCAGTGTCCCAGGCTGCTCCACCTTGCTGCATCTCGCCTCCTATCCCTTGTACCTTGTGATGCTGTAATACCGACAAGAAAGACAAAGTTAAATGGGAGAAAAAAAAAAAAAGGTGAATGGTGGCAAAGTAATGGAGCAAGATAAAAATTACTAATTTTAACAAGACACAAATGAAATAAAAAGGTACGAAAAGGAGAAATTAAAAAGATGACTAAGAAAAAGAAATTGCGAGGACGAACGGAAACAAACAACAGTTTGGGTAATTAAGATGATGATGATGATGATGGATAATAATGATAATTAATGTGCTAATGGTAATGATGGTGATGTATATTAGTAAATGATAAGTTTACTTCATCATATATCCTACTTCTCGCGTAGCTTTTGATACAATGAAATTGGAAGAGAAAACAGACGGGAAAGAGAAAATATAAAAAGAAGTAAATAAACAGAAGAAAATGCAATAAATCTGGTAATGGAGAAAGCAAAAAAAAAAAAAAAAAAAAAGGCTATATAAAGGAGAAGTAAATAAAAGAGGATAAAAAGAACACAAGGGGAAAAAAAGGAAAGGAACGGAGAAAGAACGAAAAAAAAAAAAGGACGTACAAATGTAAAATATAAATAGGAACGCAAGGGAAGAAATGCTTAAGGAAAAATAAAAGTGTAACAACAATCGGTGTCAAGGCACAGCAACCCGTCCCCGGCAGTCATTTTAGTGCTGACGTATAAACACAACAGAATATCTAGTCAAAGATGTCACATAACATGTCTGGAGTAAATCGGGTGAAAATTTACGATTTCAGGTCAGTTTGAAATTTTAGGCCCGACCCACCTGATATTGACCTCCCTAGCGGTAACTCGGGGTGACCCCCGTGATATAATGAGGCATGTTATATGATTTGAAAGATGCACATTCAGGTTTTCGTTTCATGTCGAATGACGAGTTTGAAAGGAGTTATGGCGAAGAAAACAATTTTTATCCGTCCCCCTCCCCCATTTTTTTTTACATTTTTTGAGCCTACAGCCTGGAACTTGGCCCACTTAGGCAAAAAAAAAAATAATAATAATAATCAGGTGATCAGAAGGTCATAGCCCATGATCCCTGTAATTTTAGTCAAAATCGCACCAGTAGTTTTCGAGTAAAGTTGTTAACAAACAAACTGAGTGGAAGCAATACCCTTCCCCAAGCCCCTTCGCGGCGGGGACGGGTAATAAATGAATGGAGGTTGTAACTTATTCCAGGTGTAGTGGAGTGCCAGGCCGCTGCACCTTACTTCATATCCCCTCCCACCTCTCTTGTACCTTGTGATGATGTACTATAATGCAGAAGAAAAGACAACTGGAAAGAAAGAAAAAGATGATGATGATGATGATGATGATGACGGTTGTGGTGGCTGTAGTGATACTGGGTGTTCTTTTTTATTGTTGGTGATGATCAGTATTATACGGAATCTAATGATGATGATGATGATGTTATAAATGGCTCAGTTCTTCACAACGAATAATAAGGATGGTGTTAGTGATGCTGAATACTGACGTGGGTTAACTTTAATAATGACGATGATAATAATGATGATGATAATGATGGTGGAAAAACTTAGATCTCCACATCAATAATCTTGAAGGTGTCAGTGATGTGAGTTGGTTTTGATAATGATGATGAGGATGAGGATAGTTATGATGATGATGGTGGTAGTGGAGGTGAGAAAGATAATCATGATAAAAAAGGAGACGGTCGTAGTGGCGAGAACTCCTGGCCTCTGGTGTAGACCCAGGCCGTTCGACTCTGCCAGGTCTCATCTCCTTCTTGTTAATCACTGTATTTTTCCAATGTCCTGATGACTTTCTGCAGGTAGGTTAGGGCAGATTTTTGTAACTGGAGGGGTTGGACATCGTCTACATTAACACCTGGTCAACTAGGGGGATCTTACCTGAATAAAATCATACAATGATGCCAAGAATAAAATATAAATTACGTCATTGCACTGAAGGTATTGATTTCGGTAGAACGAACCCCGGCCTGATGTCCAGCTGTAGGAGATTCAAAGATGATAGATACCGGTATATAGATAGAAAGATATAGAGACAGACAGATTGACAGAAAATAAAAAAGGAGAAGCAAAGAAAGACAAGGAAACGAAGACATATATATATATATATATATATATATATATATATATATATATATATATATATATATATATATATATATATATATATATATATATATATATATATATATATATATTTTTACATAGCCTATGATTTCATCATCCTTTGTCTAATTTTAACGCACAGATGCTGCATGTTTGATCACGAGCGTGTTCTGCCTCAGTCCCCCCCTTCTACCGTTATAGTAGAGTAAGTCGTTCTCTCTGTTGTCCAGAGCGGGATTGTCAACTCTATGTCCCCATGGCTTCATTTGCGCGTCCTTATTACAAGTTGTATCAAGCTCTCCTGGCTCCTATATAATGAGCTCAGTCTCTGCATCATGGCCACTTAGATCTGCTCCTCATTTTGTTCACATCTCTGTCCTCCCCTGTACAGATATTATTATTGTGAGTGCTCAAGAAGTCTCCAACCATCTAGCAGCTGTGTGTAATTTGAGTAAAACTGTTATTGCATATTTTCTTGTACTGTATAGCATAAGTTTAATTTGTAGGCCTAGTGAAGTTTTTGTAATTTATGTAGGGTTCTTTGTCAGTCATTTTTGATAATAGTTTGTATCTGTAATTATTTATCTGGCATTCACTGAGTATTATCTGGTATCTCATTTTATCAGGGCTGACTTAGATAAATTTACTCTTGCTAATTTCGTGTTAATAGAGGCTATTGCAGTTAACCATATATTTAACCTGTTTATTTGCCATTACATTATCCTTATGAGTCCTGAATGTTTTGTTGTTAGTTTAAGCATTAAACTTTAACTTGTAATTTTACCTAACTCTTTTGTTTTGAACCTGGAACTTTACGGGACAGTAGTGATTTTTAGCATTCTCACTTAAAGTGTACGTTATCTTTCTCTGTTCCGTAACATAAATTTGGCGACCTCATATCAGGATATTCAGGATATTATCATAAGGATATTGTTTGATATTTTGTGGCTGTGATATATTCATGATGGCTACTATTTCTACACTTGATGAAGCCAAAGATTTTTTGTCAAATGTGCAAACAGTGTGTGATATAGAAAACAGAACAAAGAATGAACTTAAGATTGTTGCTCAACAATTGGGATTTGTTGTTCGCTCTCATCAGTCTAAAGATCAGATTGTTGCCATGATTAATGAAAGCTTGTTCAATGTAACTCCTCCAAATGAGCAAACGCAGATTGAATTAGCTAAGTTACAGCTAGCCCTGCAGGAGGCCCGTGCTAAGGAGGCTGAGTTTCACGCACAAGTTGAACTTGCTAGGATTCAGGCAGACCATGAGTATCGCATGAAACAATGTGGAACTGGATCATCTAGCTCTGATGATTTTGATGTGGCTAAAAATGTTAAACTTGTCCCTCCTTTTAATGAATCTGATTTAACAAAGTATTTTCAGTTGTTTGAGAGGGTAGCTACAGGTTTTAATTGGCCTAAGGAGTATTGGCCAGTACTCCTTCAAACTGTTCTCACCGGTAAAGCTCAAGTAACTTATGCATCTTTGCCTCAGGATCAGTCTGATAATTATGATGTAGTAAAGAGCTTGATTCTTAAGGTCTATGAGCTTGTTCCTGAAGCTTATAGAGTAAAATTTAGGACAACTTACAAGCAAGATAAGCAATCCCATGTTGAGTATGCAAGAATCAAAGAAGATTTGTTAGAGCAGTGGTTAAATTCTAAGAATGTGGATTCTGATTTTGGTAAATTTAAGCAGATGATTTTGCTGGAGGATTTCAAAAGGTGTATTAGTAAAGATGTAAGCCTATATCTTGATGAGAAAAGAATAGATAATTTGTCTGATGCTGCAGTTTTAGCTGATGAGTATGTTCTCACTCACAAGAGATATTCTAGAGAAAAAGGAAAAGCTGAGAGTAAGTACGTTGCCTCTACTCAGAGTACAGGTAACAGGAAAGAGAATAAAGATGATGTTTCTCAGGAAGTAAATACCAGCTCCACCTCTAGATTTCAGAAAAGTAAATGTACTTATTGTAGTAAGCTTGGTCATACTACGGAGAGATGTTTCAGGAGACAGCGTGATGTGAACAAAAGGAGTCTTTAAATATTCAGTCAATTGGTCTAGTGTCCACTCTTGAGAGTTCCCAGAATTCTTTAACTGAGTTAACTGAACCTGCTTTGAGGGGTAACTTAAATTCTCATGATGGAGCTCCTCTTTTGAGCAGTAACGTGGGTGACACTCTCAAGAGTTCATGTGCTAATTTCCTGTCTGATGGTTTTGTCAGTCCTCTGGACAGTAATGACAGGAAATCAGTTCAAATATATCGTGATACAGGTGCTTGCCAATCCCTTATGCTGACCAGTGTTCTAGGCTCTAATGTTAATTCCTCTGATGAAACTGTAATCTTACAAGGTGTAGGGAATAATTACTTCTCTGTTCCTCTGTGCAGAGTGAATTTAGAGTCTGGTTTTGTTAATGGTTCCGTTATGGTTGGGTTGGTTGAGACACTCCCAATGTCAGGTGTAACTTTCTTACTTGGAAATGATATTGGTGGAAGTCAAGTGTGTCCAGCTCCTCAGTTGTCTAGTGAGCCAGTGGCTGCGACCCAGGATTGTGATGTCCCTGATGTGTTCCCTGCATGTGCTGTCACTAGGGCTAAGTCTAAAGTTACTGGTGATTTAGAGGATAATGATGATGATGATGTTATCCTAGCTGACACTTTTCTTGCTAATTTGGACCACTCACCAGATGAGGCAGTACCCCGTAGTGTTGATAATTTGTCTCGTCAAGAGTTGGTTGAGTTGCAGGTTGCTGACCCTGAGTTGAAAGGTCTAGCTAACTCTGCTTGCAGTGAGGAAGAGTCAGCCGGTGCTTCTACTTGTTATTATGTAAAGTCAGGAGTACTTATGAGGAAGTGGAGACCCCCAACAGCATCAGCCGACTGTGAATGGGAGGTTGTACATCAAGTTGTCATCCCTCGTGTTTGTAGGCAGGATATCATTAGAGTGGCTCATGATTCCAGTTTGGCAGGACACCTTGGAGTGAGGAAGACTGTGGCACGCATTTTGAAACACTTCTACTGGCCAGGTATCTTCAGGGATGTTTCCTGGTATTGTAAGTCTTGTCACACCTGTCAAGTTGTGGGGAAGTGTAACCAGACCAAAAAGGTTGCACCTCTAGTTCCCATTCCTCCTTTTGAGGCGCCTTTCACCCGTGTGTTGGTGGATATTGTGGGCCCTCTTCCTAAGACTTCTTCAGGATTTTCTTATGTGTTGACCATGATTGATATGGCTACTCGTTATCCTGAAGCCATTCCACTTAGAAACATCTCAGCAAAGAACGTGGTTAAGGAAATGCTAGGGTTCTTCACAAAGTTTGGTCTGCCCAAGGAGGTACAGTCAGACCGGGGAAGTAATTTCATGTCAAACGTTTTCAAGCAGTCTCTGAAAGAGTTGGGCATCTCCCAGATCACGTCTTCAGCTTACCATCCCCAGACCCAAGGAACGTTGGAGAGATATCATCAAACACTCAAATCGATGCTCAAGAAATACTGTTTGGAACATCAGAAAGACTGGGATAAAGGTCTTCCATTCGTTGTGTTTGCCGCAAGAGAATCTCCAAATGAATCACTGGGCTTCTCACCTTTTGAACTACTGTTTGGCCATGAAGTAAGAGGACCCCTTAAGTTACTCAAGGAATGCTGGCTGTCGGAGGAAGATGACGTCAACCTGCTGGAGTATGTGATGAATTTCAAAGAACGGCTGTCCACTGCTTTACAGCTGGCGAGAGAGAATTTAGAAGCTGCTCAGGAGAAGATGAAGACTTGGTATGACAAGAAGTCCAGGTTACGCCACTTTCAGCCAGGAGATCAGGTTTTGATTCTGCTACCAGTTCATGGGCAACCTCTTCAAGCCAAGTTTAGTGGCCCTTATTTCGTGGAGAAGAAACTCAGTGATGTCAGCTATGTCATCGCCACACCAGATCGTAGAAAGAGCAAGCAACTATGTCACATCAACATGCTAAAGTTATATCACAGGCGGGACGAAAATAATCCAGTCTGCACTGTAGCTGTTCCACCCGAGTCTGCAAGTGAAGCTCTCCCATGCAGTATGAGCCTGAGTGATAGTTTGGGGAAGAATCCTGATATCATGGATGATCTCCAGACTAAGCTTTCTCATCTACCTCCCAAGGAAAGGCAGGAGTTTTCGGCATTACTGCAGGAGTACCCGCAAGTGTTCCGTGCTACTCCAGGAAGAACCACTGTGTTGATGCATGATGTCGATGTTGGAGACGCAAAGCCAATTAAATTGCCTCCTTACCGTGTGAACCCAGTGAAAGTTCCTCTCATCCAGAAGGAGCTTGACTACCTGTTGGACCACAAGATGATTGAGCCCTGTCAGAGCGAGTGGAGTTCTCCTGTCACTCTAGTCCCTAAGCCAGGTGGGTCACAGCGGCTTTGCATCGACTACAGACGTGTTAATCAGATAACCAAAACAGACACCCTCTCCCTCGTGTGGAAGATTGCATAGTCAAGATCGGAAAGGCTAGGTACATAAGTAAGTTTGATTTGTTAAAGGGATACTGGCAAGTACCTATGACTGAATGTGCTAGGGAGATCTCATGTTCTGTAACATTAGGAAAGACATTTGCATGTTCTGTAATGCCATGTACAGATTGTTTTAGAGTAATAAGAAATTTCCTTTGTAAATTTCTTTTTTCTTTGTGGGGAGGTGTTACATAGCCTATGATTTCATCATCCTTTGTCTAATTTTAACGCACAGATGCTGCATGTTTGATCACGAGCGTGTTCTGCCTCAGTCCCCCCCTTCTACCGTTATAGTAGAGTAAGTCGTTCTCTCTGTTGTCCAGAGCGGGATTGTCAACTCTATGTCCCCATGGCTTCATTTGCGCGTCCTTATTACAAGTTGTATCAAGCTCTCCTGGCTCCTATATAATGAGCTCAGTCTCTGCATCATGGCCACTTAGATCTGCTCCTCATTTTGTTCACATCTCTGTCCTCCCCTGTACAGATATTATTATTGTGAGTGCTCAAGAAGTCTCCAACCATCTAGCAGCTGTGTGTAATTTGAGTATAACTGTTATTGCATTTTTTCTTGTACTGTGTAGCATAAGTTTAATTTGTAGGCCTAGTGAAGTTTTTGTAATTTATGTAGGGTTCTTTGTCAGTCATTTTTGATAATAGTTTTTTTTTTTTTTTTTTTTTTCGGCCTATCAACCATTGGGGCCGAAGCCCCTGGTTATTAAGGCCGTGTATATACAGTATATATATATATGTATATACATTTAAACATATATACATATATATACAAACATATATATATATACATACATACACATACACACACACACACACACACACTTCCATGCATACATACAGACACACTTTCATGCAAACGTACATATATATATAATAATTTTAATCTTATTTATTTTATTTTTTTTGTATTTTTATTTTTTTAATTTTTTCTTGGTTTTTTATTTTTTATACCTTATAATATAAAGACAAACTAATCTAAAGACCCTAAAACTAATCACCTAACAGACAAATCGCTAACCTATACTAAATCCTACAGAGACAAATAGCTAGACCTACACTAATGGTAAAAATACCTCGACTAACAGAACGCCATCGACTACAGATATGTAATGCCTTTCTACATTACATACCTGCACCCATCACCTGGTGACTGTCAGTCGAGGCACAACCTAATATAGGGGACATCAATATATGAAAGGGAACCAGACGAGTCAGGAACATTTCCATATACGTCAGCTGTCGTCCCTAATTAGAATAACTTAAGCAAGATAATATAATGTATTTACAGAATTTGTACAAAAAGTGAAGAACCTCGCCCAGCAGACCACCATCGACTGCAAGTGCCCAATACCTTCCTATACTGCACACTTGCACTCATCATCTGGTGACTGTCAGGCGAGGAACTTGGCTTAATGTAGGGGACATCTGTATTAGAAATAGATCGGTGGGAGGAGGAACTATTTAAAATATGCCAACTGTCAACCCTAATTAATATTACAATATATACATATTTACTGTTCAAAAAAACCATAACCACGCAGTAAAAAAGTCACATCACTCTGATCAGTCCGGTCTCTCTCAAGAAAGCCATCAATTTATCAGTCATAACAATGTCCCCATCACCCAGGATGGTGGAAAGGGTGAAGGGGACGTCTACTGCGCCGCAGTAATTTATAAGTGAAGCACGTTCACGAATAAATCGCCGACAGCGCAGGATGATATGACTAATAGATAACACCGCATTACAGATGGGATAATAGTTTGTATCTGTAATTATTTATCTGGCATTCACTGAGTATTATCTGGTATCTCATTTTATCAGGGCTGACTTAGATAAATTTACTCTTGCTAATTTCGTGTTAATAGAGGCTATTGCAGTTAACCATATATTTAACCTGTTTATTTGCCATTACATTATCCTTATGAGTCCTGAATGTTTTGTTGTTAGTTTAAGCATTAAACTTTAACTTGTAATTTTACCTAACTCTTTTGTTTTGAACCTGGAACTTTACGGGACAGTAGTGATTTTTAGCATTCTCACTTAAAGTGTACGTTATCTTTCTCTGTTCCGTAACAATATATATATATATATATATATATATATATATATATATATATATATATATATATATATATATATAGATAAACGTGGAACGAAAAAGAGCAGGTAAAGGTTTGCATTCAGTACAGGTGTAGTAGATTCCCAGACGTCTCCACCTTACTGCATCTTGCCTCTAACCTCTCCTGTATCTTGTGATGTTGTATTATATTGGTGGCTTTGACCTGATTTAGATATTACTGGTGATCATGAAGATGATGGTAGTGATGGTGATGCTGATGGACAGATAAGTTAACTGTGGTGACTGAAATGGTGATGGCGATTATTATCCAGGTTAGTTTTGATGATAACGATTACGTTATGGACAGTGATGATGATGGTGATGATGATTATAATAATGGTTACGGTGGTGATGATTATAACGATATCCTGTAGGTTAGCACGGATGATGATAATTTTACTTCCTCTCGCCTCCTACGTTTCTTACACCGTGTGGTGCGGCAATATAATGATAATAACGGTGAACAAGATGAAAGAAATAAAAAATAAGTAAAAAATGAGATAAAATTAGGATAAAGACGTATGAGACAAAAAGTCGTTATAAAAGGAAATGGAAGGAAAATAAGATACAGAGGAAAAAAGAAAAACGCAATGAAGAGAAGAAAGAAGTAAAGTAGAAAACGAATGAAAAGTAGTAAGGAAAACAAATGAAAGGAGAAAGAAAGAGGACATGAGAAAAACGGAACCGTAAAAGAGATTCCTATTTATTGGGGTGGAATTCCAGACACCTTTGCAGTATTTCTGTGTCCCAGACCGCTACACCTTACTTGATATTCCCTACTACTTCCCTTGATCAACTATTGCTGCAATATGTAATGAAGAAAAAAAAAAGAGAGAGAGAGAATGAAAAGCAAAAAGAAAAATAAGGAAAAAAAGAAAGAAGGAGAAAGAAATGAAAAAGGAGGAAATGGGAAAGGAACTGACAAACAATCGGAAGAAAAGGAAAGATTGAAGGTAACTAAAGAAAAGATTGGATGATAAGGAGATCGAGAAAAAAACAAACTATGAAATGGGAGAAAATGAAGCAAAGCTGGGAAGAAAGGACGAAAATAAAGGATAAACAATAAAGGTGTTAAGTTGGTAAAAGTTGTAGTTGAGTTCCAGGCCGCCCCACCTTACTTCATCTTGCCTCTTGTTGCTTATGGTGCTAGTGGTGAAAGCAAAAACGAAAGACAACGAGCGATGAAGAAAAGAAAGTGAGCGATTAAAAAAACGGGGATAATAACATAGAAGAAAAAACCATAGGAAATGGACGAAGCATCCTCCCCAAATAAGCAATATAATAATGAAAAAGAAAAGAGAATGTAAGAATATTTAGAAGGTAAAGGAGAAAAATTGTGAGAAATAAGAAAGAAGGAAAATATAAAACACAGAAAAAGAAAAAGAAGATAAAGGAAAGGAAGAGGGAAGTAAAGAAAAGGAGACGGATAGGGCGTGCGAGGGTGAAGGTTCGAACTCAGTCCAGGTGTAGTAGAGTCCCAGGCCGCTGCACCTTACTTCATCTCGCCTCCTACCTCTCTTGTAGCTTGTGATGCTGTAATATAGTGGTGGCTGTGATCTAACGTGCCTAATGCTGGTAACAGTGATGCTGATGACGATTGCGATGATGATATTGATGGATATGATGATGAGATGTACGTTACAGTTGACAAGTATACAGTACAGTAGTGTTAATGTTTCATTAATAATGATGGTAATGATTATGATGGTTGTGGTAGTGGTAGTGACGATAGTGTTATGCAAAAGGTTACTATGATGTTGATGAATATTATATGGGTGATGATTATGTAGGATATATTGACGAGTATAATGGTAAATGTATGGATAATGATGATGGTAATGGTGGCGGCGGTGGTGGTGATGATATGCAGCAAGTTACTATGATCTTAATGGATATGGTGATAATGATGTATGTTACAACCGACGAGTATAATATTAATTGAATGGATAATGATGATGATTAAATGAAGCAGGTTACCATGATGATAATAAGCTTACTTCATCTCGTTTCCTAGCTACTTACTGCTTGTGATGCTCCAATATAATGGAGAACGAAAGGATGAAGAAAGACATAAAAGAGAAGTAGAAAATGAACGCCATTACGAAAAAAGGCATAATGGGAAAGAAACATAAAGGAATAAAACAATTAGGGAAAAAATCTACCAAAAATGGAAAACGCAAAATAGAAAATAAGAGAGAGAGAGGGATGACAAGGAGGTGAAAAAGGGGAAAGGAATCAACAGCAAGAAACAGAGGAGAAAGGAAGAAGGAAATTTGGGAAAATCGATATTAGGGATAAAGAGAAAAATAAGGAATGAAATCAGAAAAAGAAAACGAATAGAACTAGAAAGAGGAGAAACAAAAATGATAAATGAAGCATTATTTATATGGGTGGAGCTTTGCACTCGCCTCCTACCTTTCTTGTAACTTATGACGCTCTAATATAATGGGAGAAATGGACAACAAGGAAAATAAATTATTAAAAGAAAGGAAAAGATAAGGTGTGAATCAGATAAAAGAATGTAAGAGACAATAAGTAGCTATAAAAGGGAAGGGAATAAAAATATGATACCAAGAACAAATGAAAAGAAATAAGAAAGTAGAACAAGATTCAAAGTAGTAAGAAAGGAAAATGAAAGGGAAAAGAAACAGGAAATGAGAAAAATGGACCAATAAAGGAGCATATGATGCATAGGGTTGAACTCCAGACACCTATACGTGTGTCCTAGGCCGCTACATCTTACTTGATATGGCCTACTACTTCCCTTGATCAATAATTCCTGCAATATATCATGAACAAAGAAAGGAGAGAGAGAGAGAGAGAGAGAGAGAGAGAGAGAGAGAGAGAATACGAAAGAAAAAAACACAAGGAATGAAAATGAAAATGAAAGGAGAAAAGGGGGAAAGAAATGACAAAGGAAAAGAAGAAATGGAAAGAATGAAGGAAACAGAAAGAATTAGGAAGATATCGTGAAAGAGCAAGAAGCAAAACGTGAAATGAAGGAAAAGGAAAGAAAGACAGGGAGAAACAACGAATTGAGGTAAAACGGCAGATGAGTTAAGTTGGTACAGGTGCAGTGGAGTTCCAGGCCGCTCCACCTTACTTCATCTTGCCTTTTACCTCTCTTGTTGCTTATGGCATTTGTGAAGAAAGCGAGGAAGAAGGAAAATCATCTATAAAGAAAATAAGAACGTAACAGAAAAAAGTGAGGGGATGGAAACATTCAAGAAAAAAAAAATGTAAGAAACTCACCCACAATAAGCAATATATTTACGAATGAGAAAGATGAAAGACAAAAACATTTAGAACGAAAAGAAGAAAATTAATAGGAAATAAGAATGAAAAAAAGAGGGGAGAAAACACGGAAAAAGAAAAAGAAGATAAAAGAAATGAAGAGGGAAATAAAGAAAAGGCGACGAGAAGTCCGTGTGGATGAAAGTTTGAACTCAGTCCAGGTGTAGTAGAGTCCCAGGCCGCTGCACCTTACTTCATCTCGCCTCCTACCTCTCTTGTAGCTTGTGATGCTGTAATCTAGTGGTGGCTGTGATCTAACGTACCTAATGATGGTAACAGTCGTTATAATGACGATGGTGATGATGATATTGATATGATGATAATGGTTATGTAGCCTATATTACAGCTGACGAGTATAGTGTTAATGTGTGATTAATGATGATGGTAATGATCATGATGGTGGTGGTGGTAGTAGTGATGATTGTGATGTGGAGTTAGTTACTATGATGTTGATGGATATGATAAGGGTGATGGTGATGTAGGATACCACTGACGAGTATAATAATACAACTGACGAGTATAATAATACAACTGACGAGTATAATGATAACGATGATGATAATGATGGTGGTGAAGGTGGTGATGGTGATATGCAGTAAGTTACTATGATGTTGATGGATATGGTGATGGTGATGTATGTTACAATAGACGAGTGCAATGATAAGTGTATAGATATTGATGATGATGATGGTTACGATAGAAATAGATTATCATACTGATGATAAGCTTACTTCATCTTGTCTCTTAGCTATATGTTGCTTATGATGCTCTAATATAATGGAGAAAGAAAGGAAGAAGAAAGAAACAAAAGTATAAAAAGAACATTACGAAAAAAAAGGCATAGTAGGAATGAAATATAAAGGGACAAAACAATTAAGAAAAAAACTACCAAAAATGGAAAACGTGAAAGAGAAAATAAAAGAGAGGGATGAAAAGGAGATAAACAAGGGAAAGGAATAAACGGTAAGAAACAGAGGAGAAAGGAAGAAGGAAATTTGGGAAAATCGATATTAGGGATAAAGCGAAAAATAAGGAATGAAATCAGAAAAGAAAGAGAAAGAATAGAACTAGAAAGACGAGTAACAAGAATGAAAAATGAAGCACTGTTTAAAAGGGTGGAGCTTTGCAATCGCCTCCTACCTTTCTTGTAACTTGTGACGTTCTAATATAATGGGAAAAATGGACAACAAGGAAAAGAAATGATTAAAAGAAAGGAAAAGAAAAGATATGATTCAGAGAAAAGAATGTAAAAGACAAAAAGTAGTCATGAAAGAGAAAGGAATATAAATAAGATACAAGAAGAAATGAAAAGAATAAGAAAGCAGAACAGGATTCAAAGTAGTAAGAAAGAAAAAAGATAGGGGAAAAAAAAAGGAAATTATAAAAATGGACCAATAAATGAGTATATGATGCTCCAGACACCTATACGTGTGTCCCAGGCCGCTACACCTTACTTGATATGGCCTACTACTTCCCTTGATCAATAATTCCTGCAATATATCATGAACAAAGAAAGGAGAGAGAGAGAGAGAGAGAGAGAGAGAGAGAGAGAGAGAGAGAGAGAGAGAACACAAGTAATGAAAATGAGAAAGGGGAAAAGGGGAAAAGAAACGATAAAGAAAAAGAAGTGGAGAGAATGAAGGGAAGAGAAAGAATTAGGAATATATGGTAAAAGAGAAAGAAGCAGATCATGAATTGAAGAAGAAAAAAAAAGAAAGACAGGGAGAAAGAACGATGTGAGATAAAACGGCGAAGGTGTTAAGTTGGTATGGGTGTAGTGGAGTTACAGGCCGCTCCACCTTACTTCATCTTGCCTTTTGCCTCTCTTGTTGCTTATGGTGTTAGTGGAGAAAGCAAGGACGAAAGAAAAAGATATATAAAGAAAATAAGAAATAACAGAAAAAGGTGAGGGGATAGAAACATACAAGAAAAAAATATATAAAGGAAATTAGAGAAGGATTCCCCTAAAATAAGCAATATTATTCCGAAAGAGAAAGAAGAAAGTAAAAACATTTAGATCGAAAAAGAAAAAAAAAAAGTGGGAATAAGAATGAGAGAAGGAAAAGAGAAAATACAGATAAAGCAATGGAAGAAATAAATAAAGAAAAGAGGCATGTCGGGCAGTAGGGTGAAGGTTTGAACTCAGTCCAGGTGTAGTAGAGTCCCAGGCCGCTGCACCTTACATCATCTCGCCTCCTACTTCTCTTGTAGCTTGTGATGCTGTAATGTAGTGGTGGCTGTGATCTAACGTACAGTACAGTACTGTACCTAATGCTGGTAACAGTGATGATGATGACGATGGTGATGATATTGATGGATATGATGATGATGTTGATGTAGATTTACAATTGACGAGTATAGTGTTAATGTTTGCTTAATGATTATGACGATGGTGATGGGGGTAGTGATGATGGTGATATGCAGTAGATTACTATAATGTTAATGGATATGGCAAGAGTGATGGTGATGTAGGATACAACTGACGAGTATAATGATAACTGGACAACAATGATGATAATGATGGTTGTGGTGGCGGTGGTGATATGCAGTAAGTTGCAATGATGTTGATGGACATGGTGATGGTGATGTATGTTACAATTGAAGAGTACAATGCTATTTATATGGATACAGATGATGATGATGATCATGATCATGATATGAAGTAGGTTACCATAATGATAACCTTACTTCACCTCCTTTCCCAGTTACTTGCTGCTTGTGATGCTCTAATATAATGGAGAAAGAAAGGATGAAGGAGACAAAACAAAATTAGAAAATGAACGAAGTTACGAGAAAAGGAAAAAAATATATAAAGGGATAAAACAGTTAGAGAAAAAAACTACCAAAACGTGAAAACGTGAAATAGAAGATAAGAAAAAGAGAGGAATGAAACGAAGATAAAAAAGGGGGAAAGGAATAAACAAGATACACAACAAGATACAGAAGAGAAAGGAAGAAAGAAATTTGGGAGAAACGATATTAGGGATAGAGAAAGAAATTATGAATATAATCAGAAAATGAAAGAGAAAGAAAAAATGGGAAGGAAGAGAAACAAATAATAAAGGAGCATTGTTTGCAAGGGTGGAACTTGAGACACCTTTGTCGGAGTCTCAGGCCGCTCCACCTGGCTTTACCTTGGCTCCTACTTCCCTTGTAATGCTGTCGCTAGGATATAGTGAGGAAACGAAAGGAAATTAGAAAATAATATTATTAAAAAAAAGATAGAGACGAATGGGAAGAAAGGAGAAAGACATAGAAAGAATGGAAAAAAAAGAAAAAAGAAAGCAGGCAGCGAAAAATGGAATATGAAACTGAAAGATGAAAAGCAGGACAAAGATTAAATGAATCGCAAATTAAGGGAGAGAGACGTCAATTTTAGATTAAATTAACACCATCACATCGATGACATATTTTTACACTTGCGACCCTCGAGGCGAGGCTGCGTGTCGTGTGTGTGTGTGTGTGTGTGTGTGTGTGTGTGTGTGTGTGTGTGTGTGTGTGTGTGTGTGTGTGTGTGTGTGTGTGTGTGTGTGTGTGTGTGTGTGTGTGTGTGTGTGTTTACAAAATAAACCATGCAACTATGATTATAAAGAATCATAATTAAAGACAGAAGGTAACCAAAGGAATAAATCTCTTGTTCCAAGGGTCAATAGTATTGTAACAGGTTAAAGTCACAGGACAAGAACAACATAAATATTTCGTCCGATTTAGAGCAAGCGCTGTGGAAAAGGTGAGGTAAAGGCATGAATTCAAGGATTCTATCTTGACAACAAATTGTCAGAGGTCAAGCTCCGAGGAAAAGGTCAAAATTCATGGTTTCAGGCAAAGGTCAAAGGCTAAGGTTATAAGGCAAACCTACAGTAACACAAACAGTACTGATATAATTTGAATCAAAGTTGGTGGAAGAGTTTATGATTAGACAAGAATGAAATCCTGTAATTGTATTTGTAAACTATGGCAGGTCAAGGTCACAGGGCCGTGTCAAATATTCGGGCCAAAGACCAGTTGGTGGTCGCGGGTGTTGCAGGGTTCCAGTGCTTCTCTTTGTTCATTTTATTTTTGTCACCCTAAGACGATTTTGTTCAGTTAAGAGCAACTTTCCCAGCCAGAGGGGTTAGATAAAGCCTTCATTAAACCATTTACTACAAGAGGTCTGCACCAAGTTTAATATGTCTGGAGGCAGATAAAATGAAAATAATACATCATTTTGATCCAGGGGTTAAGGTAACCTATAACTGAAAGGTACAATAGATAAATATAGAGAAAGTAATTGGCAAATACGTAAATAGGGAGATGGCCAGATAGATAAACAGATATAAAAAGGAAGAGTGTGAGACCAGCATACAGAACCCAGGCCACTCAGTGTCTAGCAGTGAGTCAATCATCTCTGTCCTCGCCTCCTGCTTACTATTCTTCCATCATATCTTGTATTGTGCTTTTTTCGAATCATAGTCATATTGTCACGACCTCACCACACACTGCCACAGGCTCCAACAGCAGTAGTACAGTACAGGAAGGACGTTGCCCAGTGAGTTGTTCTTCCTATGGTCAGCCTTAGGTGTGCAGGACACAAGATCATCTGAGGCGAAAATAAACACTGGCTTCTTAGAGATCACTGTCTTTATTTTCCAAATAATTCCTCTTAATGCATTTCAACTTCACTGTTCTCACAAGCGCTGGAGATATGCACACTTTAGTAATTGCTATTACACTTAATGCTTAACAACATTTCAAAGTTATTACACTTAATGTTGGACACGTCACTGTTTTCCCAACTTCCAGTGATATACAAACTTCAGTAACTCGTCACTCTTTGCCACTGTTCTCACAAGTACCAAAAATAAGACAATCTTCACAGACACTGACACTGCACTACACTCAAACTGAACCAAAACCCAACTGCACCTCACTCAAACTGACTTGACACCCGACTAAACCCGTAATAATCTCTACCCCATCTTATATAAGCTTGCATTACTCTCGCAACGTCTACATTTTACGAGTATACTCTCGATGGGCAACAGCTATCAATTCAGACACATGAAAACATGCAGAGTTGTCTCACATTACATAACACTCTAAATCATTTACCATACGAACTTAAACTACATAATTTAACAAGCAATCATTTAAATAAAACATTATTGAGAAAAAGCACCTTAAATTAATGAGTAACTTACGAAATAACTACGCTCACAAACAGCAGGCTAACTGGCAACGCTGACTCGTACCGATGCGGGAACTACTACACGAAACGCCGAGAAACTTCTCGAGCATCTAACTGGCAAATCTCCCTTCATAACAATATTCTATTATCTCTCGTATAATTTCACCATACTTTTTATTGAAAATTCTAACGTCATCACACACACACACACACACACACACACACACACACACACACACACACAAGCAAACAATATCCAGCACTCACTACCGCGCGCTCTGGAGTAGTAAGACGTAAGACTGCAAAAGCAGAGTAAAATCGTCCGTTGTAAGTTCAAAATGAACTTTTAATAAATACCTTATTTACGACTAAAATATTAATCATGCTCTTTTCCCTTAGGTTCCTGTATACCCTCATAAAACCCTGTGTGGGCAGCCCAGGTATAATGCCAGGCAGGTAATTTGCCAGCATAGGATACTTTGCAGCACTTCTGTAGGCACTAATTGACATATTGCACCTTGGTATTAACCTCATACTTTGGATCAGCATGATTACAAAAAAAATTGCCACTCTTAGGCTCCTTTACTAACCGTTAGGTGAACTAAAACGTATAGCGTTAGCTGGAATGTAATAACAGACAGGATGCGTCCACGATAGTGTTAGGTGAACTAAAACGTATAGCGTTAGCTGGAATGTAATAACAGACAGGATGCGTCCACGATAGTGTTAGGTGAACTAAAACGTATAGCGTTAGCTGGAATGTAATAACAGACAGGATGCGTCCACGATAGTGTTAGGTGAACTAAAACGTATAGCGTTAGCTGGAATGTAATAACAGACAGGATGCGTCCACGATAGTGTTAGGTGAACTAAAACGTATAGCGTTAGCTGGAATGTAATAACAGACAGGATGCGTCCACGATAGTGTTAGGTGAACTAAAACGTATAGCGTTAGCTGGAATGTAATAACAGACAGGATGCGTCTAAGAGAGGGTTGATGTGTTTTAAAGAAAATAAGTCGTCGAGAAAAAACGCTAAGAATTGCTGCAAACCAAGGAGAATACAAGGAAACATGTAAGCATTTAGTGGTATTCTGTTAGGCATGTGAGGCATTCTATCGCTTCCTCCTCTCTGATGATGTTCAGATGAGGGAGCATCTTCAGGAGCGGCTCGTTCACACAGGCTCTTTTCTAAGTATTCCTATAGAGAATGTTAACCGGATGAATCGTCGATGAGAGTCGCTAGAAGAGAGTAATGGTGAGGCATGTAGAAGTCAGTGTAGACCTTCTCTGTTCCGCTAACCTCTTCGTATTTTAAGTGGGATGATGAAACAGGCAGATTTGAGTCGGTGGAGTTTATTTTGAGACACATGAATAAAAGTTAAAAGCTTTGCGTGACCCGTATAGCCTATGGTTAGTAGCAGTTTGTGCTAGCTGCTGTCCTTCTACTTTACTCTCACTCTCCTACTCCCTGTCTCCTGCCTCCACCCCGATTGTGTTCTCGGGCCTTCTTTCCCACTCCTTGTGTCCCTTTTCTCTCTCTAACCCGTTCTGATCTGAAGGGAAGCTCTCCGACATTATATGCAGCTTGGAGAGGATGTGTGTGTGTCTGGCAGATTTCCTTTCACGTGGACTAACCGCCTAGGGCTGGTTACTCCACATGTTTAGATACGTCATGAAAATCTTGGTCGTCAGGAGTACGAGGAAGTTTGAGATGCATCATGTTGTTAAGAATTCTTGATGGTCTGGGACAACAGGGTTGTGGACATACATTATGTGAATTGACATAATTAGTAAGAAACTGTGTATGTCCCCAGTAGACATTACGTAATATCCTGTACGTTGTTTATGAGACATATCCTAATGCCTGTATAATGCCTATATATTTATATATTGCTCAGTCATGCGAAACCGGAGTACCATCGACAGTAAATATTGTCCTAACATTAATGCATTTTTTTTTTTTTTTAATAACAACGGAGGAAGGAAAAACAAATGAGTAAAAAAAAAAAAATCCATACACCAGATTACTGGTGTCCGCTGTTCATAAAATATCTGTAACAGTTAGAGTTGAACAATTGTGGAGGGAAACAACTCTGGGGAAGCGAGTTCCAGAGAAATGCAGTTCGGGGAATGAAAGAATTCTGATAGGCAGAAGTTCTACAATATGGCTGAGTGAACAGTCATGAGCGCTACCAGATGCCCGTGTAGCACGAGGGAAGGCATGGAGAGGTGGCACCATGGACGCAACTTCGTCTGAGCATTTGCCAAAAAAATATCTGTAAAATAATGCAAGGGAGACAACATTCTTTGTTACTTGCAGGGGAGGTAGTTTATATGTAATGGCACGGTTGTTAATGATTCTAACAGCTTTGTTCTTAATTTTGTCTAGTTGTCTTAATGCAGCCTCTCCACAACCATTCCACAAGGGTGAGCAATATTCAAGCTGAGAGCGCACATGACTCTTATAAATTATAGCTAACTGCTCATCGGCGAAGAAGTTACGGACTCTGTACAATAATCCTAGTTTCTTTGAGGCGGTTTTAGCAAGTGATCTGACATGAGAGGTCCAGCTGAGGGCACTGTTAAGTGAGACGCCAAGAATTTCAATACTTTTGGAGATGGGAATATTAGTAGCACTGAAGGTAATGTACGAATCTGGAAATATCTGTCTATTAGTAAACTGTATATATTTAGTTTTACTAGCATTAACCCGCCCTGTCCTGACCACTTTCTCACCACTGGTACCCCCCAATCCCGACCATTTTTGGACCCAAATTTTTTTTGCTAAAACTTTCGCTTTTGGTCAGAAACAATGGTCAGTCACGAAGAAATTGTTCCCCGGGGTCCATAAGTGCCCTAAACAGGTATACCTTGGTCACACCTGGTACCGTGTTCTCTGTAGGTGGTCTGAGCCTCTAACGTTTTCTATGGTATTATAAGTCTGGGAAACCAATGAAAGTAAGTAGATATGTATTTATTACAAACATAAAAACATGTGATAAAAGAGTAAATTGGATTTTATACAAAAATAGAGCTGAAATAAGCATTGTACCATCGTGCGAAACGAGCAAAATCGGGCAGACTGGTCACGATGAATCGCTAACATTCCAGAATCATGATACATATCATATTTTCTACTTACATAATACATCTACAATAACATTATACCATTTTACATTTTATTGAACTGTTTTTACGTATTCACAGGCCTTTCGATAACATTTAGCGTAATGTTAGCGCTTATTTACGTAGTGAGTGAACTTGCTGTGACTGTTGTTTCAACTCGTATTGTGTTTTTTCTACTTACATAATACTTTCCTAATAACATTATACACTTTTCAACTTTAGAGAACTGTTTTGAGATAGTTTCAGGCCTTACGTAAATATTTAGCGTAATAATAGCGCATAATAACACACACGGTGAAGTCGCTATGACTACTATTTCAACTTACAACCTATTTTTGTACTTATATAATAATTCTCCACTAACATTGCACATGTTTACACTTGATATAATTGATATCACATAATTTCAGACCTTACGATTCAACTGAGCGTCATATTATCGCGTACTTACACAGTGAGTATTATCGCGATATCATTTGTTTCATGTTACACTAGTATTCAACTTATAAATTACCTTACTACTAACATTACAACCTTTTCCACTTTATACAATTCCTATCACATACTTACTGACCAGAAGGTTCTACTGAGTGTAATATTTTCGCAGATTTACACAGTGGGTGTACTCGTGACATCAATTATTACAACTTACACTATTTTTCAAATTATACATTTTATTCATGCTAACATTACACCCGTTTCCACTTTATATTCTTGCTATCACATATTTACTGACCAGAGTGTTATACTGAGAATCATATTTTCGCAGATTTACAGTGGGTGTAGTTTTGATATCACTTCTTTCAACTTACACTATTTCTCAACTTATACATCACTTTTCCTGAAAACATTACACCCGTTTCAACTTTATATATGACTTAGCACCTACTGACTGGCCTTACCATTATAATGAGCGTCATATCGCCATCCCACACAGTTTCAGTAGTGTAGGAAATTATGGTACTCTTTGAAACATGGCTGAAGGCACAACGCAACATTGCACTCGACACACTCGTACCTTGTGTCTTTTCTCTGAGTGGATGGTCTGACTGTCGAGTGCTTGCATACATGGCAGCGGCGCTGGGGTTTACAACGGTTTGGGTCGGAAGGGATTGTGCTAGGATAGTGGCGTCCTGCGAGCGTAGGGGAGTCTGGGCAGCCATGGGGGTGCAGGTGCGGTGTGTGGGTCTGTCCTGGGCATGCTTGGCGATTATTTCACGTGCCAGCTCCCTCACAAACCCCTCAAAGGTCTCGGATACTCCGGTGGTCATGGCTTGCAGGTAGTGTGCGTTCAGGACCGTGATGTCGAGCAAGTGGAAAAAGAGTTTCTTGTACCACTTCATCGTGGTCCTGGCACAGTCAACACTGGAAATCATCGAGTCTGACTGATCCACTTGCCTCATGTTCAGATTATAGTCCAATACAGACTTGGGTTTCCAGACGTTGCGCCTCCTCTTGCTACGGTGATCCACGGAGTCTGTGCGGTGCATCAGGGGGCTGTGAACAGTTGATAGGAGGCAAACTTCCCTGTTGTGGTTCCACAGGGTGGCAAGGATGTTATTGGCCTGGAAGAAAACCACCTCGTTCTTGTCAAGTTTCCTCCCTATCTTGACCACATGGCGACGGTTTCTCTTGACTGTACCACAGACTCCGGTGTCGTGTTGGTGGAGGAACCTAGCGAGAAGAGGGCTAGTGTACCAGTTGTCCAGGTACAACACATGACCACGATGAAGGTACTCCTCTATCATTGTCTTCACCACGGCCCCAGAGAGTCCTATACTACGCTCTTCTGTTATATCTGTCTGTGCGCCCGTGTACAAGACTATGTCTTGCACATAACCAGTCTTACAGTCACACATAACAAAGATCTTGAACCCGAAACGGTGTCTCTTGCTGGGTATGTACTGCCGAAAGGAAATATTGCCTCTCCACAACACAAGACTCTCGTCTATGATGAGGTCTCTGTAAGGATAAAATGAGGAGCGGAACATTTCCCGTAAATGATCAAATACCAGCCTAATTCTCCTCATTTTATCTGTGTTATTTGCATTGGCTGGATCTTCTGCATCAAAAAAGTGGAGGCAGCCGAGAATATGCTGAAATCTGTTATGACTCATCACCTTTCCAAAGGAAGGTGTGAGGATCATTGAGTCAGTTGTCCAGTAGGCAGGAATTTGGTTTTTCCTTACCACACCCATCAAGAGAACCAGGGCAAAAAATAAGAACATCTCTGAAATTGTAACGGGATAGTCATATTGTTGGGAATGCCTGCTCGTGGTTCCCAAACGTTCACTTTCACGGCGCTGTGTTTGTGAAAATATATCGGTCTGTTCCACTATGCGCCCCACAAACGCCTCCCCAAAGAACAAGTGGAAAAAATCCACCTTAGACGAACCCGCATGCACACCTGGAGCCGTGCAACCAGATCGCCACTCCTCAGTGAAAGGGTGAATGATGGGAGTAAAATTACTCCCATCTTCCCAGTTCCACGAGACACCACCGTCTCCAGCCACGTCCCCATCGTCCCCTTCGTCAGGGTGGGGAGGTGAGGGTGGTGGGGGAGGTTGGGGAGGTGGAGAGCAGCGCCCTTCATCACTCGCACTTCTCTTCCCTCTCCCTTTTCCTTTACCCTTTCCCTTCCCTTTCCTTCCTTTCCCCACATCCTGGGGCTGTGGGGAGGAAGTTTGGGAATATTGTGGGGCAAAAGACGTGCTGAGGAGTGGCTCCACCTCTTCTCCCCTAGGCCTACGTGCACCATGTGCTCTTGCTGCCTCCCTCACACCACTTTCCCCTTCACCCCGCACTCCCGCCACACCACTTTCCCTTTCACCCCGCGCTGCTGCCACACCACTTTCCCTATCACCTAGCACTCCCACCACACCACTTTCCACTTCCCCAGACAAAAGACTTGCACCATACCTGATATGTCTTCTCGGCCCACCTTCTGATCCTCGGGGTGATATTTTTTCTTTTCCCAACCACGAGGCGATATCACGTCTTAAGCCGCCGTCATCCTCATCGTCCTCATCCTCATCCTCATCAGATTCGGGATGGAGAGATAGCCGTGCACGTGGTTGGGGAGCAGGCTGGCCTTCCCTTGCCTTACGGTAAGTCACATACCGCTTTTTCCGGGGCGAAGGGACCTCTTCATCACTGCTTGTTATTTCTTCCCCTGGCTGGACGTAATCGCGATCCACCACATCATCGTCAAGTGGAGAATCACTATCTCCAGTGAAGGCTTCCAGGGCGGATCCAATTTCATCGTCTGAGAGACCTTTCCGCGCCATGTCTGACCTGGGTCACTGCTAACAGGTGAGTGACCGAGACAAGGGCGAGCGTGGGTCACGCGGGGTCTGGGACGCTGCCCGCCTGGCGGCAGGTAGGGGAGGCTTGGGTACGTGGGCGAATCGAAAATCTCGCGCGAATTTTGAAAATTGTGGAAATTATGAACCTTGCAATTGCAGGACGTTGAAGTACATCAACGGGATTGGCAGTGACAAAACGTGAGGAAGTGGAAGTACGTCTACGGGACGCTGCGGGTTAAAAGAGACAAGGTTGTTTAGTCCTCATTCACTGATTGTAGATAGATCTTGATTTATGGAGATGGCTGTACTGAGCTGAGAGGTAGAGATATTAGACTTTGTAAATGGATGTCTGAGTGTGAATGAACTATGTAGTGTTGAGTCATCTGCATATGAGTGAATGGGATTGTGGGTGACAGATAAGAGATCATTAATATGAACCAGAAATAGGGTTGGCGCCAGAACTGATCCCTGTGGCACACCGGCGTTAATTGAGTGGAAATTGGAATATATACATCATCTACTTTTACTCTTATTTTCCTGTCACTAAGATATGAAGAAATCAAAGGAACAAAAGACGTTAGTCCATAGCAAGGGAGTTTGGACAGCAGGGAACGGTGCCATACTCTGTCGAAAGCTTTAGAAATATCAAGAGCTACTGCATGAGTTCCTCCAAAAAGATCAATTGATTGATGGATGGTATGAGTTAAGAGGTTGAGTATATATGTCAATGGTGGATCTTTCATGGCGAAAACCATATTGTCTATCACTAATTAAGTTGTTGGATTCAAGATGTTTAACAATGTGCTTATTAATTAAAGTTTCAAATACCTTACCAAGAGAAGATGTGACAGCTATTGGTCTGTAATTGGAGGGGTCAGACGAACTTCCTTTCTTCGGAACTGGGTGGATATTGGCTTCTTTCCATGAGTTTGGGAATAAAGAAGTACGTATGCATAGTCTGAATAATTTAGCTAGGAGAGAGGCAAGTTCAGGGGAACACTTTTTCAAAACAATTGGCGGAATTCCATCTGGACCTGGAACTTTGTTGGTAGGTAAGTTGTCTAGGATGGATTTTACGTATCTTGTCTGTATTTTAAGTGGGGCAATTTCAGGAGAATCAAGTTCCAGTACTGGGACACTCTGGCTGGTATCGTCTATGGTAGAGTTTCTGGCAAAGGTACTGGCAAAGATATCTGCTTTCCCACGTGGGTCATTTGTAATGTTGCCATCTGAAGATTTTTGTGGGGGAATGGAAGATGACTTGTTAAAGTTATTATTGAAAGAATTAAGAGCTGACCAGAATATTCTATTGTCATTAGGGTTGTTAAGTAGTTTTGATGCTTGCTTTTGAAGAAAGTTTGATTTAGATAGATTTAATACAGCTTTTGCATGATTTCTAGCAATTTTAAATTGGGAGAGTGATTCAGATGTTTTTGATTTTAAGTAAGAGTTATATGCTAATGACTTTTGGGCTGTTGCTCTGGCACAATTGCCATCAAACCATTTTGGAGAGTTCGATCTTTTAGTGAACTGTTGACTTGGTATGAATAAATCCATACCAGCTAGTATTAAGTCGCAAATGTGGGACTGGGTAGAATTGGGATCACTAGAGAAGAAAGACTGCCATGGAACATCAGCAAGATAATTTCTAAATCCATCCCAGTCTGCCCTATCAAAGTGCCATCGGGTCACCCTGACAGGTTCAGAACGGGGGTGTGTGGTAGGGTTAACTAATGAGGCTTTGATGAGATTGTGGTCAGAGGATCCAAGTGGTGACAGTACCTCTATCCTGTATTGATCTGGATTATTTGTCAAGAATAAATCCAAGAGATGGGCATTATGGTCAGGATTATCAGGTATTCTGGTTGGTTGCTTTACCAACTGGATGAGATTAAACAATTCTGCAAACAGCTCGCACTCTAGACCAGCGTCGTCAGTCCAGGCAGAATGCAATAACCATTCAACATTGTGTATGTTAAAATCACCCATAATGGTAATTTCGATGCCGTGGGCAAGGTCAAGGTTACTCAACTGAGTGGATATGGAATGAAATACACTGGGTTCCGAAGAAACATTGGGGGAACGATAAACTACACAAATATATTTGGTAATGTTTTGACAATTTAATTTATATAATGAGTAATCAAAACTGGATAAAATGGAATTTGATATAACAACAGGTGCTGCCCTTGTTACGGAAGTTTGTATGGAGATGGTAACCGGGAAAACAAAATGGAGATATATCAGTAGAGGGTGAGATTTGTGGTTCTGTGAGGAAAAGGGCCAAAGGGGATACGGACTGAAGGAAAAAATGAACTGAGTTTAAATTTGTGGTAGGGCCGCAGATGTTGGTAAAGAATAGGCCGCACTGTCACTTCTTTGCCGACGAGCATTCCCAGAAATAGCAACAGTCGCTGCCGGCACAGTCGCTTGATGGCGACCGGGAGGACCCTGTGCCGCCGCAGCCCTACCCTGCCGGTGGTGGCAATCCGAGGTACCACCTCATTTGATAGTAAGATTGCAGCGGCCATTACTAAAGACGTGAATAGAAGGTGTGATATGCGCATGTAGTGTGGTGTAGACAGTTGAAGGTAGAGGTATTATGAGAGCATGCTGGCCTACTCTCTGTGTAAATCAATGGACTGAAAATGTTCAGCAAAGGGGGATGATCAGGATCAAGTCCTGAGGGCTGGTGAAACGGGAGCTCCAGCTCTCCCTATCACCAGCTTGCCATCAACCTCGGGAGTACTGCCCTGTTCGACTGGTGCTACAGTCTACTCCACCCATACTATATACACATTACAATTAACTTGTAACTCAATTAAGTGAAATACATAATACTGTAAAAGTAACATAATTGTCTGAATATTGCAGTTACATCATGTTGATGCTATTGTAGTTGCATCATTTTTATGCAACTGTTATGCGAGTGTGACTAACATAACATTGTGTTAATGCACCTGTTACATAACTGTGTTGGCCATAAAACTGTAATCAAAGTTACATAAAAGTTCCATCTTGTTAATGCAATTGTTATAAAAGTTACATCTTGTTAATGCAAATGTTACATAATTGTGTTGGCCATAAAATTGTAGTTACATATTGTTAATGCACCTGTTACATAATTGTGTTGGCCATAAAATTGTAGTTACATATTGTTAATGCACCTGTTACATAATTGTGTTGGCCATAAAATTGTAATCAAAGTTACATAAATGTTCCATCTTGTTAATGCAATTGTTACATAATTGTGTTGGCCATAAAATTGTTGTTACATACTGTTAAAGGAACTGTTACATAATTGCTTTGGCCATAATTGTGGTACTGCTATCGTTTGTAGTTACATAATTGTAGCAACTGTAACATAATTGTAGTAACGCTATCGTTTGTAGTTACATAATTGTAGCAACTGTAACATAATTGTAGTAACGCTATCGTTTGTAGTCAAATAATTGTAGTAACTGTAACAATTGTAGTAATGCTATCGTTTGTAGTTACATAATTGTAGGAAATGAAACATAATTGTAGTAATGGTATCGTCTGTAGTTAGCCTACATAATTGTAGCAACTGTAACATAATTGTAGTAATGCTATCGTTTGTAGTTACATAATTGTAGGAACTGTAACATAATTGTAGTAATGCTATCGTTTGTAGTTACATAATTGTAGGAACTGTAACATAATTGTAGTAATGCTATCGTTTGTAGTTACATAATTGTAGGAACTGTAACATAATTGTAGTAATGCTATCGTTTGTAGTTACATAGTTGTAGGAAATGTAGCATAATTGTAGTACTGCTATCGTTTGTAGTTACATAATTGTAGGAAATGTAACATAACTGCAGTAATCACAAGTGTGGTCATTGTATCTATATAACTGACACATATGTATAAAATTAATACAATAAGAGCAATACAATCATATTATGAATCAGCAATATTTGATGTGGTTGTTCACTTGAGACACAGTAGGTGTATTAGTTATGTGACACCACAGGTGTATTATCTTAGTTATGTTGCACAGTCTGTTTGAGACACCATGGGTGTATTGACTTAGCTATGTTGTGCAGTTTGAATTAAGATGACATTATACTTGTATGTAACCCATATTTTATTTTATATAAAATTATATATACAATATTAACAATATGTTCAGTGTTCATTTAGTTTCACACGTCACTTGACACTATAGTCCTCCAAAGGTTGTGAAGTCAACTTGATATGTTTGCTCCTTTTTACATTCATCTTTAGGTATTGGTTGCATATACTAAAGTGTGTGGTTGAGTATAGCACACTGTTGCTAGCTCCATTTTTGTTAGTCATTTTCACTTGATTTTCCTTGTCACTGTAATATGAAGGATACATGTGTACTTTTATTTTAATTTTCTGGTCTTACTTGATTTTCATATGTATGTACATGTATTATAATGTTGGTGTAAGGATCTCGTCCATCACTGTGTATATATGTAAGGTTGTATATAAATGAAGTAGTACTATTAAAATAAGAGAGTAAATGTTCCACCCACTGATATTAACTGTGGTGGGAGTACTGGCTAGGGTGCTGCTGCTGATGATAGTGATGATGGATGAAGGGTGTGGGTATTGTGGAAGGTCAGGGTCCTGGTATGACTGCGTCAGCACTCCGTGTCATCACTGGGATAGGCAAACATGCTGGCAGACAGGCGAGTGCAGGATGGCAGGCTGGTGTTGTTGTTGAAGATCAACACGTCAGCATCGTTTGGTCATCACATCCGGGGTCAATACACTCGCTTGCCTCCTCCTGGTGGTGGAGATAATGATGGTGGGGAATAGTGGTGGGGGTCGTGGTGGGGTGGTGGAGTAGGTGGGGGAAATTCAGCTGTGTTGGGCTTTACTCAGGTGACATTTCACTCACTTTTGTTGTTTCTTCTTCTTGTACGTTTGATTTTCTTTACTTGTTGAGATTAACTTGCAGGCTTGTAGTGTTGCCGATAGACTTAGTTTATCACTGTTACTGATTCTCGTAGATCGTGGAGTTGCGGTTGAGGTAGATGCGAGTCTCTTTTGTTTGTTTAATTTGCTGACTGTTGCTTGAAGAGGAGTCGCAGATTACTTTGACTGAGACGTTAATCGGCTTCGTTTACAGCCTCGCTACAACTTCTCAGTGAACGTAGTTTTATCATAGTTTAAACTCGTAAGGCGTAATTCGTCGCAGTTTACCACTGTTCACCAGTCTCGGGTGGCGTAGTTTATCGTAGTTGCTTCGTTATTACCGCTTGCCAGTCTCAATAGCGTGGTCTTAGGTACTTGTAGGGAGATAGGGAAACCGATTATGGATTGCTAAGCTCAGCCAGAATACAGTAGTGAGACGTAGTGTCAACGAGGTGAGTTACAGCACTCTTGGGTTCTATCTATTGCCAGACGCCTCAATCCCGTTTGGGGTGGCCACAAACAAATCGCCTCCAGGTCGCCCTGTCCCCCGCCATTTCACTGCCCTGCTCCCAACTCACACCCCCCTCTCTCATATACCTCTCCACCCCATCCCTCCATCTCATCCTCGGCCTCCCCCTCCCTCTTCCCCCCTCCACCTCACTCACATACACTCTATTCGTCAGTCTTTCACCCTCCATCCTCTCCACATGGCCAAACTACCTCAGTGTGTTCCTCATAACGCTTCCTATCACATCCACATCAACACCACAACGCTCCTTTATATCCTCATTTGTCAGCCTGTCTCTCCATATGACTCCACAGGCTCCTCTTAAATAACTAATTTCCACTGCTCTCACTCTTGACTTGTGTCCTTCCAACAACGTCCAAACTTCACTTCCATACGTTAGAGTTGGTATCACAATACTGTCATGTAGTATCTTTTTCACATCCATGCTCACTTCCCTGTTTCTTATCACTGCTTTCAAAGAACCAGCAACCTTTCTTCCCTGCTGTACCCTTTCAAGCACTTCACCCTCCAAACCTCCATCCTTACTCATCACACTACCCAAGTACTTAAACGTACTCACATTTTCCAATTCCTCACCATCCAACCTCGCTGTACATTCACTAACTTCACCTCTCTCAAAGACCATCACTTTACTCTTCCCTACATTCACCTTTAGATTTCGTTTCTTACACACTCTCCCAAACTCATCCACCAAGCCTTGCAGGTCCTCTTCGTCTTCACTCAACAACACAATATCATCTGCAAACAACAGTACAGGGAGTTTCCAAACACTATCCTCTCTCACCAGGGCCACTCCAACATCCACTACCCTACCTTGTACCTCTTTTATTACCCCATCCATGTACAGATTGAACAACCATGGAGACATGACACATCCCTGTTTCAACCCAACTTTCAAAGAGAAAAATTCACTTAGTTCACCATCCACACGCACTGCAGTCTTCGCACCATCGTACATACTCTTCACAGCATTCAACAACTTCCCATCTACTCCATATATTCTTAACACTTTCCACAATCCTTGTCTATCCACCCTGTCATATGCTTTCTCCAAATCCATGAAAGCCGCATACAACTTCTTTCCCTTCTCTAGAAACTTTTCCACTAAAGATCTAAGAATGAATATCTGATCTACACAACCTCTTCCCTTCCTAAAGCCTCCCTGTTCTTCTCCAACTAATTTCTCTGTTCTTTCTCTAACTCTGTCAATAAGTATCCTACCATACACTTTTCCTATTATACTAAGAAGACAAATGCCCCTATGATTACCACACACTTCTTTTTCCCCTTTTCCTTTGTACAAAGGAATAATTATACCTGACTTCCAATCCTCCGGGACTCTACCTTCCTCCCAGGCCAATCTGCACATCTTCCACATCCATTCTACTACTATCTCTCCCCCATGCTTCAGCATTTCACCACACACTCCATCAATTCCTGGGGCTTTCCCCGATTTAACTTTCTTCATTGCTTCCACAACTTCTATCCTACTGATTTCTTCCTGTCTTCTCACCTCCCTCCTTTTCCCAGCCATTTCCCAGCCACTTATACTCGCATTACTTCCACCCTCTACGTTCAACAAATCCTTAAAGTGTTCTCTCCATCTGCTCACTTTTTCTCCCTTCTCCACTAGTACTCTACCATTTTTATCTTTCACTCCCCTACTAACTTCACTTCCACCCTGTCTTATTCTTTTCACCTCTTTCCAGAACATTTTCTTACAGTCCCTCCACTTTACACTCAAATTCCTTCCAAATTCCTCATCCACTCTCTTCTTACTCTCTCTTACTAATCTTTTCACCTCTCTCCTTCTTTCTACATATAACTCTCTCTTCCGCCTCTCAACTTCTTCCACGCCTCTATTTCTCATCCATTCATTGTATGCTTTCTTCTTTTGTGCCATAGCCTGTTTCACCTCTTCAGTCCACCACGCTGTTCCTTGCACCCCCCTCCGTCTTCTCTTCCTTCCACACACCACATCACATGCTGCACATATTTCTTCTGTAAATATCCTACACACACCTTCCGCGTCTCCCATCTGCTCCAATTCATTATTTGCCCAATCGTACCTCCACTTCTCTCTTATACTCTGCCATTTTCTCATCCTCTTGTAACCTTTCCACTCTCCTTGCAACTACTCCTTCCTCTCGTCTTTCCCTTCTTCTATTCCTCCATCTTACTTGAATTCTAATTCTGGCCACCACCAAGTAGTGGTCAGAAAGTCCACTCTCCCAACCTCTATAAACTCTTGCATCCATTACACATCTTCGCATCCTTTCATCCACACACACATAATCAATCATTGCTTTCCTTTCATTCAGTTCACCACCCACCCTTCTCATCACTCGCCATGTATACCTGTGGATCATTTTATGCCTGAAGAGGGTATTGGATATCACCAACCCCCTCCCAGCACAAATGTCCACTAATGCACTCCCATTCTCATCTATCTCAGCAGGCACACCCCACTCACCAACTATTCCATCCACCTTCACATTCCCAACTTTACCATTCATATCACCAATCAAAAACACTCTCTCATTCCTTCCAAACTTATCCATGCACACTTCTACATTTGTCCAGAACTCTTCTCTCACTCTTCTAGCACGATCTTGCATTGGCGCATACACACACACAATCGCCCACATTTGTATTCCAACTTTCAACTCTTGGGTTACTGAGTTTTTATTATGTGGTTTTACCAAAAGTGAGTTACAGCGTAAGGGAGCGTGACCCTAGTGCTGGACCTACTCTCTGTCCCTTCTCTTCCCTTTCTCTGATCTTCGTGTTATCTGGCCGACTCTCCAACCCCTTCTGATCTGAAGGGCAGCTCTCCGACATTATATATAGCTTGGAGAGGATGTGTGTGTCTGGTAGATTTCCATTCATATGGACTAACTGCCTAGGGCTGGTTGCTCCACGTGTCTGAATACGTCATGAAATTCTTATTGTCTGGACTACGAGGTAGTCTGAGATTCATCATATAGTTAAGGATTCTTGATGGTCTACGACAAGGTTGTGGATATACATTATGTGAATTGACATTCCTAGTGAGAAACTGTATGTCCCCAGCAGACATTACATCCTGTACATTGTGTTTATGAGATATATCCTAATGCCTATATAATGCCTATATAATGTCTACACTTTCACACACAAGGTGGTTCATTCAGCGGGGCTCCATATGATGCTTCACTTTAGCTTACAAAATAAGATCAATCAAAGTACAACGAAATAATTAGGAAAGAGAGAAGCATTCCATAAAAATATTCGGTTTGTGGGCATGAACGCATTTAGTTGCATTTTACGTCATCCTTCCCGCCCAGCCGTGGGAGTGAGGAAGTAGAAGGATGCAAGTAATGGAGTGTAGGAATTAACACTTGCGCTACAAAAGAGCTACTTAACATCGAATTTCGGCTGATGTCAGATAACTATACTCCATAGATATTTACGCAGTTTGAAATATTCCAGGCAACTATGGTTAATGATGAAGTTAAAGAACTTTGTATTTTATTCCAGCAGGAGATCACAGCAGTGTGAGAGAGACACAATTCATTGCTTCATCTCATCATCCATCCCATCCATATAACATTATATTGTATCCTCAACGACACACAAACTCACACACACACACACACACACACACACACACACACACACACACACACACACACACACACACACACACACACACACACACACACACACACACATGATACAGAATGCCTCAGTAATAACCCTATTCCTCCACCTAACATTACACTTCACAAACACACACCCAGTAAGTTACAAAAACACACAGCCACCACATCCATGGAAAACCTGCCGCCAAACTACCGTACATCTTTCCTGAACCACCATCAGACATCCACCCCTAAGATCCTACCCTACCCAGAGAGACACCAGGGCACTTAGACAGACTACGATGTGGCCCTCACCCTTCCCTGCTACAATACCAACCAAACATACAACTCACAAACAATCCACTATGCCCACACCGCAATGCAGCCACCCACACCACAACACACTTACTAACCTCATGCACCTCACTGTCACAAAACAAATCATCCTTCAACAAAAACTCACCGCACCCCTTCCCACCCAGCCAGGTATTGGTGTGTGGTGATTATTTGCTTGAAATAAATCACTTGTGGGGACGTCGTCATTTTTAGCTTTTCCTCGTGGAATACATGAGATATAATGATATTCACGCAAACTCTGTATGTCATACTAAACTGGAAGAAAGTTGGGGGCTGCGTGACTGACAAGGAAAGCACCTAAACATTCCCACACACTACACCACGCAGCCGTCGCTTTACAAATCCAGGTCCCTGTTTCATTTCCAGGTGCCAACAAACTGGGGTAAAAACACCCTTCCAGTGGTCTGCCCGGGTGTCGAACCCGCGACTTCATGTGTACTGACACAATGATCGCCTTCAGTAATGTAGGCCAGAGTTGTGACAACATTCTTTACGTCAAAGAAGCTGAATAGGTTGTCCGCTAGTTGACCAGGCGTACCAAGGGTTTGGTTAACACAAAAATTCCATTGTCTTGAATAAAGTTGCTAGTATCACTGCAATATTTGACAACAGCATTGCCAGACGCATGTCATAGTTGTGTTCAATGATCCTTTTGTTTATAGTCCTAATCATGTCACCAGTCCATGCAAGGAACACTGTACAACCCAGCCCTCCGTCTATTTACGTGTCTTTTTCACCAGGCAACTTGACGCCATCCACGTCCATATGGCCCAGTCATGTCAGTCCCCGTTCATTCACACCAGGTTTACTTACATCCTTTACGTCCATTCAGGTCGACTCCAGTCCACTCAGGTCAACATGGAGATTTCAAGGCTATTCAAGTCCAGTCAAAACTAATCAGGTTAGTTCAGGTCATTTTAGAACCATTTAGGCTGCTAGCTTATTCATATTATTTCAGTCCATTCATTTCAGTTCATTCAAGTCATTTTAGTCTATTCAGGCCACTTCAGTTCATGCAGGCCACTTCAGGACCATCACACCCATTGCCTCACCGGCCACCACCATCTCAGCCCATTGCCTTCACCCACTTCTCGCCCCTTTGATTGTCACGGGGAGAGGCAGAGATGCTGGTGGATGATGGGGCAGGGTGGCAGTACTAGTGGGTGATATGGCTGTGGCAACAACAATGCCATGCTTAGGTGGAAATAATAATTTCATTAATAAAATGAGTTATGACCCAAGTGGTAAAGTATGGTGGTGTGTAAGGTATGGTAATGGGTGCAGAATGATTAGTGGATTTTACATTTGTTCTAGTTTCCCATCTCGTGATCCCAGTGGACAGCAGGAGATGGGAGACTGCCAGTAGTCTTTTGTTAAGGTTATGCTGAAGGTCTGCCTGTTGTGATATTGTGGTGCACGTGGTGAGTGTGTGGTGTTTTGTGGTGTGGTGGTGTGCATTGCAGTGTAAGTTGTATTTATTGTTGGTACTGTAGCAGTTTTGGAAGGAGGTAAAGAAAGTAAGGCAGTGTGAAAGGGGAAATAGTAGGGGAGTGAAAGATAGGAATAATAGATTGTTGGTGGAGAAGAGAGAGAAATTGAGGAGATGGAAGGAGCACTTTGAGGATTGGGTTAGGCATATGGACAGAGGAGCTAGTTGGAGAAGAACAAGGGGGATTTAGGAAGGGGAAAAGGGTGTGTAGATCAGTATATTTGTTCTAAGATGTTTAGGTGGAGAAGTATCTAGAGGGAAGAAGGAAGGGAGAAGTGTATGCTGCCTTCATGGGACTTGGAGAAAACTTATGACAGAATAGATAGGCAAGGTATGTGGAAGGTATTAAGAATATATGGAGTGGGAGGGGAAATTGTTGAGTGTCTGTGAAGAGTATGTACGAGGGAGCTAGGGTTACGGTGCGAGTGGATGGTGAGCTGAGTGAGTTCTTTTGATCTCTATATGTGGGACTGAAACAGGGGTGTGCGATGTCTCCATGGCTATTTGATATATATGGGATGGGGGTTGTAAAGGAGGTGCAAGGTAGGGCAGTGGATGTGGGGAGTGGCCCTAATGAATGAGGGTGGAGATTTGGAAGCTTCTGGTGTTGCTGCTGTTTGCTGATGATACAGTATTGTTGGGAGTGAAGATGAATGGGAGTTTGCAAGGTTTGGTGAATGAATTTGGGACAGTGTGTAGGAGGAGGAAGCTGAAAGTTAATGTAAACAAAAAGTAAAGTTATGGTGTTTGAGAGGAATGAAGTCACAGAGTGTGCAGTGAGGTTGGATGGTGAGGATATGGAGAATGTGTGATTGCATTCAAGTACTTGGGTAGTGTGATGAGAGTAAGGATGGAATTTTGGGGGATGAAGTACGTGAAAGGGTACAGCAGGGAAGAAAGGTTGTTGGTACACTTAAAAGCAGTGATGAAAAATAGGGAGGTGAGTATATGGAAGTTAAGAAGTCACTGCATGATGGTATTGTGATCCCTACCCTGACGTATGGGAGCAGAGGCGTGGACCTTGCAAGAGGGGAACAAGTCAAGAGTGAGAGCAGTGGAAATGAGTTATTTGAGAGGAGCATGTGGAGGGACAGGTTGACGAATGACGTAGTGAAGGACCGTTGTGGGGTAGATGTGGAGGTGGTTGAGTAGAGTAGGAGAAATACCGTGAGGTGGTTTGGACATGTGGAGGGAATGGAGAAATGAAAGACTGACTAAGAGGGTGTATGTAGGGGTGAGGTGGAGGGAGAGGAGAGGGAGGGGTAGACCGAGGATGAGGTGGAGGGATGGAGTTGGAGAGGTATATGGAGGGAGTGGGGGTGAGTTGTGGGGGAGGGGAGTCAAATGGTGGGTGACAGAGTGATTTGGAGGCTTTTTGTCATGCGGCCACCCTTTATGCGGGATTAGGGCGTCGGAGCTATAGATAGATAGATAGACTGTAGCAGTGAAGGGTGGTGGCCGAATCACAGTCTGGCTGGGTGTACTCGTGTGTCTCTCGGGGTAGGGAATATTCTGAGGGGAGTCTATCTACTGGTGGTTCTTGAAGGATGCTGTTTGGCTGCAGGGTTTGGATGGCTGTGGTGGCCAGGGCTGGGGCCAATTCATTTTTGTCATTTCAATTCCTGTTCAGAATAAAATTGAATTAATCATTTCCAATTCAATTCAATTCATTCGTAAAAAAAGAAATCTTCAATTCAGTTCAATTCATTTCATTATGGTCGATATTTCATTCAGTTAAAATGTTTTCAATTCAAAATCAATTTTAATCTACCCAGTAACATTTATCTAACTGATATTTCATTTGATATATTTATAAATTTTTTGTGAGAGCTAACTGTATGTTTTACTGTTTATTTGAGTAAGTTAATTATTGTAGCAATAATGAATTTCCATAATACAGAAAAAAAAAATTATTTTTATCAATTCAGTCATCAGTTCTTATCAAGTTCATTGATAACGAGTCAAATTCAATTAATTTTATATTTATATTTTTCACTCAATTACAATTCAATTCCAGTTCACAATTGTATTAATCAATTTCTAATCTTCAATTCCAATTTATAGTTTTATTAATCAATTCCTATTCAGTTCCAGTGTGTTTACGTTTGAATTATAGTAGTCAGAGACCAGTCACAGGTCAGCAACGTCCCACCCAGATGGTCATAGACCAGTCACGAGGTCAGCAAGTCCCACCCAGACGGTCATAGACCAGTCACAGGTCAGCAGTGTCCCACCCAGACGGTCATAGACCAGTCACAGGTCAGCTAAAAGTCCCACCCAGACGGTCATAGACCAGTCACAGGTCAGCAAGTCCCACCCAGACGGTCATAGACCAGTCACAGGTCAGCAAGTCCCACCCAGACGGTCATAGACCAGTCACAGGTCAGCAAGTCCCACCTGCACGGCCAGATGGCCAATGACGAGTCAGCAAGTTGCCACTCTGGCACCAAAATTTAATACAACGGAAGGTGTATTTAAGCGTCTAATTCTGCAACATTTTTATTAATAAATTAGAAACTGTGAGGATTCGAACCAGCGCTGGTAAGTACGTGGATACAGCAGCTTACCGACTGAGCTATCGAGCCACCCAAAATTTAATACAACAGAAGCTGTATTTAAGCGTCTAATTCCACAAGATTTTTATTAATAAAGTAAAGCAACTACAAGTCTGCGATCTAATCCAGCGTGTCTATTAATTTGTAGTCTCGCACCTCACTCCATCATGTCACCGGCCCTGGTGTGAAATAGAAAAAATACATTTTCAGAATTATATATAAACATTTTTACACTTCTGCTGTTTGCATATTTTTTGTGTAGTATCATGGATATTTTACCCAATAGTTATCATGGATATTTACCCAACAGTATCATGGATATTTACCCAATAAAATGCCAGTGTCTGTGTGCAGCAAGGTCTACTTAATGAAGGCTACTTTGGAGAATAAAAGGGAATGGTTGTTTTGACTCAGAGTGATATGTCCGTGAATGAAAAGACATGAAATGAGGGAAGAATTTTATTAACTCAGATGCAGTGAGAGAAATGAGAGGGAAGGGGGAAAAATGGAAACACTGGTTAAACTTTCTTTTGGAACACATGAAAAAAAAGCAGTATATCGTAACCCTTGCATTGCGTTGCAGGTCATCCCTCGCGCCTTGCCATCACTGGAGAAACATGAGAGATGAAAATATCACCGTACTTAGTACAGACAATAATTGTGAAAATATATAACAAATGTAAAGTAACTGGAGTGACGCACTCACCAAAAAATACACTTGGATAAGCCTGACTTGCCATATTGTCAAATATTCTGGTCCGTTCGCCCATTTCCTGCCTCCCATTGGATTCATACATCATCCACATAGTCCGTATATCGTCTATAATTATCAGATGTGCCATGCATTGAAATTCTACCTACTTGGTTAAACTAAAATGATAAGCCTTTAAAATATGCTAAACTACTTAGACTCTGTCTGCTATTTTTAATAAACTGTTCACAGAAAAAAAAATATTCTCTCTCTCTCTCTCTCTCTCTCTCTCTCTCTTCTCTCTCTCTCTCTGTATATATTGATCACAGGTAATAAAAGCTCTAGCACTCATTCGAGCTGGACCGTTTTCATACTTTGAACAGAGTATTGCCTAAGAAATCATTAGTTCTGATCAATTTAACTAGACGGAGACACTAATAAAAACATAAGATCCTGTCGCACTCAGACAAATAAATATATAGCTTCATTTATACTGGTACTCTATAACCACTATACCAACTAAAATAAAAAAAACACCAATTCTAGTTACATATATATACTCTCAGGAATTTTCCATGCAATGACAGTACTGTATATTCATAAAAAGGAGATTCAGTGTTCTGGCTTTTCTCTTTTGAGAACCGACCTAAAATTATGTCTGCATGACGCTGACTCACTACGACTCTCTCTCTCTCTCTCTCTCTCTCTCTCTCTCTCTCGTGATTTATTTATTTATTTAGCCTCATACGATTTCAAGACCCTCAGAAGTTGGGGAGGGGCAGTGCCTTCTCCGCACCCTCTTTCGCCTACGCCCCGTTATGGTTTTGATCTGTGTACTGAGAAAGAGAGAGAGAGAGAGAGAGAGAGAGAAGAAGAAGAGAGGAAGAAGAAGAAGAGAGGAGAGAGAGAAGTAGGATCCAGAAATATCATAATGGAAATTAAGAAGTATTTCGGAAGGTTGTCTCATCAGAATGACAAGTAAAAATGGATCGCATCTCTCCACTTCACCATCATCATGATCATGATGATGATGATCATCATCATCATGTTCACAACCATCCTTACACTGTCCCACTGAAACATGGATTGGCAGAGCTCCAGCCACAGCAACAGAAGGGTAGAGTTTAAACGATGGTCGTTCGTCGAGCACGGACCTGCGTCGTGCCATGAAATTGTCGAAGGGGCGAGAGAAATTGGCGAATTAGTGAAGAAATGTAGAAATGGCGCCAAGTCGATAAAACGTTTGGAAGGAAGAAAGAAAGGGAGTGGAAATACAGTTGCTGCCAGAGTTTAGTGCAGAGATTACGAGAATAGAAATGATATGGAAAAGAAAAGGAGGAATCTGAAGATAATAATTGGGTCGAAATCGCGGTACACCAGTAGTAGAGTGCCCACGGTCGCTCCATCTTTACTTCATCTCACCTCCTACCTCTCTTGTAATTTGTGATGCTGCGCCAATATGTAGTATATCATCCAGATCTAAGTAGCTGATAATGACTGTAGTAGTGATGATGATTATGATAATGATGATGATGATGATGATGATGATGATAGTAGAGATAATAATGGGATGGCAGTTATGAGTTAAAAATATTGAAAATATTGTAACGTTGTTGTACGGATAATGGTGTTGTTGATGATGATAATACGATTCTCAGAATGTTGATGGTGATGTTGATGGTGGTGGTGGTAGTGGCAATGATGAGGGTTGTAGTATGGGAGTAAGCTGGTTACAGTAATTTTTTTTTTTTTAGCTGAATTATCAACAACCATTATTGTTATCCCAAATACACCTTAGACAAGAGTACTTTGTGATGGTTTACTCACCCAGGGCAAAAACGGAGTCGGCAAAGTAGAGTACCGCGAAGACGAGGCTGACTGTACCTCGCCTCACTGTCGTCAGGATACACGTCAAGCCTGAAAATAAACTCAGTTATTTACTGACTACGTTCTCCTAGTAAATTATCATACTTAAATTTGTAATATATCTACAGTTATTGTACTAATCACTGTTGCTGGTAGTTTATTCTATTGTTACACGACACTGAGTGACCGGGGTTCAATCAACTCGAACCAGTCTCCTTCTTCCCTCTCCCCCTGGGGGTAGGGGGTTTCAAGAATACTCCCCCAGTATCCCTGCTTGTCGTACGAGGCGACTAAAAGGGGTTGGTGGTGGGTTACTGCCTCCACCCCGTAAAAAAAGAACTAACTAAAGAAAGCGAATAAAGCGCCTCGGACTCGGACGGACCATACGTTGGACGACTAAGGAACGGACAAAGAACATTCTTAGGGGTGTGGGGAACGTGGAGATGTGAGAGGAGTGAATGATGAAGTGAAAGAGATTGTTCAGGTGCTTGAGGATGCAAATGTGGATATATGTGGATTGGACTGGAAACTAAAATGGCAAGGGGAAAGGGTGAGAGAAATGGGAATATGTGGTTTTAGGTATATGTGCGGGAGTCGATGCCGAAATGAGAGGGCAGCAGAGAGGGGAGTATGTCTGATGATAAGCAAGAAGTGGAAGGAGAATATAAGAGAATATGGAACAGTGGGTGCAAGGATTGTATGGGTGAGGATGAAAGTAGGTATACAAGCGTGGGCGATTGTATGTGTGTATGCTCCGACAGAGGATCGAGTGGCAAGAGTGAACGATGAGTTTTGGGGCGAGTGTAGAAGCGTGTATGGACAAGTTTGGGAGAGGAGCGAGAGAGTGCTGTTGATTGGAGACATGAATGGCAAAGTTGGGAAATGTACGAGTGGATGGAGTGGTTGGTCAGTGGGGTGTGCCAGCTGACGTAGATGGGAATGGAAGTGCTTTGGTGGACATCTGTGCTGGTAAGGGGTTGGCAATAGCCAACACCTACTTTCGGCATAAGATGATCCACCGGTATACATGGAGAGTAATGAGGAGGATGGATGGTGAACTTGTTGAACGAAAGGCAATAATAGACTACATGTGTGTGTGTGGATGAACGAATGAGAAGACAAGTGTTGGGATGGAAGAGTGTGGAGAGTGGTGGGGGATATGGAGTCTCGGACCATCACTTAGTGATGGCCAAGGTAAAGATGCAAAGAAAGTGGGTTTGGAGGAGGCAAGTGAAGGGAGAAGACAGGGAGGAAGCAACTCCTGTGAGAAGAGTGGAGAAATTGCAAGATAGTGAGAAAATGACAGAGTATAAGAGCATAGTGGAAGAAAGATTGGGGAAGGTGAAGTGAGCTAGAGCAGATGGAAGGGGTGTGGAAAGACGTATGTAAGATATTCACGGAAGAGACAGGAGCAGCGTGCAGTGAGGTGGTTTGTGGTGTGAGGAGTGGGAGATGCAAGGGTGTGCAAGGGACAGCATGGTGGAATGATGAGGTGAAACGAGCTGTGGAACAAAAGAAAGAAAGCATATAGTGAATGGTTAGCGAGTAGAGGTAGGGGAGAAGATGAGAGAGAGAAGAGAGAGGTATATGTGAGCAGTGAGAAGGGAGGTTAAGAGACTGGTGAAGGAGAGTAAAAAGAAAGTGGATGAAGAGTTTGGGAGGAATCTGGAGTGTGAAGAAATGGAGGGCGAGTAAGAGAAATTGTTTTGGAAGGGAGGTAAAGAAAGTAAGGCAGTGTGGGGAAGGGGAAAGAGTAGGGGAGTGAGAAGATAGGAATAATAGATTGTTGGTGGAGAAGAAGAGAAACTGAGGAGATGGAAGGAGCACTTTGAGGATATGTTGAATGTAGAGAGTGAGAGCAGTGCGAGTATAAGTGGTTGGGAAATGGCTGGGAGAAGAAGAGATGAGAGGAGGGAGGAAAGAGAGATCAGTAGGGCGGAAGTAGTGGAAGCGACGAAGATGATTAAGTTGGGAAAGGCCCCAGGAATTGATGGAGTGTGTGGTGAAATGCTTAGGTATGGGAGTGAGATTGTTGTGGAGTGGATATGGAAGTTGTGTAGATATGGCTTGGGAAGAGGGAAGGGTTCTCAGAGGACTGGAAATCAGGTATAATTGTTCCTTCATACAAAGGAAAAGAGGGGAGAGAGAAGTATGTGATAACCATAGGGAGGTATTTGCCTACTTAGTGTGACTGGTAAAATATATGGTAGAATACCTCATGGCTGATAGGGTTAGGCATAAGTGACAGAGGAGCTAGTTGGAGAAGAACAAGGGAGATTTAGGAAAGGAAAAGGGTCTGTAGATCAGATATTTGTTCTAAGATGTTTAGTGGAGAAGTATCTAGAGAAGGGAAGTGAAAGTGTATGCTGCTTTCAAGTGGGACTTGGAGAAAAACTTATTACAGAATAGATAGGCAAGGTATGTGGAAGGTATTAAGAATATATGGGAGTGGAGGGGAAATTGTTGAGTGCTGTGAAGAGTATGTACGAGGGAGCTAGAGGGCTACGGTGTGAGTGGATGGTGAGCTGAGTGAGTTCTTTGATTTCAATGTGGGACTGAAACAGGGGTGTGTGATGTCTCCATGGCTGTTTAATATATACATGGATGGGGTTGTAAAGGAGGTGCAGGGTAGGGCAGTGGGATGTGGGGGTGGCTCTAATGAATGAGGGTGAGATTTGGAAGCTTCCTTGGTGTTGCTGTTTTGCTGATGATACAGTACTGTTGAGTGAAGATGAATGGGAGTTGCAAGGTTTGGTGAATGAATTTGGGATAGTGTGTAGGGAGGAGGAATCTGAAAGTTAATGTAAACAAAAGTAAAGTTATGGTGTTTGAGAGGAATGAAGTCACAGAGTGTGCAGTGAGGTTGGATGGTGAGGATATGGAGAATGTGAGTACATTCAAGTACTTGGGTAGTGTGATGAGTAAGGATGGAACTTTGGGGGATGAAGTGCGTGAAAGAGTACAGCAGGGAAGGGAAAGGTTGTTGGTACACTGAAAGCAGTGATGAGAAATAGGGAGGTGAGTATGGAAGTTAAGAAGTCACTGCATGATAGTATTCAGTGATCCCTACTCCTGACGTATGGAAGCGAGGCATGGACCTTGCAAGAGGGGAACATAAGTCAAGAGTGAGAGCAGTGGAAATGAGTTACTTGAGAGGAGCATGTGGAGTGACGTTGGAGGGACAGGTTGACGAATGAAGAAGCGAAGAGGAACGCTGTGGGGTGGATGTGGATGTGGTTGAGAAGATTAGGAGAAATACACTGAGGTGGTTTGGACATGTGAAGAGAATGGAGAATGAAAGACTGACTAAGAGGGTGTATGTAGGTGGTGTGGCAGGAGGGAGGGGGAGAGGTAGACCGAGGATGAGGTGGAGGGATGAAGTTGAAAGGTATATGAGGGAGGGGGGGGAGTTGGGGGAGGGTAGTCAAATGGTGAGTGACAGAGCGACTTGGAGGAGTTTGTCTGCGGCCACCTTTTGCAGGATTAGGGCGTCCAGGAGCTATAGATAGATAGATAGATAGATTGATATCTTTCATTATAGATTCATCATACTTTACTGATATCTGTTTCATTCTCTATTATTAACATTTTTATATAGCTATGTCAAACTTGTTTAAAGCTAAAATTAAATCGTATCTATGTTGACGCTTCGTGAGAAAAAACACATTACCTTTATCGTTATATAATCTCCCCTACTGGGAGTCTTGCGGCTTGTACTGCTGTAACATAGTGGAGAATGGAAGAAAGGAAAACAGACATAAGAAGGGTAGACAATGATGTACAGGAAATGGAGAGAGAGAGAGAGAGAGAGAGAGAGAGAGAGAGAGAGAGAGAGAGAGGTGGGGTGGAGGGAGGGGTGTCTGTTTAAAATGGAGAATCTAACAAAAAGAAAAATAAATAAGAAAAAGAAAAAGACAGGTAAAGAAAAGGAAGGAGATGGGGAGGCGAGAAGAATGAAGAGACAGTGAGAAAAAGAAAATGACAAACATAAAAGACATTCTCGCACTGAAAGAGTGCAGCTTTACAATAAAATGAAATAATTAAAAAGAAAAAATGGGGAGATATCGGCGGCAAAGTTTGAACTTGGGACGATTGTAGCAGAGTCCCAGGCAGCTACCTTACTTCATGTCTCCTCCTACCTCTTTCTTAGACTGTGATGTTGTTACATGATGGGAAAAGGAGGAAAGGGACAGAAGGGGTGAAATAAAGAATGGAAAAATGAGAAATGCAGAAGGAAAATAGAGAGCTAAAGCGATAAGGAATGCAGATGAGGAGAAACATAAAAAAAGGAAAGTGGAATATAGAAGGGTAGAACTCTGTACACCCACAGTAGTCCCTGGCCGCAACAACTTACTGTATCTTGTCTCCTGCCTCTCTTGTAGCTAGTGACAATATTGTGGTGACTTTGATCTAATGTAGCTGACGGTGTTGGTGATAATAGTGATGATGATGCTACTGCTGTAGATGGTGATGGTGTAGTGGTTGTGATCATCATCACAGTGATGAAGGTTTTTAAAATCATGATGTATATGACTAGCTATGATAATGATAATGATAGAGACAGGAGATGGTTATGGTGGTGATGATGGTAATATACAGTATGTTAATACTGATGATAATATCAACATTTTGTCTCACCTATCACACCTGTTGGTGCTTGTCATGTTGTAATGTACGGGTAATAAAATATGAAAAAAAAAAAACAACAAGGAAGAGGAAGACGGAAAGGTGAAGAATGGAGGAAATAAGAAAAGAATAATAAGAACTGAGACATGCAGGAATAAAGGAAAAAAAAAGCCAAACATTTAAAAAATAATAATGAATGAGAGATGGAAATGAAAAACGTAGCAGACAAGAGGATTAAAAGAAATTAGTATGGAAAGAGGAATATGAAGTAAGGAAGAACAGAGACTGAAAAAGAAGAAAGTCATACACAGTAAAACACATAAGGAGTACAAACGCCGATACAAAGAAAAAAAAAAAAGGAACTACGAAGGGAATATGGGAAAAACAAAAATGATCCGACACCATTACTGGGTGGAACTCAAGACACCTTTGTTGGAATCTCAGGCAGTTCCACCTTACATCACCTTGGCTCCTTCTTCGCTTGTAGATTTATCCTTGTGATATAGTGAAGAAAGAAAGGACACTTAAATATAATAGAAAGATGACAAGAAAAAAAAGAAACAGGAGAAATGAAAAGGAGAAAGGAAAATTAAGGCAAAAAAAGAAAGGAGGGAATTTAAAGATGGATACTGGGAAAGAAAAGAAGAGAATAAGGAGGAGAAAACTGAAACGAACTGTAACTTGTGATGTAATACAGTGGTGGTTTTGGTGTAATGTGCCTTGTGTTGGAGGTGTTACATGTACGATAACATTGACAGTGGTGGTGTTAATGTTGGTGGTGATGAATTAGGTTTTGATTTTCATTTTAATGGCTAAAATTGTATGGATAATTATAGCGATGATCATGGTGAAAGTGGTGGTTAATGTGGTACGCTAGTGGTGGTGGTGGTCATGGTAATTATGATACACAAAACATTAGTACCGAAGATAATAACATCATCTCACCTCTTACCTCTCTTAAAGCCGGTGATGCTCCAGTACCGGTGAATTAGAGAAAAGCAACAAGAAGATTGTTGTTGTTTTTGTTGAACCTGTGTCTGTCTAGCCGAGCAGACTCGTCAGCCACAAGCAAACAAGGACAGAGAATAATGACCTAAAAAAAAAAAAAAATAGAAACCTGGAATAACAGGACCGGAAGGAACAGAGAATTGATAATGTATAAGCAAGAAAGGGAGACAAATGTAAAGTATAAAGGACGAGTAGATAACAAATGATGGAAAGACCAAAGAAAATAATGAAAGAAATGTCATTAAAAAAGAAATGAAAAGACAGAAGAAATGGGAACAAGAAACAGGGGATAATTGACAAAAAAGGAAGGAAGGGAAGAAAAAACATGAAGGAAACAGGAAAAAGACAACGAAAGGGAGGCACCTGCGTAAAAGAGAAAGTCCGGAACTAGAGACACCTTCATTTGTGTCCCATGTGGCTCCACCCTACTTCACCTTAGCTGCTACTTTTGTTGCTTTATTGTTGTAATATAGTGAGTAAAGACAGTAGGAAGCAATAAGGGAAATGGAGTGAGCAGACAAATGATATATGAGAAGGAGAGAAAGGAAACGAAACAATGAACGAAAAGGAGAAAGAGAGAGAGAAAGAAAAGAAATTAATGTATAAGCAAGAAAATGAGAAACAAAGAAGGAAACTGAGAAAACAGGATGAATAGCAATTGAAACAGATGCAAACTTTGAAACACAGGACAAGGATAGAAAGTAAGGAGGTAAAAAATATAAGGTAGGTATATAAATGGTACAGGTGTTATCTGGAGTACACCTGTAGCAGTGTCCCAGGCCGCTCCACCTTGCTTCATCTGGCCTCCTACCTCTTGTACCTTGTGATGCTGTAATATCGACGAGAAAAATAGAGAGGTAAAGAGGAGAGAAAAGAATAAAAGCAACAAGTGAAAATGAATTGGTCAAGAATCCTTATGAGCAAGAGAGAAAATGCTTAATAGAGAAATTAATCATATAAAAGGAAAAATAAAATTGAATATAAAAAAAAAAAAATACAAGGACGAATGAAAACTAAGTCCAGTATGAATAAAGATGATACTGATGATGATGTTCTAGTAGTAATGGTGGCGAGGTATTGTACGTTAGTAATGGTGACGATGCTACTCTTGCTTCATCTCATATACTACTTCTCGTGTAGCTTGTGATATAATTAAATGAAGATAGAAAACATAAGGGAAGGAGAAAATATAAAACAGAAGTAAATAAATGGGGGAATGAAATAAAAGTTGAAAGCGGAGAAAACATATATATAAAAGAAAAACAATATAAAGGAGAAATAAAAGAGGATAAATTAGAACAGAAGAGCCAAAAAAGGAAAGGAAAGGAGAAAGAACGACAGAAATAAAATAAAAAAACAAAAGGCATATAACATGGAAAATATAAAAAGAAACGTAATCTATCTATCTATCTATCTATTGCCAGACGCCTCAATCCCGTTGGGGTGGCCACAAACATATCGCCTCCAAGTCGCCCTGTCCCCCGCCATTTCACTGCCTAGCTCCCAACTCACACCCCCCTCTCTCATATACCTCTCCACCCCATCCCTCCATCTCATCCTCGGCCTTCTCCTCCCTCTTCCCCCTTCCACCTCACTCATATACTGTACACTCTTCACATCAGTCTTTCACCCTCCATCCCCTCCAGATGGCCAAACCACCTCAATGTATTCCTCCTAACGCTTCCTATCACATCCACATCCACACCACAACGCTCCTTTATATCCTCATTTGTCAGTCTGTCTCTCCATGTGACTCCACAGGCTCCTCTTAAATAACTCATTTCCACTGCTCTCACTCTTGACTTGTGTCCTTCCAGTACCGTCCAAGCTTCACTTACATACGTTAGAGTTAGTATCAGAATACTGTCATGTAGTAACTTTTTCACTTCCATGCTCACTTCCCTGCTTCTTATCACTGCTTTCAAGGAACATAATGAAATAGATTATTCAGCAAAATAAAAGGTTAATATATTAATGTACAGTAGGTTGTAACGCAGGCCATTTGTCGTGGAGTGCCAGGCCGCTGCACCTGTATTATCCCCTCCCCACCTCTCTCTTATACCTTGTGATGATGTACTATAATGAAGAAGAAAAAAGACAACTGGAAGGAAAAGAAAATGATGATGATTACTGTGATGGTGGTAGCAATACTGGTTATTGCTTATCATTGATAGTGATAATCATGATTATACGGTAACTAGTGATGAAGATGAGGATGTTGGTAAAGAAAAAAAGATCATTTCTTCCCAACCATTAATAGTAATGGTGTTAGTGAAGCCGAAACAGTGATGCTTAGCTTAATTTTGATGATGATGATCTACACATTAGTAATGGTGAATGTGTTAGTGATGCTGAATCGAAGTGATGCAAGTTAGCTTTGATGATGATGACGATGATTCTAGTGGTGGTGTTGACCAGTAAAATAGTGACACACACACACACACATACACACACACACACACACACACACACACACACACACACACAAATGGAATGGTAGGTATGAACTCCTGGCATCTGGTGTAGAGACCCAGGCCGTTCCAGAATCTACTTGGCCTCATCTCCTTCTTGCTATTCAATTTATTTTTCCAGTGTCCTGACGATTTTATGCAGGAAGGTTAGGGCAGACTTTTGTAAGTGGAGGGGTTGGATATCGTCTATATTAACACCTGCTCTATTAGGGGATCTTACCTGAATAAAATCCTATGGTAATGCCAGGAGCAAAATATAAATTAAGTCATCATGTTGATGGTGAATGATATCGGTAGAACGAACCCCGGCTGTAGGAGGAGATACATAGATAGATAAATACATAGATGCATAGATACAAAGATGATTGATAAACACAAAATGAAAATGATAAACGACGAAGGACAGGGGACTGAAGACAAAAAAGGAGCAAGAGATATATAAATGAAAAACGAAAAAAAAAAAAAAGGCTGGAGAAGGTTTGCGCTCAATACAGGTGTAGTGGATTGCCAGACCTCTCCACATTACTTTATCTTGCCTCTAACCTCTCTTGTAGCTTGTGATGATGTACTATAGTGGTGGCTTTAATGTGATGTAATAATGATCATATAAGTTAATTATGCTGATTATACTGGTGATGGTGATGAGTGTCTAGGTTAGTCTTAATGACAGAGCCAATTTTATGGACAATGATGATGATGATGGTGGTTGTTGTGGTGTAGTGAATATACTGATGTCCAGCAGGTTAACACGAATGATTGTACACTTACCTCCTCTCG
>NC_137062.1:23088893-23176873 GCF_032717465.1 Coenobita brevimanus
GGTACGGTAGGATCTGAGGGGTGGAAGTCTGATGGTGGTTCAGGAAAGATGTACTGTAGTTTGGCGGCAGGTTTTCCATGGATCTGGTGGCTGTATGTTTTTGTAACTTACCGGGTATGTTTTTGTGAAGTGTAATGTTGGGTGGAGGAGTAGGGTTATTACTGAGGCATTCTGTATCATGGGTGTGTGTGTGTGTGTGTGTGTGTGTGTGTGTGTGTGTGTGTGTAGCATAAGAGTATTTACAACAGAGAGTACAGTGAAATCATAAGAGATGATAAAAAAATAAGACTATGATGAGAAAAATCACAGTATGAGACCTGATGGAAGGATGGTAAACAGGGGGCGAGGAGGACCAAGATAGATCGACTCGCTGCTCGATACTGAGTGGCCGGGGTTCTGTCTGATGCTGTCATACCCTTCTTTTAATGAAAGAAAAGCATTCGGGAGCCAAATGCTAATCGCCCGCCAGGATATGCTGTTGACCAAGTCAAAAATTTGGCCATATCTTGATACCCTGAAGGTTTCATGTTGATAGCTTTGGCAGCCATTTTGGTGACCTTGATCTTGACCCCGAGTGCCCATTTTCGAACTCAGTCTAGATTTTGGCCATATCTCTATACCCAGATGGTTTCATGTTGACAGCTCAAGCCGTTCATGAGATATAATAGTGCTAAAGGCGGGTGATGAAAACCAGTTGAGTCAGTCATTTTGGCGATCTTGACGTTGACTCGACGGCTCATTTTCGAACTCGTCCAAGATTTTGACTATACCTTGATGCCCTGAAGGTTCCATGTTGATAGCTGAAACCGTTCATGAGATATAATGGGAAAACACACACACACACACACACACACACACACACACACACACACACACACACACACACACACACACACACAAACGACACCCAACCAGGCTTCGAGGGACGCAGGTGTAACAATACGTCGTCTAACTAAAGTGTTAAAGTCAAATTCTCTCCCTTAATTTGCCGTTGTTTTATCTTTGTCCTGCTTTTCATCTGTCAGTCTCAAAATTCGTCTTTATCTGCCTTCCTTTCTTCTTTTGTTCTGTCCTTTCCTTTTCTTCCTTCTTTCCTCCTTTTTGTTTCTGTCTTTTTTTATTACGCTTTTCTAGTTTCCTTTCTTAACCATAACATAGCGATAAAACTACTAAGGAAATAGGAACTAAGGTGATGTAAGGCGGTGCGGCCTGAGATTCTAACAAAGGTGTCTTGAGTTCCACCCTGTTTAGATAAAGCTTCTGTTTTTGTCAATCTCTTTTTTTTTTCCTTTCTCTTTCTTTTTCCCGTTGCATTCTTTCTTCTTCTCTGTGTTCCCTCTGTAGTGTTTTCCCAATTTCTGACCTTTTTCTTGCCCCTTTATTATTAATTCATTATCTGCTCATCAATTGTAACCTACATCAGCGTCATCATCGTATTCAACAACATCATAGTAGTTTACTGCATATCACAACCACCACCACCACCACCATCATCATCACTGTCATCATCATTATTCAAACAACATTATATTCATCAACTCCTATATCACCGTTATCAACATCATAGTAACCTACTGAATATCACGACCATCACTACCATCCCCGCTACCATCACTGTCATTATCACCATAATTATCATCACCATCATCACCATCGTCATCAATACCATAAATACGACCATTAGTTAGAGTACAGCCACAACTAGATTACAGCATCACAAGCTACAGAAGAAGTAGGAGGCAAGATGAAGTAAGGTGCAGCTGCCTGGGCCTCTACTACACCTGTACTAAGTTCAAACCTTCACCCTACCTTCTTGTGTGCCTCCTTTTCTATATTTCCCACTTCCTCTCCTTTTCGCTTTTTTTTCTGTGTTTCCTCCTTCTCTCTTTCATTCGTATCTCTCATTTTTTTTCGTTTCATCCACTGTTGGTGTTTCTTTCCGCTCTATCATATCTGTTTTCCTTTTTGGGGGGTGAGTGGGGGAAATGCTGCTTCAGCTTCCTATATATTGTTCTTTTACGTTTCTCTCTCCTCACTTTTTTCCCTTCCTTTCTTCATTCTTCATCAGTTGTTTTCTTTCGTCCTTGTTTTCTCCACTAACACCATAAGTAACAAGAGAGGAAAGAGGCAAGATGACGTAGTGGAGCGGCCTGGAACTCCACTACAGCTGTTCGTACCTTTACTGTTTATATATCATTTTCTTTCTTTTTCCCAATCCTTCTTTCCTTTTCCTTCATTACATTTTTTGTTTCTTTTTCTTTCTGCATATCTTCTTTTTTTCTCATTCCTTCATTCTTTCCCTTTCTTCATTTAGTCTGTCATTTCCCTTTCTCCTTTCTTTATCATTTTCCTTCCCTTTTTTTTTCATTTATTTCTCTCTTCCTTTTTCTTTCTTCTTCCTTTTCTTTTTCTCCTTTCTTTCTTCACTACATACTGCAGCAACAACTGATCAAGAGGTGTAGAACTCATCGTCATGTAAGGTGGAGCGACCTGGCACTTAAATATAAGTGTCTAGAGTTCAACCCTCATCATCAGAATGCTCCTGTATTGGTCCATCTTTCTCATTTCCCTTTTTCTTTCTCTCTTTGCTTTCTGATCATACTGCTGTTGATTTCTGTTCCACTTTATTTTTTTCTCCTTTTTTTTTTTTTTTTAAATCTTTGATTCAGGTGTGCAACCAGCCTTTGTGGGTTGGTGGGTACAGTGACTACGAAGGGTAACACCTAGGGAAGGTAACTGTGGTAACCTGGATGATGCAGTGGTCTTGTATCCCAGGATATTGGGTGAATAACCCGCCACAGGCTCAAAGACCTATGTTACCAAGATGAGCACGGAGGCTAAGCACCTCATGGCGTCTGTTCCCACCTTTACCTTTTACCTTTACCCTCTGTTTTTCTTTATATCTCATTTTTACTCCTTTCTCATAATATATTCTTTTCGTCTTTTACTCTTTTATTTGAATCATCTCTATCTATCTATATACCTAGGCTGCTTCCCCCAAGGAAAGGGAGGTAGCCGAGACAGGACGACACACTCCCCATTTACTCACCCATTCAAACACATTCATTCGCATCTTAGCCCCAAAGGGGAGAACGGACAGATCCTCACCGCACCACACCGCACAAGGGTCAACTGCGCAATGCAATCAGTGACATCCGCAGCAGGGCCCGACAGCAGAACTGGTTTACCCCTGCCACATCATAACAGACCCATCCCCTTACCCGCACCTGACCTGACTAGCTGATCAGACCAAATGCGGGAGAATATCCCCTCAGGGCTGCGTCATCACTTATTCATTCACAATTTCTCTCAATTTATTTCTGTCACGCATTTACTTTCTTTTTATAATCTCTTTCTCCTTGTTGCCTACTGTTTTCCATTATATTACAGAATCACAAGTTACAAGAGGTGGTAAGTGGTGGCGACCATCATCCATTCACTTGATGTAGTGCTACCTACTTCTCCCATCCCCTTTCACAATCTACAGTATTTCTCTCTGCTTTCCTGTCTTCCTACTTCTCCCATTCTTTCCTGTCGCTTTGTATTGCTCTTCTTTCCACTCCAAGCGACTTCGCACTAAGCAACAAGCTATTGCTTTCATGTAACTCAAGGGAGTATTGCCAACGCTGGGTGGTAACCATATAGGCAAATAACGGAGGATTTGGAGCCTGCTATGCTGCCCCTGTTAACTGTGTGGAGAAACATAAATGGGGTGTGCATCCAGGAACCAAATCGCCAGACTCTTCTCTGTGCCTTGCTGTGGTGAGGCGCTTGCCTTCGCTAGGGAACATCAGGTCACTGGACGGGATGGCCCTGCAGGGGTGGCTGTTTGCCTGCGGTTGATGGGTCTGCTCGGCCAAACAGACTGGGGCTGATCAACGACAAGTTACAAGAGAGGTGGGAGGCGAGAGGAAGTAAGTAGGAGATGAGACTGGGTAGAATCAAACGGCCTGGGTCTCTGCACCAGAGGACAGAAGTTCAACAGCACCTGGAAGTCTCCTTTTTTGCTGTCATTAATATCTTCCTCACCACCACCACCACCACCATCATCATCATCATCATCATCATCATCATCATCATCATCATCATCAGAACCAACTCACATCACCATTTAACATCATTAACACCATCCCCATTATAGGTGTGTAGAAGTAAAGTTTTCCATCATCATCATCAACATCATCAAAGCCAACCATTACCACAAAATCAGAACGACATTAACACCATCGATATTCTTTACTCTGTAGAAATAAGTTTTTAATAAATCATCATCATTATCACCATCACCATCATCATTATCATCACTATCCGTATAATCACAATTCCATCAACAGTAAGCAACAACCAGTATCACTACCACCACCACATTCATCATCATCATCATCATATTCTTTCTTTCCAGTTGTCTTTTCTTCTGCATTATAGTACATCATCACAAGGTACAAGAGAGGTGGGAGGGGATATAAGGGAAGCTGTAGCGGTCTGACACTCTGCTACACCTGTACTGTGTTGCAACCCTTTTCTTTTTACTTAATCATTTATTTTTTCTTTCTTTGTATTTCGCGTTCTTTTTGTCATTTATACGCCTTTTGTATCGTATTCTTATTTCTTGCGTTCTTTCTCCGTTTCCTTCTTTTTTCCCTTGTCGTCTCTTTATCCCCTTCTATTTATTTCTCCTGTGTATAACGATTTTCTGTCATTTTGTTTTACCTTTCTCTCTTTGTATTCTTTTTCTTTCCATTATTTGTTTTTATTCTTTCTTTCCTACTTCTTTCCCCATCCATTATATTACATCATAATCTACAGGAACAGTAGCAGATGAGACAGTACCAACATAATCATCATCACTTCCATTACCACCACCATCATCATAATTATTAATTCAGCCATCATCATCATCATCATCATCATCATCATCATCATCATCATCATCATCACCATCATCATAATTATCATCAAAACCAACATCCATCATCATCATAATTACAACCATCATCATTATTCACACAATCAGTATCAAGACCATTACCCATTCACTTATTGTTTTATGATCAGTATGAACTTACATCATCATCATCACCACCACCATCATCATCATCACCATTAGCTACATTAGATCTAGGCCACCACTACATTTCGTCTACGTTAACTTGGTAAAGGTTTTCGTCATTTTGCAGTGAATTTCCCGTAGTTCAGTGGTAAAAGACTACTACGGCTCTACGTCCTTTCAGTAGCACCAGGACTATGTTATAGAGTCCTTTGTTACAGCTCAGCATTGTCTTTGTAGACCTGGTAATTTTAGGTCATGTTAAACTGGGGAGAATATAGCAAGATATCCAGTGTTAATCTCTTGTTCTGGCTCTGCACTCAGGACTGAGAAATGGCGATCTTGCGTCATGTTTAAGTAGACAGTGTATTGCACCATCCTCTAGTCTTTATCTTTTGTTATAGCTCAGGAATTAAGATGGAGAGATGGCAATTTTAGGCCAAGTTAAAATGGGCAGAGTATTAAAGCATTATAAACACCCATGGAGGCAGGAGGCGATATGGAGATAGGTAGAGCGGCCTGGCACTACTATACCTGTCCACACTTCCACGTCATACCTTTACACATCTTTCTTTCTTTGTTTTCATACTTCCAATTGCTTCTTTCCGTGCTTTTGAATTGTTTCGTCTTCCTTTTTATTTCTCCATTCCTTAGTTTCTTCTTTAATTCTTTCTCTTTTACTTAAGCCACTTCTACCCTACTTGTTTCCTCTTTCACCATTGTATTTCACTTTTTTACTTAACATTTTTTTCTTCCCGTTACTGATCTTTCTGTCTTTCTCGTGGATATTACAGCATCACAAGGTACAAGAGGTAGGAGGCGAGATGAAGCAAGGTGGAGCGGCCTGGGACACTGCTATAGGTGTACTCAGATAACACCTGTACCATTTATACCTCCTTTTATTTCTTTCCACATTACTTTCTATCCTTGTCCTACATTTCACATTGTTCCTTAGTCTCGTCTTTTTTTCCTCCTGTTTCCTCAGTTTCCTTCTTCATTTCCCCACTTCCCCCTCTTTTCTTGCTTGTCAATTCCTTTCTTTTCTTTTCTTTCTTTCCCTTTTTTGTTCACTGGATTTATTTCCCTTTCTGTCCTTCTTATATATCATATTTGGCTCAGTTCATTTCTTTATGCCTTCCTACTGTCTTTGTTCACTATATTACAACAATAAAGCAACAAGAGAAGTAGGAGCCAAGGAGATAGCTAAGGATGGAGCCACCTGGGACACAAATGTTGATGTCTGGAGTTCAACCCCTTTCCTTCGGTGCCTCCTTTTTTTTTTTTATTTTTTTTTTTTTTTTTCATGTCCTGTTTTCTCCCTTCTCTCCAATTTCCTGTTTATTGTCCCCTGTTTCATGTTCGCGTTTCTTCTGTCCTTCTCATTTCTTTTTTTCCCCCTGTTATTTTTCTTCTTTTTTTCTTCCCTCTTTTCCATCATTAGTTATCCGCTAGTCCTTTTGTACTTTACCTTTATGTCTCTCTATTCTTTCTGATGCTTTTTTAATTTCTCTTCTCTTTTTCCTATTAATCGTGTTATTTCATTTTTCTATTTTTTCAGATTAATTATCATCTACTGTTCCTTGATTGCTTGCGGTTGACGAGTCTGCTTGACCAGATAGACGAGGGTTCGAATAACGACAACATCAGCAACAACGACATACATCTTACTGTGTTTCTCTGTTGCACCGGTACTGCAGAATCACCGGCTTTATGAGATGTAGATGGGGAGTATTCAATGATATTATTATTGGCACTAATGTTTCTGTAATATTATTATTACCACCACCACCACAACCACCATTTCCACCACTATCATGCAGACAAAGTTATGATTATCACAATCAAAATAAATCTACATCTCCTCCGGCCATCATCAACACCTCCATCATCATTATCGTACATGTAACGCCACCAACATTAGTCACATTACATCAGTTTAAGCCACCACTACATTAGCAACATCACAAGCTACAAGAGAGGTAGGAGGCCAGATGAATTAAGATGCAGCGGCCTGGGGCTCTACTGCATCTCTACCCAGTTTACACCTTTCACGTGTCTTCATTGTTTACCTTTCTTAAGCCCTCGTCCACACGAGGTGGGCAATGCCTCGCGCGGCACATGTTTAAATATTTTTTTGCTCGTTGACGGGCTCACCGCTTGTGCCCGCGGGCAAATGCGTAATTTGCCCGTGGCAATTTACGCATTTGCCCGCGGGCACAGGCGGTGAGCCCGTCAACAGGCAAACTGCTCATTTTGTGGCCTGCGGGCATTGCCCGCCTGTGTGGACAGGGCTTTACAATCTCAATTTTCCCGCTCATTTGTTTCTCTCGTTTTTCTTTTGTCCTCTATTCCTTTTCGTTCATCTTCCTTCTCTTTTGTTTCTTTTGGATTTTCTGTCTCACTTGGTATTACTTTGAAACTTTCTCTCTTTCCGTTCTTTTTTTTTATCTTTTTTCGTATTTTTTCCTTTTCCTTCTTCTTCTGTTTATCTTTATTTATTTTATCCTTTCATTCTCCGCCACATTTCAGCATTACAACCTTACAAGAGAAAGTAGGAGGCGAGATGAAGTAAGGTGGAGCGGCTTTGGACTATGTAAGTGTTTTTGTACCATGTTACTACACCCTTACCACTTATACAATTCCGTTCCCTCTTTATATTCTTCCTTCTTCCTTCACGTTTCATTTAATTTCGTCCCATTAATTTCTGCTCGTTCAACTGTTCTTTCTTTTCTTTTCCCTTTTCTTCCTCTATACTCGTAATTCGCACTTTCCCTTTCGTTCCTCTGTGTCTCATTTCCCCTTTCATTTCAGCTATTTTTTTCTTTCCCCTTTCTGTTTCTTTCTCCACTGGTTACGTTTTATCTATCTATCTATTCTTCATTACGGTATATTATATTACCAAAACAACAAAAGAAGGAGCCAAGGTGGAAGTACAGGTGGAACGACTCAGGGGACTTGATAAAGGTGTCCGGAGTTCCACCCCATGAAGTCCATATTGACTCCTTTATTGATTTTTTCTCCTTTCTTTTTTCTCCTTTATTATCTTTCGTATTTTACCTGTTATACTCCTTATTGCGTTTCTTTTCCTCTTTCTTTCCCTCATTGTTTCTCTTCTTCTTTCTTTTTCTTGTTTGGTGTTAATGTCTCCTTTCTTCCTTTCATTCGCTTTTCTCCTTTTTTCCTTCGCATTTCGGTCTCCCTGGCCTTTGACAGTTTTTTTCTATTATTTCACTTAAAAACTTTATTTTTTAACGTTTTTTATTCTTATTTTAAAAATTTCCCACCTTTTATTTATCAAGTCTTCTCTTCTTTTCCTCAGTTATATTACAGTATCATATTATATGAGAGGAAAGAGGCAAGATGATGCAAGATTATTATCATCAAAAATTTAGTAGACATCATGACCACTACCATTGCAACCATCATCATAATCATCATCATCGCTATCATTATACTGTATACATAGTTAAAACTATTCTTCTCTTAAGTCTCTCCTGAATCACTATCACCATAATCATAATGATGCTGATAATCTCTAGCACCATTACCTACAATAGGATCAAAGTCAGCACACTCTTACAGTACCACAATCTACAAAAGAGGGAGTAAACAAGATAAAGTAAGGTGCAGCGGCCTCCAACTCAACTACAGTCCTAACAAGTTTGGAACTTTGACGACAGATATCTCCTTTCTTTTTTTTTTTTTTTTTAATTGTGGTTTCATTTTTCTTTATTTCTTGTATTGACTTGTTCATTTTTCCTTCGGTTATTATTATCACTTCATTCTTATGTCCCTCCTATCGCATCCTTCTTTTCCTCATCTTTTCCTCTCTTAGCACTTTTCCTGTTTCGCTCTTCGATTCTGTCTCTCTCTCTCTCTCTCTCTCTCTCTCTCTCTCTCTCTCTCTCTCTGCAGTACCTGTACATCTCTGTCTGTCTGTCCTTGTTTATGTTTTTCTTTCTCCCATTCTCCACACTGTCACAGCATTACAAGCTGCAGAGACTCAGTAGGCGAGATGATGTAATGACAATTAAAAATATAAATTAAATGTTTCCTCTGACAAAGCGTCAGTACAGAAATGATTTAATTCAAGATTTTAACAAGTTCTACATCAGTTGTGAAAGTTTATTCAAAAAATACCGGTTATGAATGATACTGTAACTAGAATATTGGGATAAATCTCAAATGTAAGAAATCTCGTCTATCTATATCTATATACCTAGGCTGCTTCCCCCAAGGAAAGTGGAGGTAGCCGAGACAGGACGACACACTCCCCAGTTACTCATCCACTTAAACACATTCATTCGCATCTTAGGCCCCAAAGGGGAGAAGGGGCATATCCTCACCGCACCACACCGCACAAGGGTCAACTTCTCAGTGCAATCAGTGACATCCGCAGCAGAGCCCGACAGCAGAGCTGGTTTACCCCTGCCATATCATAATAGACCCATCCTCTTACTCCGCACCTGACCTGATTAGCTGATCAGACCAAATGCTGAAGAATATCCCCTCACGGCTACGTCATCATTTATTCATTCGTAATTTCTGTCCATTCATTTCTATTACATGTGCACAGCCACTCTTCCTTAAGCTCAACAGACATCCTTCTCGCATCCAGCACCTCTTCTTTCACACTGTCCATCCATCCTATTCGTGGTCTCCCTCTCAGCCCTTACACCTCTCACATCAGATCTAGTTATCTTTTTCACCAATCGCTCATTATCCATTCTCTCCATATGACCAAACCATTGCAACATCCTCTGCTCAACTCGATCAGCCATCCCCCGAACAACTCCAGTTCTTCTTCTCGCACCTTCTTCATTTTTCACTCGATCCATACGCGTCACTCCACACATACTCCTCAGACACCTCATCTCCATTACATTCAAACTTTTCCTCTGCTACACCCGTATTCCATGTTTCAGCCCCATATAACGCAGTGTCAGTACCACAAACACCCCTCATACAGCCTTCTCTTTTACTGTTCATTCTAAGCGAACGACATCTAAACACTTTTTCATTCCTCTCCCAGCACCTTTCCTACTTCATTCATTCTAAACTTCACTTCTGCATCTATTCTCTCCATCCACAGCAACATGTGTCCCTAAATACTTAAAACACTCTTACCTCCTCAAGCAACTCACCATGCAAAACTATATTCATCCTCCTACCATCTACCGACCTCGTACATTTCATCACTTTACTCTTATTCTCATTTACTTTCAATTTCCTCCTTGCACACACTGTTCCAAACTCCTCTCTACCAACTGTCTCAATCTCTCATTTGAATCAGCCACCAGTGCAGTATCATCCGGAAAAGAGCAGCTGCTTCAGATTCCACTCTCTTACCATCAACATTCATCAGATTCGGACCTCCACCTAACACTCTTGCGTGTCTACATTTCCTTACAACACCATTCATATAAATATTAAACAACCAAGACGACATATCAAATCCCTGCCGCGGCCCCACTCTCACGGGAAACCAATCACTCATAGTATTTCCCACTCATACACATGCTCTACTATTTGCATAAAACTTTTCACTCCATTTAGTAACCTACCATCAAGTCCATACAATCTTAAAACATTACACAAAGCTTCCCTATCAATTCTATCATATGCTCTCTCTAAATCCATGAATGCCCAAACCACATCCTTTCCCTTTTCGCTAAATACTTTTCACACACTTGTCTCACAGCAAACACCTGATCCACGCATCCCATCCCCTCTCCTAAAGCCACACTGCTCATCACAAGTCACTCCCTCTGTACCCTCTCTAACTCTCTTTATTAACACTCTTCTACCATACGCCTTACCTGCAACACTCAACAGACTTATACCCCTAAAGCTAGTACATTCATACTTATCACCCTTTGCCTTTATACAACGGGACCACACAAGTGTCAGGACTATAAAATATCTTAATACATAATAACCAGCAACATACATAATATAGTCTAGAGGTTAGGTCCAAGTCAAACCTAGGGCCAAAGGAAGTGACGTTAGCACCTCTCCAGAATGCTTCTCACCAGCAACAATAGCCCACAAACAGCGCCTCGTGACCATACACACACATACACACACAGGCTTCTAGAACATTTCAACAACAGTATAGCCCATGCGTGACACGACCCCTGCTGAACGAGAATGTAGGAATCAGAGATCAGAGATCAGCCTCACTTCACAGCACTCTTCACCTGTGCGAGTGTCACGTCTCCTGGCACTGCATCCCTTCTCTGCACACCCACTAAACCAAACATGTTTACAGCTGCTCTGCGTTCTCTATTCCCATTTATGAGGCTTTCAGAATATTCTTTCCATCTGGTCCTTACTTCATCCTTATGGGTTAATAATCTACCACCTACATCCTTTACACCTGCACATTCCTTTCCACTTTCACTTCTAAATTTCAGCACCTCTTTCCAGAATAACTTCCTATTGTCAGAGTAGTTCACATTCATTTTTCTTCCTAGATCATCATTTACCTCCTCCTTGCACATTTTTGCTACTGGTGCTAGAATAGGGCGCTATCCTTTTCAGCAGCGCTGATGTAACTAGGAGGCTCCGTTAACCGTTTATGTAAACATCCCTTAGCTCCCTCCCTATCCACTAAAAGGAGATTGGTAGACTGCAGGAGAAAGATAACTTCAGCTTGCATTCCATCTTGTTCAGGTGCAGATTAACCGTACTGCCATATTCAGCTTACAAGGTGCCTATCGAACTTTGGGATTTGGGCTTCATTAAACCCTTCACAATCAGAGCGCCCTCTAGGCTAAGAATGAGCTAGAAAGAAGCTGAAAAATGTCATTATATTGTCTGAAGGGGTCAATATCCAGAGAAGGAAATAGGCTATTATATGTGGCGGAATTTGGTGAATGTTTGTCCCATGTGGAAACAAAAAAGGAAAGAGATGAAACTGAGAATTATAGCACTACAAACACATGTGAGTTTCAGCAGCTTGAATGATAACTGGAGATTTGGATCACTTGCACTGGGTCCTATTTGCCTTATGTCGGTACACGGTCGGGATGATGATGATGATGAAGATGATGGTGATGATGATGATGGTGATGATGATGATGATGATGATGATGATGATGATGATGAACTGCCTGAATATGCGGAAATGGTAAAGCGAGAAGAGTGACGAGAAATAAAATAGAAAATGATCCTTTTGAATATAGAGGAATTTTTTGGAGATATGCGAGAATGGATTCATGGTAAGGCTAGGGTGGCAAATGGGAACTATTTTTGGAACGGAATATTGCGAGGTGATCCTCCAGTTGGGAATATTCTGTGAAGGAAAGGAAAATTATGTTCGTAACAATGCAATACGAGTATGTGCAGTAAGATTGTTTTTCGTAAAGAAAACTATATATACAGTATATGTACGGTAAGAATTCTATAAATAAAAAAAAGAGAAAACAAAAGACTGACGGCTTAGATAATTTTACGCCCCCAAAAGAAGGTTTAAATAAATAAAGTGAAAATCAAGAGTCATTACACTGGAGATGCCAAGAAACACTCCGTTTCACATGAATATAGTAGTGGCACTGTCACAACCATAAGAGGATTAACGGTGAAATTATTAACACTCAGGTTCGTGTGATTCAATTTCAACCAAATAAATCACCAGAAGTTTCCTGAGATTGAATACTAGAGTTATCCTGACCACGCGAAGGTTATGTTTAATGAAGTTTGTGACATGTGAGATATAATTTGCACAGGGGGTGATGTTAAAGCTAGATCCCTCGCAAGAGGCAGAAGAGGTTGGAAGAAGATTAGAAGGCTGTTGCCCCTACTGGCAATGGAGGAGAGTGTATGATTCGTGTGTCGAAAGTGTGGTGCTTTTTAGACGTGAAACTTGGACAATAAAAAAGGAAGAATTTCGTAGACTTGAGTGCACTGAAATGACAATATTGAGATGGATGTACAATCGGCTCCAGGAGTCCTGTTACTGGAGTCTATTCTGAGCCAAGGCTCATTCTTCTATGAAGGTTCGTGGAAATCCGTCTTGTAGTTTCTGTGTAATCTTGCTCACAAACCAACCAACAAACAAACAATCAACGGGACAGGGGTGGAAACATAACCTTGGCGGTGGTAATAATAACGTTAATAATAATAATAATCTATCTATCTATCTATTGCCAGACGCCATAATCCCGTGAGGGGTGGCCGTTTGACTTTGAGTTATTTGTTTTACGGGGAGGGGCACTAACCCTCCACCAACCCACTTGTTGACACGTAGGGAGCACATATGGTTTGGTTATATGGTTATCACCCAGCATTGTAGGTGGTTTCCTGGCTTACAGGAAACCATTTGGCTTGTCACTCAATGTAAAGCCACCCGTAAAGAAAAGAAAAGCAATAAGAAGAGACAGGAAAGATGGGAGAAATAGGAAGAGAGGAGGACAGACAGAAAAAGAATGATAAACGCTAAGCTAGAAGTAGGCAGCACTACATCAAGTAAGTGGATGATGGTCACCACCACCTACCACTTCTTATAACAATAATAATAATAATAATAATAATAATAATAATAATAATAATAATAATAATAATGATAATAATAATAATAATAATAATAATAATAGATATTATTATTATTATTATTATTATTATTATTACTATTATTGTCATCATCATCATCATCATCATCATCATCATTGTTATTATTATTATTGTTATTATTATTATTATTATTATTATTCATTATTATTATTATTGTTATTATTATCCAAATCCAGGGTGGATAGACAAGGATTGTGGAACGGATTAAGAATATACGGAGTAGATGGGAAGTTGCTGTGAAGAGTATTTATGAGATGGATAGTGAATTGAGTTAATTTTGCTATTTGACGGTTGGGGTGAAACAGGGATGTGTCATGTCTCCATGGTTGTTCAATCTGTACATGGATGGGGTTATAAATTAGATACAAGGTAGGGTAGTGGATGTTGGAGTGGCCCTAGTGAGAGAGGGCAGTGTTTGGAAACTCCCTGTACTGTTGTTTGCAGATGATACTGTGTTGTTAAGTGAAGACGAATGGGAGCTGCAAGGCTTGATGGATGAGTTTGGGAGAGTGTGGAAGAAACGGAATCTAAAGGTGAATGTAGGGAAGAGTAAAGTTACGGTCGTCGAGAGAAGTGAAGTCAGTGAATGTACCGTAAGGTTGGATGATGAGGAAATGGAAGATGTGAGTGCGTTTAAGTATTTGAGTAGTGTGATGAGTAAGGATGGAAGTTTAGAGGGTGAAATGCTTGAAAGGGTACAACAAGGAAGAAGGGTGCTGGTTCTTTGAAAGCAGTGATAAGAAAGAAGGAATTGAGCATGGAAATGAAAGAGTTATCACATGACAGTATTGTGATACCAACTCTAACGTATGGAAGAGAAGCTTGGACCTTGTTGAATGGACACAAATCAAGAGTGAGAGTAGTGGAAATGAGTTATTTGAGAGGAGCCTGTGGAGTCACATGGAGACAGACTGACAAATGAGGATGTAAAGGAGCGTTGTGGTGTCGTGTGGATGTGACAGGAAGCGTTAGACGGTTAGGAGAAACACACTGAGGTGGTTTGGCCATGTGGAGAGGATGAAGAGTGAGAGACTGACGAGGAGAGTGTATATGAGTGAGGTGAAGGGGGAGAGAGGGAGGAGGAGGCCAAGAATGAGATGGAGAGATGGAGTGGAGAGGTATATGTGAGAGAAGGGTGTGAGTTGGGAGCAGGGCAGTGAAATGGCCGGGGACAGGGCGACGTGGAGGCGATTTGTTTGTGGCCACCCCCGTATGGGATTAAGGCGTCTGGCAATAGATAGATTATTATTATTATTATTATTATTATTATTATTATTAATATTATCATCATTTTATTATTATTATCATTTTATTATTATCTTATTTATTATTATTATTATTATTATTATTAGTAGTAGTAGTAGTAGTAGTAGCAGTGTTATCATTATTAATATTATCATTATTATCATTATTATTATTATTATTATTATTATTATTATTATCATTACTATTATTATTATTATTATTATTATTATTATTATTATTATCCGATATCAGATAGAGCCAGGAATCCAGGGGCTTGATTTATGAGTAAATGAAAGCTTGGCCCATTTGACTGGGCATATTCGGGCTGTCTGGACGTTCCAAATCAGGACAGCAGTCCACTTCTTTTGGCTGGGTATGGTGGCAATCCGTCAACTGAATCTCCTGATACTGCCCGGAACAAAAAAGCGAGTCAGCCACGCCATTTCAAGAACCCCTTAAGCTAGGAAGCTGAAATTTTACTACAATATAGCTTTAAGGCGGACGCAGTCCGGAAGGGAGTATGGTTGTAATTAGTTTATTATTCTCTGAGATCTCTTGATGTCAAAAAATGGAACTTCTCCGAATATTTTTTTGTCACCTAATTTCCCATGAAAAATTAAAGCTACATCCACCAAACTTGGTGGACTTATTAACTGTGATGACCTAAGGTGACATGGATAAGATCAGTGACCTTGACTTCATGGTCGTTTTATAGCTCGGCTTGTAGTTGGCAATAGCTACGGGAAGTTTTTCTTTATCAAAATTGTCCTTCAGTATTTTACTGTGATCTAATTACCTCGCCCGGACGGAGTCCGACGAGGTATTGTTTTTGGTCGATTTCGTTGTTTGTTTGTTTGTTAACAACATTACGGAAAAACGACTGAGTGAAATAGCATAAAACTTTAGGACATGTGGGCACTGGTCCCCAAAGAAGGTGATTAAATTTTGTTGGCAATCGAGTGATCCTGAAAGGCCAAAATCAGGGTCACGGATATTCAGAGAGCTATGACTTGAAACCGGTTGAAGATAGAGATATTGACTATTAGGAACAGGCAGGAACTCGTAATATCGTCTTTCATTTGGCACCAAGACCTTTGACCTTGAATGACCTTGAAAGGTCAAACTCAAGGTCATCTACAGTATATTCAGGGGGCTATAACTCGCAAGTGGTTGAAGATAGAAAGATATTTACTATTTTCAACATACAGGAAATACCATATGGCTTCTTAATTGGTACCTTGACCTTGGACTGTAAGTGACCTTGAAAGGTCAAACTCAAAGTCACGGATATTCAGGGGACTATAACTCGAAACTGTTGAAGATAGAGATATTTACTATTACTAAGATATAGGATGTCTCATATGGGCTTTCATTTGGCAGCATGACCTTTGACCTTGAGCGACCTTCAAGGGTCAAACCCAAGATCACTAATTTTCAGAGGGCATAACTTGAAAACATTTCCGCCATTACTTTAGACTTCAACCCATTAACTCCCATGGTTCCTGTGTGAGGGATTTTGCTGGAAGGGTACTAAACATACCGCCATCTGCCTATCGGCTCATAGTTACGAAGCTCATTGACCCCTACCCCGGGCTTCCCTCCATTATTAACTTTCGAAAATGCCCTGTTCCGTCCTATACTGAGGAGGATGGCAGCAAATGGGTCACTTCTGCACTGACACTAATGGCAGAAACGAGTCAGTATTTAACAGCAATAAAATAGTGCTGTCGGGCGAGGTTCGTTGTGCCTGGCACCACTTGTTGCTATTATTAATGTTGTTATTATTGGAATAATATGAACAACTAAAAAAACAACAGCAACAAAAAGAACGCTAGTCAAAACAACAGCAGCAGTAAAAGTATAATAGTTTTATCATTATAATAATTATTGATATTATTATTTATTATTATTATTATTATTATTATGTTTGTTCTTGTTGTTGTTTTTGTTGTTGCCATTAGAGTAATAATATGAACAACTATAAAAGCAATAGCAAGAACAACAACGGTGACTACAACAACGGCAATAAAGAAAATACAATGGATCCCCAATACTCCGGCTTCTATCTCCTCCCTCCCCAGTGTCAGAGCAGAGCAGCCAGACTCAACAGGCAGGTTATTTGGCATCCAAGCAACAGTGTACAAAAATATGCCAGATGTAAATGACTGGTTCACGGTAGGCAATATTTGTAGTAATGCAGAGAGAGAGAGAGAGAGAGAGAGAGAGAGAGAGAGAGAGAGAGAGAGAAAGAGAGAGAGAGAGTTTCATCTAGGATAATCATCAACGTAAGACAGCAAGAAAGAATAATTAACCAGTTACATATACAGTATACACAAACTACACACATCTTGTGGTGCTGTCCAGGTGGTTTGGTCCTAATCCAAACACAGTGTTGCTCACTAATGATACACTTTTAAGCAAAAGGTTGTTTTGTGTTCGTTTGTTTGACAGGTTAGGTGTATGACTTCTAACTTATACAACATCTCGATGAAAATACTGAACAAATAATGACATGAACTTAGAAACTAGAAAAGTTATGATACAAATACTGATATAGATGAGGTAATCATATGGAAGGCAGATAGATTTAGGTAAAAATAATAAGCGCTCTTTCCAATCCATAGTACACCATGATTCTCTCTCTCTCTCTCTCTCTCTCTCTCTCTCTCTCTCTCAGAACGTCGTCTGGGAGGGTAATTAACTAACCATTTATTTCCCATTAGTACGCTCAGAGTCTTCAGCCTTGATATCGCCAGCCGATTCTACTGTATTGAATTTACGAAAACCCCACGAACTGATGAGGTTAGAAACAATATTGACCCCATCAGTGCCATTATTATTAGTGTATGTGTACTGCCTCCAAATAATTACATTCTCAAAGTGAAAATGCAATAACAGTTCCCATTAACCCTTGTCAGAGTAGGAAGCCTTTTCCTTTAATCCCTGTGATTTTTTAATCACAGGGAATGAGGCTGTTGTCCTGCAGTAATTAAGTTATTGTCACCAAGGTTCTTGTCGTCAATAACACCATTTGCTTCATCATCATCATCATCATCATCATCGTCATCAATCCATGTCTTTTTTTCAGGGGCATTTCGCATCCCACCCACTCTGAATGGAACAGTTGTCGTTATCATTATTGTCTTTATTTTCCTTATTATCGTCACCACAATCATCGTCGACCCACTCATCATGAAATTGCGTCACAGAGTTATTTTTTCTCAACTTTTCTTGACCACTCTGACTACGCAACTTATGGCAGCAAAGGAAAAAAAAAAAAAAGGCTGTACCAACAATTCCCTGTATCTATCTATCTATATACCTAGGCTGCTTCCCCCAAGGAAAGGGAGGTAGCCGAGACAGGACGACACACTCCCCATTTACTCATCCATTCAAACACATTCATTCGCATCTTAGCCCCAAGGGGAGAACGGACAGATCCTCACCGCACCACACTGCACAAGGGTCAACTGCGCGATGCAATCAGTGACATCCGCAGCAGGGCCAGACAGCAGAGCTGGTTTACCCCTGCCACATCATAACAGACCCATCCCCTTACCCGCACCTGACCTGACTAGCTGATCAGATCAAGTGCGGGAGAATATCCCCTCAGGGTTGCGTCATCACTTATTCATTCACAATTTCTCTCCATTTATTTCTGTCACGCACAGCCACTCTTCCTTGCTCATCAGTCATCCCTCTCGCATCCAACACCCTCTTCACACTGTCCATCCATCCTATTCGTGGTCTTCCTCTCAGCCTTACACCTCTCACATCAGATCTAGTTATCTTTTTCACCAATCGCTCATTATCCATTCTCTCCATATGCCCAAGCCATCGCAACACCCTCTGCTCAACTCTACCAGCCATCTCCCGAACAACTCCAGTTCTCCTTCGCACTTCATCATTTCGCACTCGATCCATACGCGTCACTCCACACATACTCCTCAGACACCTCATCTCCATTACATTCAAACTTTTCCTCTCTGCTACACCCATATTCCATGTTTCAGCCCCATATAATGCAGTCGGTACCACAACACCCTCATACAACCTTCTCTTTACATCCATTCTAAGCGAACGACATCTAAACACTTTTTTCATTCCTCCCAGCAACTTTCCTACTTCATTTATTCTAAACTTCACTTCTGCATCTATTCTTCCATCCACAGCAACATGTGACCCTAGATATTTAAAACAATACACCTCCTCAAGCAACTCGCCATTCAAAGCTATATTCATCCCCCTACCATCTACCAACCTCGTACACTTCATCACTTTACTCTTATTCTCATTTACTTTCAATTTCCTCCTTTCACACACCCTTCCAAACTCCTCTACCAACTGTCTCAATCTCTCCTCTGAATCAGCCACCAGTGCAGTATCATCTGCAAACAGCAGCTGCTTCAGATTCCACTCTCCACCATCAACATTCACCAGACTCAGACCTCCACCTAAAACTCTTGCATTCACCTCCCTTACAACACCATCCATGTAAATATTAAACAACCAAGGGGACATCACACATCCCTGTCACAGCCCCACTCTCACAGGAAACCAGTCACTCACAGCATTTCCCACTCTTACACACGCTCTACTATTTACATAAAAACTTTTCACCCCTTCTAGTAACCTACCATCAAGTCCATACAATCTAGCACTGTAAAATGCCATGACTCTTTGATTAAATATAATCCTTTAGTTCTAACCCCTTGAATACAAACAACCTTTTTTTTTTTTTGTTTTTGTTTTTTTGCCTACCGTGTAATGTAGTGTAGAGTGGGGCTTGCACTCGTCTGACGTGAGAGACTATCTTTGCTTATCTTATTTTGTTTTTACCTGACGAAACTGGGCAATACCCTCTTGAACACTAGGTGGTGGTTCCATGAAATTCGGTGAACCATAGTCCAGACATAGGAATGGGTCTACTAGGCGACTGATTAAATTAGCTATCCAGTCTTAGTGAACTGAGCTATCTATTGAACTGAAAAGCACTAAGAATCTTCACTGTCTTTAAACAACTTCACTATATGACATTTAAATCTTGCTTACGTGTGTTAATGGGCAAGTAAGCCACAGGGCCGAGGAAAATATGAAAGACGTCATTATAATGAAGGAGCCGGAGGAGGCTGCTTTACTATAGGGATCTTTCTAAAGATGAATAAAATCGTCTGGTGGTAACAAGAAGAGAACAGGGCGACATTGTACTGAAGGGACAAGTGGAGAATTGTTTACTATCACTACGACGATTTTTCCCAGCGTTAAGTAAAACCATGAAGCGATTAAAAGAATATGCTTAAACACAGAGAGAGAGAGAGAGAGAGAGAGAGAGAGAGAGAGAAGGGGGGGAGGGACAGGACAAATAGAGAGGGACGTTGCCTAGTAAGAACTTAATGTTCAATCACATGGTATGCCCTCTCTCTCTCTCTCTCTCTCTCTCTCTCTCTCTCTCACCGATAAAAACGACGAAAACAACATATCGTACAACTGATCATTCACCAGTAATACTGGCATAACACACGTTTAATATTCGCAATAACCATTACAAGCAGAGTCTTGCCTTGTAGAGCAGGTCCGGGTACTAGACAGCAGAGTGAACCAATCGGTAGAGTTTATTGCTAAGTAATCCACGTGAAGAAAACTAAAAGTGTTTGTTTTAAGGAGAGAGAGAGAGAGAGAGAGAGAGAGAGAGAGAGAGAGAGAGAGACTCGGGGTGCTGTCAGCAGTGACGTTTCTAGACCCAACAGATTTGGTAATACTAGTAGTTATTAACGCCATTACAGAATAGAAGGTTAATTTACATTTGTGGGCAATATTATCGTTCTGTTTTTTAATATATCTTTTAACCACTTGCCCAGCATAATACTGAACAGCGTGTTGGGATTGAATATGGCACCACTGTGATTCGAATGTCAGTGTTCACTGTATTTTAATTTACCATGATGAATTGTATCAGTACAGAGTGGTTCTTTTATTGGATTCTCTCATGTTTTGTTCAGCCTGGGGAGATTCAGTTTGCTTTTTTTTTTTTTTTTTTTTTTTTTTTTTTTTAGGAGTGATGCCAGTTTAGCTTTTGAATGAAATTGTAATCGCCATAAGCAACCAGTCGAAGTAAGAAAAAAACATACACTGAAAAGCATGGCAGGGATAATGGAAAGTATAAAGTACCGCAGGATGGACGCTGGTAACTCTGTCAGAGCCGTCACCACAACACATGAGAGCTGGGTTGTATAATATATGGACCAACCTGTTTATGCCTGCCTCTGTACCTGGACCAACAATGTGCAAGAACATAAGTAGTGGAATGTTAGACAGTAAGACATGTTGGGACTGATAGAGTTGGTTGTCATGATTGTGGGAGTGGCCGTGATGCTAACGTGGAGCGGGAATCCATTAAAAGAAACATATATATATATATATATATATATATATATATATATATATATATATATATATATATATATATATATATGTAATTAGAGAGAGTGAGGAGATCATGGATGAAGATAAATGAAGATGAGTGAGGAGGGAGGAGACTGCGAGGCCTTAGATGAGGGTGCATGTGACATACTGTAAAGGTGACAGAGACAAGGCAAGGTGATTTTTTTCTCTCAGCCTAATTTCTTCGGATTTGTAGGGAACGGCCAAAGTACTGGTTTAACAACCAATGAATTATGGCTACACACACAATCGCCTTTTTGCGAAGACTAGGTTAGGTTTAGTTGGCTAAACTAAATGGAGTAAATAGTATCTGCCCTATGTCGGGCTTGCAACGATCAAGTACTTGCCGCCCACCCAAATACCGCTGCTCCTGATGTCATCTCCACCTCTTACTCACACGGCCCCTTCAGACCGAGGCCTGGGTCGAGTGGGAGTAGAGGGGGAGAGGAGGAAGGCGGAGAAAGGAGGAGTGAAGAAGAAGACGGATGTGGGGCGGACAAATAAGGAGCGGGGGATGATAAGACAATGGATCGCCAACGTCAGAAGTTCCCGAAAGCAGCATATAAAACACTCCGACGTAAGCATGGTGCTGAGGTTTTGGCACGTGCCCAGCAGGAGTGGAAAAGAGCACAGGGAACTGGGAGACAGCGAGGACTGGAGAGAATTGCAGAGGAAAGGGAAGATGAAATACAAGAATAAATGAAGTGAATAAGGGAGTGATGGGAGAAGGAGGGTGACTATGTAAGGAGGGTGACTAGGTAAGGGGCAAAAAACACCCAGGACGCACATTAATAATAGCTCTTGAGGGGCCAGGGTACAGAGGCTAATGTACTCGGAGTGCCCTGGGAAGTCCCAGGGGTGGCTGTCATCTGTGAAATCGCCACCCATAATGGTGTGCCAGTGCGTGAGAACAGAGGTGGAAGGAGTATGGTGTATTAGTGACTCAATATCCGTATGGAGGTGTATATAAGCACGCTCATGAGAGAGATGGGGCTAGAGAAGGTTTGGCAGTCAGACAGGATTGTCTTGTGTTCAGCTGGGACAGACGACCAGAACAGCCACGACCATGGGCTTCGCGGTACTGGTGAGTAGAAGTTTGAAGAATAGTCTTGCGGGAGAGTAACGCAAGGTGAATAAGTGCCGTTAGGGTAGAGTAAAGTACCGGCAGTCCCTACTCGGAAAAACCAGCAATATTATTTGACGCGTACGCTCCAGGTCGTGGCGAATATTAATCAAGTAGTAGAATTAACTTAGAGTAAGACTTATAACATTCAAGTGAACCTTTATCACTCACGGATGGTTGTCTAGTCTTTTGGATAAGTAGACTGAAGTCATATATGGCTATCAAGTTAAGTACTTATTTGCTGTGAAGTCGTAAATAAGCGATTGAGACTTCCCTTGTGTCGAGATGAGACTCGGGATAATAAGTTAATGTTATAGCTGTGTAACTTGTTCTGAAGTAGTGTAAATACTCTGTAGCAGATTGTTAAAAATTAAAGCAAAAATTGTTTCTCTGTTTTGTAACCTTAGTGTGGAACTGTTATTTTTTGAAAGTCTAGGAGCGAGTCTGGGGCAGAAAGGGGTGTTTAATATCTTGTTGTCCTAACCTACGAGGTAGCAGGCCCCCTCTGGGCTTGTCTCCACACTCTCCGCTGCTACTGTTACACGCTACCAATACTCATTAGTGGCAGCCATTCACCGTACTTGGCGAGACTAAGTACGAAGCATACCAAGGGTTATGTAGAGAGTGGATAATACGACAATGGTGGCAGCTTAATGGGATATTTAAGGCTTAATTAAACCTTTAAGTTAAGCGGTTCCACACCTAGGTTCTCAAACTCGTTGTATGGAATTCAGTAGCGACTCTAGTTCTTACAGTGGTTCAGACGAAATCTCCTTTGCTCATTACTTTGATTCAGATACAGATTCAGACGAAATATTGTTCGAAATGGCTGAGGCAACAGCTGCAGCAGGGATCGCTACCTTGTCCGACCAACTATCACAGGCGAATGCCGATAATGCTAAGGATGCTGTCTACCGCGTTAAAGGGTTAAAAAGCTTTGCGGCAAGTAGAACTGCCACATTACCTGAATATCCTGGAGTCACCTTAGAAACAGACCTTAGCAAATGGCTGCAGGACATAGAGAGTAAGACTACGGGACCTAGGTGGACTACTGCCGGTCGCTTTGATGTGGTCCGGGAGTACGCTCTAGGTGGGGTACATGACAGCATTGAGGACCTTATTGTCAGGGCCAATGGTGATTGGGACCGGTTTAAATCTATTCTCACAACTCTGCTGTCCCCAGAGCAAACTCTCCAACCTACATTTCATGCGTTAAAACATGCGCGTCGTAACCCTGGCGAATGGCTGGTTGAATATTGGCTGCGATTGACAAGTATAGCTAAACGAATTGGAACTCTGCAGCCTCGGTCCTATGATTGTTCCTTGTACCATGTTTAGATAACTTTCTCGACGTATTCCCTGCCCAATATAGAGCAACACTTGACCAACAAGAGTTTACAGGCCCAGACGATGCCCTTGATAAAGTTGTGAGTAGAGCCATTGAGTGGGCGCAACAAAGTCACTCCTCGTTGGCGGATGTAAATGTAATAAAAGAAAAGAGAAGGGATGTAGTTGCACATGTAAATCTAGAGTCAAAAGAAGCCAAAGTTCCAAAAGAAAAAACAGGCACTGGGAAATCCACAGTGAACAAATTGTAATAGGTGCGGTGAGGCGGGCCATCGAGCACACACCTGTCGCGCTCCTAACCCACTCTCGAGAGGCCAATACCATACGTTAATTCCGGAAGAACGAAAGAAATTCCGTTGCTTCCGCTGTGGCAGACAAGGGCACTTGGCGAAACACTGTTTTGCTAAAGCAGAACACCCAGGTCAAAGACTATGGTGTGATCACTGTAAAAATAGATCTCATTGTACTGACCAATGTTCGGCACGTCCTAAGGAAAAAAAAAGACTGACTAATAATCATGATCTTGGGGAACGGGACAGATCTGGTGGTGATTATGGAAGTGTGTGGTGAAATGAGGGATTGTCCCATGCTCTTAGATACCGGAGCATGTCGATCGCTCATTAACCAAGGAACCTATGAGAATCTGGGTGAGACCAAGCCTGAGCTCAGACTGTATCAAGGACGGAGGTTAGTATCTGCAAGTGGTAATGAGCTTGAGGTGGTAGGAGTGGTTAACCTGCCTATAGGGTTGGCTGGCCGCACCTATGAGAGTGAATTAATAGTGGTGAGGAACTTACCATGAACTATTTCAGTGATTCTAGGTTCCGATTTTATTTTCGCTCGAAATGTATGTATTACACTGGATCCGTTGTGTATAGAGATCGATGGGGAGAAGGTAGAATTACAGTTGGGAGAGGAGAATCTTCGCATAGATGGTGCTTCCTCCTTGCCTGTAGTCGAAACCGGTTTATCAGACGACCAGGAGTATATCTCTGGTCGTTGTATGACGAGTGAGACAGTCGTGTTTGATCCGTTCACGAGTGGAATGATCCCGTTAGGGACTGAAATTTCAGGGTGGTCCTTTGGGTTATTCTCACCTAGTCCAGGTAGTACTTTCGCCGCTATGCTGTGGCCAGGGATTGTACAGATAGTCCCGAATGAGGTGGGAGGAAAATCCAGGGTTTATGTTGCCTACACTAACGCCACCCCGGACCGGGTCAGTATATCTGGCAGGTACAGGGTGGGGACAATAGAACCGTTTGAGGAGATAATGTGGGACGAGAATCAGGAGGATGAGCAAGGGCAAATAACTGGTGTGACACAGGGAGAAGGGAGATTAACTAAGGTTTTTCTAAAAGTAGATGAGTTGTGTCCACCAGATAGTAAAGAGAACGATGCACTCAAACGTCTAGTGCGAAAGCATCCTCAGGTGTTTGCCTTGCCTGATGAACCATTGAATATTACACCTTATTTCCTCCATCACATCTGTGCTACAGGACCGGTTGTAAACCGCCATCCTTATAAAGTACCGGTTAAGTATCATGAAACTCTCAGGCAACAGCTATATGAATTAAGGGAGCAAAAAATAATACGTCCTTCTAGATCACCATATTGTCCACCCTTGGTCCCGGTGGCCAAGAAGGATGATGGACTGAGAATTTGTCTCGATTTTCGTCACTTGAATAAGCAGATAACATCAGACCCCTTCCCATTGCCAAACATTGTACAAATTCTTTCTCAGTTAGGAGAGAACACTGTATTCAGTAGCTTGGATCTGAGGCAAGGATACCATCAGATCCCTCTGGATGAGGCGTCACGACTGCTGACCGCATTTTCCTCACCAGACGGTAATTGGGAATATAATAGTCTACCGTTTGGCTTAAAAGATGCCCCTGCGCGTTCCAAAGGATCGTTAACGAAGTCCTGGTAGGACTGACAGGGCGTATCAGTCATACTTTCCTGGATGACATAATTGTCTATGGTAAGGATTTTGATTCACATGTACAGAACCTAGATGAGGTCCTTGCCAGACTTAAGGGAGCTCAACTTACTCTTAAGTTGGAGAAGTGCAGTTTTTTCAAAGATGAAGTGTCTTACCTAGGACACATAATTTCTGCAGAAGGATTGCGGCCCCAACCGGATAAGGTCCGAGCCATAAGGGAAATTGCCATTCCTAAGACACTGAAGGAACTCCAATCTTTCTTAGGGCTAGTTAATTATTACCGTAGATTTATAAGTGATTACACTAAGATTGCTCTGCCTCTCACAAAGTTGACTCGTGGAAAGAAGGAAGTGCAAAACAGTAAACAAAAAATAGAGTGGAACAATGAGGCGGATCAAGCTTTTAGAAGTCTGAAAAGTAGGCTTACTGACGACATCGTACTCAAGTTTCCCTCTTTTGCTAAACCATTCTATCTGACAACTGATGCGAGTGGTACTGCGATGGGTGGGGTATTACAACAGAAAGATGAGGATGGACACCTTAGACCGTTGACATATTTTAGTAGGGCACTAAATAAAGCTGAGCTTAATTATGCCACTATCAAGCAAGAAGCCTTAAGTATTTTGTACGGATTGCAGATAAATCAGCCTCTTGTCTTGGGATACAAAGTGATTGTGCAGACGGATCATCGACCCCTCACTTGGCTCTTTAATGTGAAGGAGCCTTCCGGCAGGATAGCTAGATGGCAGATACAGGTTGCCGAATACGACTTAGAAGTGTCCTACCTGCCAGGACAACAGAACCGAGTGGCTGATGCCTTGTCACGTCTTCGCAGAGAGCAAGACGAAGATACAGAACTTATAGCTGTTACGAGGGGCATGACCGATACCAACACTGTTAGCTGGAATCTTGACGAACTGCAGAAGCAGCAAGATGCGCATCCGGTTTGGGGATCATTAAAGTGGTATCTTCGCGGAGAAGTCCCTCAGGCCTCCAAACTGGCTGCCCAAGTGGTACAGTTCTCTCTCCGCCAGGATGGTCTGTTGTATAGGACCGAGTCTCGTGCGTACGAGGACAATGATGTACTGCAAGTGGTTGTACCTGAACAAAGTGTGCCAGCAGCACTACACTCAGCCCATCATTTGCCACTATCATGACATGGTGGGGCCAAGGTAACTATTGCCCACACCAAAAGTGTGCATATTGGCCTACTATGGTCAAGGATATCAATAACTTGTGTTGGCACTGCATACAGTGCATTACCTCTAAGAGGTTGGGGGACGCCCTGGCTCCACTTATGAGGTACTCAGATGTACCGGCGCCATGGTATCGGGTCCATATGGATATTATAGGACCGTTAAATATGTCTGAGGCTAGACATAAATACGTTCTTATGGTAGTGGATACATTAACCAGATTTCTTGTTGCTGAACCACTGAGAACAAAGACGGCGAAAGAGGTAGCTCGTGTGTTGGTAGGGGGAGTTGTTTGCATTCACGGAACTCCTCAACAATTGGTCACAGACCATGGAACAGGGTTCGTGAATGCTACCTTGCGCAGTATTGCGGAAATATTGAAGCTGAAGCATGTCACTACGACCCCGTATCACCCTTCTGCGAATGGACTAGTAGAACGAGTGAACGGAACTGTCATTCAAATCTTGCGTACAATGATCGAAATTAATGCAAACCATTGGCACCGGATGATACATTTGGCATGCATGGCTTACAATTCAGGGTATAATAGATCGATCAGGGACTCGCCCTATTTCCTGTTGTACCTGAGGGACCCACAAGTACCCTATGAGACAATACACGAGACTCAACCTCATTACAATGTAGATGATGCGAAACACATGCTAGCAGCCATGGCCACTAAAGTATTTCAGAGATGTCAATTGTACTTGGACCGGGCTAGTGCCGAAAATGAGAATTATAGGGCTAAAAAGGCCGTAGTGAAACCGATCAAGGTAGGAGACATAGTGTATGTATGCACGATTCCTAAACGGGGAGTTGCTAGGAAGTTACAGCCTCTCTACGCAGGACCATACAGAGTCACGGAGCGTGTTATTGATGTTGTAATTAAAGTACGACGTGTGAAGGATGGAGCTGTCTCCACCCTTCATGTTGATCATGTGCGAGTAGTCCTCAAATCTTGCCTCACCACTAAGGATAATAAGAATGTACGTCGGGCATACCCAGTACATGAAACAGATGATGATGATGATGATGATGGTGATGGTGAGGATGGCCCAGATGACATTACAGCCATTCTGGTATCTAGCCGCGGTGCAAGAAAATCATCCAACATGCCAGTAAATCAAAGTTCTACGGGTGGTACCAACCCAGTTCAGCAGAATGGGAATGAAAGTGATAATGAAAGTAGAAATGAAAGTGAATGTGAAGGTAGAAGTGAAGATGAGAGCAAGAATAGAGGCGAGATAGAAAACGGAGAGAGCAGTCATGAGGCGAGTGGAGATGGGGAGTCCCTGAGTAAAGTGGTCGGCCCGGCGCCAGATCGTTTCTCCCCAGCTAGCAGCCTCAGCCCTGCGTCGGCCCCCAGATACAGCCTAAGATTACACACAACAGTGGAAGACTTACCTCTAGTTATGGACAGGCCAATAGAACATACTGACAGGAAGACAAGTAGAGAATAAGTTATACTAGTCATGCTATTTTATTTTTGTTCCAGGTTATGCTGTTTGCAGTCGCAGTGTCAGGAAAGACTAGGCACATTGACCCCCACATTGAAAAACCTGCTCAAACAGGCCTCATCTCTTCTCCAGTTCCCAAACTTATTTCAACAGGAAATCATTATGTTGTCCCTGTCTTGTTAATACAGGATGAGTTATACCGACCACTTACTGAGGCACAGGATCTGGTTGACTCTGTCCAGTGGAACATAGATCACATGGACAACTCATCCACCCTTGTGTCGTCATTAAGAGAGACTTTTATTTTATTTCAACGTGAGTTTAATATTAGATTTGATGACTTAAAGAATTCTGTTAATTACTTGTTGTCGGATAAACCACTGTCAGGTCGTAGAACTAGAGGAGCAATTGATCTTGTTGGCAATATTGTCATAAAAGACTTTGTATAAACTTGTAGAGAAGTTTTGTAGATCAGTTATATATATATTGAACTTGTGGACGAGCGGTTGTTATACGTGAGTAGTTTGTAAGTAGATAATCTTCGTTCCCATTTGTCATGCAATGACAGGAGAGGTAAAGAATAGTATGGGACTATTTTTATTTGTCTTGGAAATATTAACAAAGTCTCTCACACACAAGTGAAGTTAAGTAGAGTCCCGCGAGCTACCTCCTGTCTCGCTCTCTCTCTCTCTCTTCCCTCTCGCCCATGTTGCTAGGCTCATTCTCCCTACTACCTGCCGGTTCTATGGCCTGTCTCCTTCTGAGCTCTGCTTCCTAAATTCTAAATTCTGGTGAAACAGGGGTCGTGTCACGTGTGTTACACTGTGGTTGGAAAGTTCCAGAAATCTGTGTGTGAGTATGTGAGTATGGTCACTAGGCTTTGTTGGTATGTTATCTCGCTGACACACTACCTATATCATCCCCTGACTTGATACTTCCTGTGTATTGTCAACATTTCCTCAGTTAACTTGCAAGATCATTTCCCTTTCCCAGGCTTGCGTGGAGCTCCGTCTATCTATCTATTTTTCTATCTATTTATTATGATTTGTAATTATAATATGGACTCATAACATTGCTCAGCCACGACGCTGAAGGTCCTCTGACAGCAATCATCATTGACTTATGCTAATCTATTAGTACATAATATTGATTATAATATTGTATACATATAATATTCATAGTAAATTGCAATGATCTAGTAATATTACATTTTAAACAAGTTGTATACATAATTGAACAAATGCAATGGTTGTTGTATGACATTTTGTAAGATGTTTACGTATAACAGACATACGCATATAATTGTGCAATGGTAATACTGCTAGGTTATTACATTACATATTGAGTTATCCCTTTAGTAATGTCTAATATTTCACCTAACTTGTATGATGATACTGGTAGTACAGAATTGTGGTATAATTGTATGACTTTACATAATATTGTAGTAACATTGTAGTAATACATAATTGTAACATTATGAATTGTTACATAATATTGTGGTAATGCATAATTGTGTTGGCCTTATAATTGTAATTACATTTTGTTAATGCAACTGTTACATAGTTGTGTTGGCCTTATAATTGTAGTTAAAGTTACATAAAAGTTACATCTTGTTAATGCAACTGTTACATAATTGTCACATATTGTTTATAGTTACATAATTGCAGTTAAAGTTACATAAAAGTTACATCTTGTTAATGCAACAGTTACATAATTGTTACATATTGTTTGTAGTTACATAATTGTAGTTAAAGTTACAGAAAAGTTACATCTTGTTAATGCAACTGTTACATAATTGTTACATATTGTTTGTAGTTACATAATTGTAGTTAAAGTTACATAAAAGTTATATCTTGTTAACGCAACTGTTACATAATTGTTACATATTGTTTGTAGTTACATAATTGTAGTTAAAGTTACAGAAAAGTTACATCTTGTTAATGCAACTGTTACAAAATTGTTACATATTGTTTGTAGTTACATAATTGTAGCAAGTGTAACATAATGCAATCGTTTGTCGTTACATAATTGTTACATATCGTTTGTAGTTACATAATTGTAATAATTGCAGTCCTGACATTGAATCCGGTCATGCTGCGGTCGATGATATGATGTGCCATACCACTAGCTTGTGGAGACAACAATTTGCTTTTTTGTTTGTAATTTATGTGGTATTTTGGCATTTGTAGTAACACACTTATTTTCATTCGTTTGTTATGTGATCTTACTCTATTTTTTTTTTTTTTTTGTATGTATTGATTTTCTATAGTTTGTTTTTCTTCGTTTGTCTAAGCTTTTTCTGTGTTGTTCACGGTTGCATAATTGCTGGCTAATTTCCTCGGGACCATTTTTTAAGGTTTAGTTTATATTGCACAGATATTACTGAAAATGATATTATATAGCCCCATATTTTGTTAGTTTATATAAAATATATATATACACTATATACAGTATTAACTATATACACTGACTTGTTGTTCACTTGTACCTATCGTGGGCAATATATGTGTCAGCATTGTGTGGAAATCTTTGTCTTCACGATTGTGTGGAAGATGTTCATTCTTGCTAACGTCATTTGTGTTGGCCATTTTTTTTTTCTTTTCTGGTTTTCCTTGTAACTTAATTTATCTGTTTCCTCAAGGTAGCTTTAATAAGCGTTTAATACAGTTCTTTTAATCGCTCACTGAGTAACTGTGATGGTATATTTTCTTTATTACTTTGTAGATGTGATAATGTATAGCTGTATGTATGCAACACATATTTTATGTAGGTATAAATGGTAACACTCGTTGGTAGTAAATAAATGCTATAATAAATGAATGAATATATACAGTGTAGAATATTTATTGTTGGTGCAAGTATTTAATGATTGAATTATGAAGATAATTGAAGTAAGTATATGTATTTAAGTTGTAATCATACAATCAATCAATCAATCAATCAATCATTTCCTGTGGCACCCTCGGGGATGCATAGGGCCTCGATGAACTCACACCACCACATCCTATCTTGTGCTAACTCCTCAAGATCTCCCCAACACTCATCTCCAGCTTCCCGTCTCATTGTCCTCACCCACGTCTCTTTTGGCCTTCCTCTACCTCTCCTACCAAGTGCCACCCACCCTGGTGTACCTCGTACTATTCCCTGTCTCCTATACACATGTCCTAGCCACTTCCATCGTGAGAATCTAACATATTCATCGATCGGCTGCACTCCCGTTATTTCTCTAATTCTACTATTTGGTATCCTTTCCCACCACTTAACTCCTAATATTCTTCTAAGTGCTTTATTTTCAAACACCAAGAATTTATTTTCCATAGTCACTGTGCTGTACCAAGACTCGTGTCCATAAATTAAGATACTCCTAACCATTACCTTATAAATTTTGATTTTTGTATGCACAGAGAAATTGTTATTATTCCAAATATTTTTAAGCATTCCCATTGCCTGATTAGCCTTCTTTAACCTTTCCTGGAATTCAAAGTTCAAAGAACCATCCTTGGCTAAATAAGTACCTAAATATTTAAACCTATCAACTTGCTTTACAACCATACCTTCAATTACACATTCCTGCGCATTTTCCATATTCATATTGATTATTTCAGTTTTTCCACAATTAATAACCAAACCCACCTTGCGACCTTCACTCACCAAACAGTCCAACACTCTCTGCATCTCTTCTGGCCCATCACAAATCAAAACTATATCATCTGCATAATCTAAATCCAAAAGTTTCCTGTTCTCTCCCCAAAGTATACCTGCACCGGTTTCTGTTCCAACGCGTTTCATAATGTAATCAATGACCAATATAAATAGTAAAGGCGATATAACACCACCTTGAATTACTCCGGACTTGACTTCAAACGAATCACTAAGACAACCATCAACCATCACTTTACAAAATGTGTCCTCATGCATGTTCATAATGACCCTCACAAACTCCTCTGGTATTCCATAATGTCTCATGATCTTCCCCATACTCTCTCTCGAAACACTATCAAAAGCCTTTTCAAAATCAACAAAACAAAGACTTAACGGTACTCTCATTTCATTAACTTGCTGCATCAAATGCCTAACTATAAAGATCTGATCATTGCAACCACGTCCCTTTCTAAAACCAGCCTGTTCATCCCTCAGAATACCCTCAACCACCGGCTCCAACCTATTTAACAACACTCTACTGAAAACTTTCAAAGCTATCGGTGACAAAGAGATTCCCCTCCAATTACCACATTCACTCAGGTCTCCCTTCTTCGGAACTTTAACAATTACACCATTCTTCCAAACTGATGGTAGTAACCCCGTCACCCATATCTTATTGAATAGCTTGGTCAAGATCATTATTAATCTATCCCCCTCCACTTTAAACATTTCCGGAAATAAACCATCCTCCCCTGGTGCCTTATTATTCTTTAACTGTTTTACTGCTTTCTCCACTTCTGCAAGCCTCAACTCTCCTGTTTCTATATTTAAATCTTCCTGAGCAGACGGTATATCCTCTTCTGGTGGTATTGGTCTATTAAGAACTGTCTCAAAATGCTCTTTCCATCTATTTTTAATATCTCCATCTTTGGTCAATAAATTTCCTTCCCTGTCTCTAACTGGTATTTCCTTGCGTTTACCTGCATTACCACTCAGTTCTCTAATCGATTCATATGCTATTCTTTGACTCTGTCCATCATTTTTGTTTATTAAGATTTCAGTATCTGCAACCTTTTCATCCACACATCTTCTTTTATCTCTCCTAGCTAACCTTCTTACTTCTGAATTCAAACTCCAGTACGCAGCTCTTGCTAATTCAATCTCTCGTTCATCAACGCATTGCAACTCACTCCTCAATTTAGCCTCACCTCTCTTTTTTATCATATCCCACGTTTCCTCTGATATCCATTTCTTTCTCCTGAAGCTATGTCTCCTTCCAATCGTACATTCAGCAGTCTCATGCAAAACTTTGTTCACATCCTCCCACATCTCATCTACACTTCTCTCCCCCTCTTCCAACGTTTCCAACACCAAAAACCTATTTCTGCATTCTAATCTGAATTCCTCCTTTTCTTCTCCTTCCCTTCTAAGCTTAACAATATCGTATCTACCAACACCAGATTTTTCCTTCTTCTGATTTTTAAGTTTAAACCTTATTTTTGCAATGCTGAGTTGATGGTCACTACCAATATCCGCTCCCCGTTTAACATGAACATCTAGCAGAGAACTTCTATGCCTCCTACTGATAGCGATGTGATCAATCTGATTTTTATATTTTCCACACGGCGACACCCATGTTGTCTTGTGTATATTGCAATGCTGAAAGAGTGTGCCCCCGATGACATACAGCACGTTTTATATGTTTGTGGAGGAGTTTTTTGTCTATCACTGTGTATTGTATAAATGAAGTAACTACGTAACTCACTCATTTTTACCATGGTGGCAATGGTGGTAGTGATGGTGCAGGTGGTGTGTTGACTGACGTGGCGTATTTTCAGCAAGCACGCATGATGACGTCGACTTCCCACACTGGTAGCTGTGGTGAGTGAATGAGTAGCGATGAGTAACTTGAGTGAAGATGAGTGAGTAAGATGAGTTGTGAATATGGACTTGGTATTTGCTTCATCGTCTTGACCTCTTCACTCCTGCGTCAGCGGTGGAGGTTGGGGGACGGTAGGAGAGAAAGGAGGGTGAGGTCAGATGGTTGTGAGTTGTGAGTCGAATCTCACTCTTCGTTTGTTTGTTTTGTTTTTTCTTTCTTGATGTATTCTCGGTCCTTTTTTCTTGTGATTTACTTGTTGTGGGATGAAGACTGCCGCTACTTGTAGGTGCGTGTAGATTATACAGACGACTCATAGAGTTGTTACTTCTAGTTGATTGTAGATGGTTGTTGTTCGTTGGTTCGTCGTAGAATTTGCAAGATTGTTTGTATCAGTATTTTGTTAAATTACTGGCAAGACGTCGTGTGATCACTTCTAAATCAGCGTGATGATCGTGGAGACGGAGGGGGGGTTGGAGAGAATACTGTCAGGAGTTGGTTGTGAGTTGTTGGTTGTGAGAGGTATTTTTTTTGTTTTCACTCTTGATAATGCAGAATCAATTGTACACTCGTGGGCTTGTATTTTGTAGGAATTCATTGTAGAACTGAAGCTAATCTTGTAGAGTCTTGCCTGCTTTTGTAGAAATTCACTGTTGATTCGAAGACGAGGTCCGTACTTTCGCTGCCAACCAAATGTCACTCTTAATTCTTGTAGTAGTAATTAAAGATGAATACACAGAATTGATCTTAATTTATTATCTTCAGAGAAAATCTAAGTTGAGCAGGGTATGTCTTACAGAGACAATATAATAAGTAAATCTAGTTGGGCCCCTCTTTCTTGTTCACTCTCTCCACTACCTGCCGGTTCTATGGCCTGTCTCCTTCTGAGCTCTGCTTCTTAAATCCTGGTGAAACAGGGGTCGTGTCACGTGTGTTACACTGTGGTTGGAAAGTTCCAGAAATCTGTGTGTGAGTATGTGAGTATGGTCACTAGGTTTTGTTCGCATGTTATCTCGCTGACACACTACCTATATCATCCCCTGACTTGCTACTTCCTGTGTATCGTCAACATTTCCTCAGTTAACTTGCAAGATCATTTCCCTTTCCCAGGCTTGCATGGAGCTCTGTCTATCTATCTATTTATCTATCTATTTATTATGATTTGTAATTATAAAATGGACTCACAACAATATTGCTAATGCTTTATTTGGAACTGCTACCCAGAATCAGGTGGATGAAATTCACACTAGATTGGGTCAGATTGAACAGAAGTCCGAGAATGAGCGTCGAGTGTTAAATGTTCACTCCCAAATAGTAAATACGACTATAGGAGACATGTCACACATGCATGCTGCAATTACTAAATTGCAGCAGGCAGCTAATATTTCACATGCAGTAATTAGGCTCTTCTCCATAAAAAATCTAGAGTTAGAAGGCGAAGCTCGCATATTTGAGGCTTTCCTTAATCTTCAGTTAGCTTTGTCGGATATCATTGCCGATCATGTGAGGATTAAGTTAGGCCTTCAGAATATGATGCAAGCTCGTCTGAGTGCGGACATCTGGCCAAATACATTATTGCTTGAACTTCTAAATAATATTCCTTTAATGAGACCAGGACTGTTTTTCCCTGCTCGACCCGAATACCTTGCATTATACAGGGATCTCGTTAAGGTAGTGCCTCGCAAGACTCCCTCTTCAGTGTGCTTCTACTTACTAATTCAGGTACAGGGTGACCCGGCAGACACTTTTGATGTCTTCCGGATCACTTCCTTGCCTTATAAAGTCCCTGACACAGATGTCTATGTACAAACTGTCCCCTCTGCCAAATTCATTGCGATGAGTGAAAATCGCATACATTATATGCTTATGGACGATTTCACTCAGTGCCGCACTCATCAGCAGTTGCTGGCATGCGAGCAGCAGAGTCCAGTGTTGAGATCAAGCACTAGCACATGTGAAAGTGCTACGTTCCTCAACAAGGACTTTGCGCCTCAGCTTTGTAGGAAAAGAGTCATTAAAAACTTTGTTCCTGTATTTGTTAAGAATAACGATAAGTGGTGTTTTTCTACAATTAAGCCTATGCAATTTACTCTTAATTGTGCTATTAATGAGGTAAGTAAGACCATTCAGATTGTTAAAGGTATAGGACATTTGGTCCTGGGTGACGGTTGCAGTGCTCACAGTGAAACACTCACACTTCCAGCTTATGCCACCCTCACCAAGGATACTAAACTGTCTCTATGTCCCCACACATTGCATTTCAATATGTCTCTCTCTCATGTTGAACTAGATGCCATACGAGCAATCCCTGAGATTTTTCCCCAGAATAACTCCTTCACACCTGTGTACCTAGATGAGTTGTTACACTTCCAATCTAAACTCCTTCTTCTCAAACCCCTACCTAAACCAACCCAGCCAGCTGCCCTAGCTATTTATATTTATACTCTGTCAGGTGTTATTGCTATGTTCCTTCCTTCTTATTTAGGATATAAGTGTTGGATTAACAGATGCTGCTGTTGCTGCATTGGACCGTCATTCGAGCGTTCTCTTTCTTCTCGCAACCTGGGGATGCATACCCCGGGAACTTCCCTGATGTCCCTACAGAGAATATGGCGAGAACAAGGGGGTAGGGGTGTCGGGCTTGCAACGATCATGTACTTGCTGCCCACCCAAATACCGCTGCTCCTGATGTCATCTCCACCTCTTACTCACACGGCCCCTTCAGACCGAGGCCTGGGTCGAGTGGGAGTAGAGGGGGAGAGGAGGAAGGCGGAGAAAGGAGGAGTGAAGAAGAAGACGGATGTGGGGCGGACAAATAAGGAGCGGGGGATGATAGGACAATGGATCGCCAACGTCAGAAGTTCCCGAAAGCAGCATATAAAACACTTCGACGTAACCATGGTGCTGAGGTTTTTGCACGTGCCTAGCAGGAGTGGAAAAGAGCACAGGAAACTGGGAGACAGCGAGAGCTGGAGAGAATTGCAGAGGAAAGGGAAGATGAAATACAAGAATAAATGAAGTGAATAAGGGAGTGATGGGAGAAGGAGGGTGACTATGTAAGGAGGGTGACTAGGTAAGGGGCAAAAACACCCAGGACGCACATTAATAATAGCTCTTGAGGGGCCAGGGTACAGAGGCTAATGTACTCGGAGTGCCCTGGGAAGTCCCAGGGGTGGCTGTCATCTGTGAAATCGCCACCCATAATGGTGTGCCAGTGCGTGAGAACAGAGGGTGTATACTGGGAAGGAGTATGGTGTATTAGTGACTCAATATCCGTATGGAGGTGTATATAAGCACGCTCATGAGAGAGATGGGGCTAGAGAAGGTTTGGCAGTCAGACAGGATTGTCTTGTGTTCAGCTGGGACAGACGACCAGAACAGCCACGACCATGGGCTTCGCGGTACTGGTAAGTAGAAGTTTGAAGAATAGTCTTGCGGGAGAGTAACGCAAGGTGAATAAGTGCCGTTAGGGTAAAGTAAAGTACCGGCAGTCCCTACTCGGAAAAACCAGCAATATTATTTGACGCGTACGCTCCAGGTCGTGGCGAATATTAATCAAGTAGTAGAATTAACTTAGAGTAAGACTTATAACATTCAAGTGAACCTTTATCACTCACGGATGGTTGTCTAGTCTTTTGGATAAGTAGACTGAAGTCATATATGGCTATCAAGTTAAGTACTTATTTGCTGTGAAGTCGTAAATAAGCGATTGAGACTTCCCTTGTGTCGAGATGAGACTCGGGATAATAAGTTAATGTTATAGCTGTGTAACTTGTTCTGAAGTAGTGTAAATACTCTGTAGCAGATTGTTAAAAATTAAAGCAAAAATTGTTTCTCTGTTTTGTAACCTTAGTGTGGAACTGTTATTTTTTGAAAGTCTAGGAGCGAGTCTGGGGCAGAAAGGGGTGTTTAATATCTTGTTGTCCTAACCTACGAGGTAGCAGGCCCCCTCTGGGCTTGTCTCCACACTCTCCGCTGCTACTGTTACACGCTACCAATACTCATTAGTGGCAGCCATTCACCGTACTTGGCGAGACTAAGTACGAAGCATACCAAGGGTTATGTAGAGAGTGGAGGATAGGACACCTATCTGAAGGTTTGGGCGGAAAGGCATCGGATTTATATATCCCATCCGAGTCCCACGGTTGGTTCACCAGTGCGCACCTGGAGTGGTGGATGCAGCTCAGCGGTGCCTTGCGTGCACGCGTAACTGGACGTGTGCATTGTCATCTTACCCTGCCCGGGATGGCATGGCTGCCGTCCAGGTTTGTGAAGATCGTCACTGCTCATTTGAGTTTCACACAATACGGGTGGTTGCAAAATTGTGGGTTTCTGAGCCTCAGAGTAGCTTTGTATGTGTGTGTGTGTGTGTGTGTGTGTGTGTGTGTGTGTCTGTCTGTCTGTCTGTACACCAGTACACGTTTGTCACATATGATCATTGTGGGGTTTCTTGCCTCAGGGATTCAGCGTGGCAGGGAGCATTTGAGTGTGTAAGAAGAAAGTGAAAAAGATAAGGTTAAAGAAAGCTATAAAGGAACAAGGGTACCTTGCTTCTAACACTTAATTCCCTTCCACTCTGTTCCAACGGCTCTTTCACCAGTAATGACCAGAGACACTTTTTTATCTCAGCATCTACCCTGACATACTTACTGCAGGTCCAGTGTTTGTCCAGCAGGCCCTTTGATATCCAGCCCAGCCTAGGACGCCACTGTGAACTAGTCTCCCCACCTCCCCTACTCCCTTTTTATCTCACTATCGTTTCCCTTTTTTATTTACCTCAGTTTGTCGTATCTTCAGTATACCTCTTCCTGCGTTTTTACTCCCCATTGTATGCTTCTCTCTCAGCGCTGTTAGATGTGATTTTTTATTCTGTATTTCTTTTAATATGTCGGTGGGTTAAACATGGGCATATCCACCTATGAGAGTGGAAATTTTAAACAGAGTGAGAAGATTTAAAAATATAGCTTGGGAGATAGGAAATGAGATGCCGGGGAAAATGAAGGAACCGAATAAAAACAGAAAGGGAAGGGAACGAAGTGATATGAAAACCGAGGTACCAAAATGTGATGGTAGGAGGAAAAAATATGAATTCTGATGGGGAAAAAGAAAGTGGAAAAGAAAAGAAAAAAGATGCCGATATGAATGGCGAATAAGGCGGAAGTGAAATAAGTAGAAGAGCTAAACGATATAATACGAGACGATGGAGAAGGTAAACGAGACAATAGGAAAAGATGGAGTAGCTAAACGAGATACTAGGAGAAAATGGAGAAGCAAAACCACATGACAGTTAAGGGAGATCAACAACTGGTGGACGGTGAGTGGGATAAACGTCATTTCACGTCTTTTGTGGGCAGTCTTTGTGCAATTGTCCCCTTGCCCACAGTAATGTACCTTCCACGACGACAGTCTGCTCCTGCCCCCAGCCTCCAGCCTTCCTATACAATTTTGGTGTGGTTCTGCTACGGCGATACCTTCAACCCACACCACCCCCCACCTGCCACTATGCCACCACAACCCCAGTAAGTCCTCGACTACTAACCTCCTCAAACTACCTGCCTGAACTGCCAGTCCTGTAAAACCCATCATTACGTTACCACACTGCAGGGGCTTGGATGATTTAGCCCCTCACAGCCCCAACTGCTTCCCCCCCCACTACAGTGACCAACCCCAACCCCCCACTACAATGACCAACCCCAACCCCCCACTACAGTGAGCAACCCCAACCCCCCACTACAGTGAGCAACCCCAACTCCCCACTACAGTGAGCAACCCCAACCCTCCCACTACAGTGAGCAACCCCAACCCCCCACTACAGTGAGCAACCCCAACCCCCCCACTACAGTGAGCAACCCCAACCCCCCACTACAGTGAGCAACCCCAACCCCCCACTACAGTGAGCAACCCCAACCCCCCACTACAGTGAGCAACCCCAACCCCCCACTACAGTGAGCAACCCCAACCCCCCCACTACAGTGAGCAACCCCAACCCCCCACTACAGTGAGCAACCCCAGCTGTGGCCAAGCTCGGTGAGTCATCGCCGCCCCACACCAAGCCGCCGCTGTCTTTCATCAATTTCGAGTTATAGTCCACTGAATTTCCGTGACCTTGAGTTTTACTTTTCAAGGTCACTTATGGTCAAAAGTCATGGTTGCAATCACAAACTCATATGGGATTTCCTATATATTGATAAAAGTACATGCCTAGCTGCAACCAGTTTTCAGTTATGGCCCTCTGAATATCCGTGACCTTGAGTTTAACCTTTCACGGTCACTTAAGGTCAAAGGTCATGGTACCAATTACATGTCCACAATATGACTTCGTATATGTTGATAATAGGAAGTATCTACTTGTAACCAGTTAAGAGTTTTACCCCCCTGCATAACTGTGACCTTGAGTTTAACCTTTCAAGGTCACTGAAGGTCAAAGGCCTTGGTGCCAAATGAAAGTCCATATGGAAGGTCTTGTACGTTAATAATAGTAAATATCTCTATCTTCAACCGGTTTCAAGTTATTGCCCTCGGAAGATCGGTGACCTTGATTTGGACCTTACGGGGTGACTCAATTGCCTCCAAAATTTAATCACATTCTTTTGGGACCAGAGCTCATATATCTTAAAAGTTTCATGTAATTTTATTCCGCCGTTTTTTCTTAATGGCGCTACAAACAAACAAACTAGACCAAAAACAATACCTGGCGGGTCTCCGTCTCGGGCGAGGTAATGAAACTACAAGTCGCTGCAGTGTGGCATGAAATCATTAATGTACAAAAGAAAAAAAAGTAGTTACTAGAAAAAAATCCTTATAGGTAATAAAAAAATACACTAGCCGACGTAATAGTATACCGTTGCACAGCTTTGTTGTGAAACAAAACTGTGTAAATACACAGTAAAAAAAAAAAAAAAAAGTCAACCATGATATTATCATTACATGACCAGATAAGGGAAATGGAGTGGTGCCCCTGGACAGAGATGTTTACATCAACAAAGTGCTAAGCATACTTCAAGATCTGAACAAATTTGAGAAGGTTAGCTGTGATTCATTTACGCTGATCTTGAAATATGAGAACAAATCGAACAGATTCCTAAGGAAAATACAATCTGATGATGCTTCTGACAACAGAATCTGTTCTAAATTATATGTATCTGGTTCACGATCCGGCATTATGTACGGCTTACCCATAGTTCATAAAGAAATCTGCCCCTAACGGCTCATCCTTTCTGCCATCGATACACTCTAGCACAAAAGCCATAAAGAGCCGGGTCGGATTTACACCAGTGACATCTGGCAGTGAAACCCATAACAACCAGGGGAGTAGTGCTTTGGACTCCCAACAGGTGGCTCTGCCTAACATGTTACCATACTGGCAAAGGTAAGTGATAATCAGTAGGCAGTGGCGCCCATGCTTCCCTCAACACACACACACACACACACACACAACTACGGATCTGTTGCATATTAATAGCTGTTGTGAGAGGGACATATAGTTATTAAAATGTTGGGAAAAACATCTTGTCTACATTATTATGACGGATGGGAGTAAGTAGTGACATACTGTATATGGTATCTGTAACGTTGTAGAGCTCATGAACACGACTGTTACGATTATTAATGGTGGTTTGGCAGTTTGTGGTGATTAAAACTGTTGTTGTGACGTAACAGTGTCATCATATGAGGGCTGCTGAGAGAAACATACTGATACCGCTGCTGCTAAGGCACTCATGGCGCACTATGAATAGTGTGATTATGATACAGATGGCAAGAAACACAACTGGAGTGAGATGAATTCGTGAAACAGAAGGGTTTCTAGATATATACTGATACAGTATTTATATTGGTGATGAGTAAGAGAACGTAATACCATTATATAATTATCTCGTTTACGTGTGGAGTGCAATTAGACTGCATTCGTTGTTTCAGTATACAGTTGCAGTGAAATAATATCCCTCAACAAAAATCACATAAGGTAGGAGGGTGCACACTGGTACAGCTCCGGACAGATGAAACGGCTACACCCCATCCACCAGCGACTTGGTTTGGGTCTCAGTGGTTCTGGTAACAGTTGCAGGTGGAGGGAGGGGGGATGTGGGAGGGTGAGGAGGGGAGAAATGTGGGCAGAGTTATATAGGGGGTAGTGTGGGAGGGTGAAGAAGCAGCAAAGTCTGGCTGGTGGGAGGGGGAGACGAATGGTTGGGTAGCGGAGACGAGAGTCTGCTGGAGGGTAAGACAGGTGAGTGTGATTAGATGAAAAGAAATTACAAAAAATAAATTATAATATCTGCTGCATATATTGCATTTTATCTACTAAATAAAAACACTGTCTATTATTCACCACCGTATTTGGGTATCCTACTCATTATTATTATCATTTGGATATTAGGCAATAAATAAAGATATTGGACGGTCTTTCGGACCAGAACCAAGTTTTTCATAACTTTTTTCTTCAGCTATTTCCGTATTCCTATTATCCCTCGTGCTTGAAGTCCCCCTTTTTATCACTTTCTCCTACGCCCTAAATTTTTTTTAGGCATAAGGCAGCTTAACTTTCTCTTTAAATAACCATATTTGTCAACAAATATTCCTTTCATTAATCTATTTAATTACCTGTTTTCTTTCAATATGCATTTGTCTAATAATGGGTGTTACATCTTAATTGGCGCCGCTATTTGACGGTTTGAATAAATTTGGTCTAAATTTACGCATATATTGCAGTCTCTCTCAAGTAGGCTGGCAACCTCACACATCCTCCCCCCTGCTTTCTCCTTCTCTCGCTACCCGTTCCCTCCTTTCCTTTTGTAGTACTGTTTATCTATTCTTTCTCATATTTTTAACCTCATTCCTTCTTACAAACTTTTAGTGCCATAGGAATTTCTCCCTTATCACCTACAGTCCTACTACATGAAAGTGGAAAAAACTGCCATCGGGAAAAGAATAACTGGAAATTTATGGCGAAGGTTACGATATTAGTTATTTAGAATGAAAGTGTTGGCAGATAAGCATTCTTGACGTGATTATCGCAGCCACAGCATTTCGCCTTCATAAAACAGAAGGACTATAGGTTTCATGCATTACGTCCTTACGTCCAGCATTACTGTGCAGAACGCCATGTATAACACATTAAGGACCACAAGGACAGTACTGGTAGTCATGGTGATTCTCATGAATCTCTCCATAGGCTATTGAAAACAGTGCTTTATGCTCAACTTCAGAATTATGTTCTCATCATGGCAATGATAGGCAAAGATAATAAAAACAATATATACAACCAAATTATCATTTATTATACAACAAAGCTCAAACTGCCTCCGTGCTACCTGAAAAAAATTAAATACCTGATCATATATATATATATATATATATATATATATATATATATATATATATGGATGATGCCATGTCGTAGCGCTTAAGGGAATAACAGGGATGACGACGGTGATAACTGTCGCAAGGGAACGAGATGAAAGGAAAATTTTCTCTACCTGAAGTAAATTCTAATGGACAGTAGTAATTCGAGACCCCGTTTATTGACAATAATTTTTATAGATCTGCATGTCGCCGTTATTTCGTCTCGGAACATTTCGGTAGATGATATAACTGATATAAATTGATAAATGGGTAGAGAGATATCCTTATCGTCTATATTACGTGATAAGTATGATATAGTAATGATAATCTGTCCTGATAGAGTAAATCTTGCTGTGACGGAAGGGTATTTGTAGAGCGAACTAATTTATACCACAGACTGTATCAGAAGTGTTTCTTCTTCGTAAATTGAAGCTCCATGAATACTCTAGACTGTATGCCAGGAAGAAGGTGACCTTGGTGTTTCTTATCCGGTTCGTGGCATAGTATGGAGGATGCTTTGAGCTCAAATTTATCAAACAGATAGTATCCTCGTAACTGGCCACCTCTTCGCCCACTTCCTGAAACTCAGACATGGAGTACCGGGGTGAGAATAACGCCATAATGACTAATACACCACAAACACATGGATATTTATACATCAACGAGAAACGACTGTGGTTCACTTGTATTTTCAATTGACTGCAATAAACACCGTTACTCAGGGCAGACCACCAGTTCCATGTTTTGTCAGTATATACTGAGATGAATGATTCTAACCGAATCAGGTAGATCCTCTCCGTCAACTGAGACAGTGGCATACTGACATGTGAATTAATTGTCATGTCTGGTTATTCTTTAGAAACAGTAAAAAAAAAAAAATGACTTTTTGTTTACCTGTAGGAACAAATAAAATAGTAGTTAGAGGACAAACTTGTGCCACGTGACACTATGCGAAGTCGTTAGGTTTCCTGCCATGAACAGAGGATCGTGTATTTAATTTCTTCAGGTTACATGTGATTGTGTGAGCTGGTTACACCGTTGAGACTGCAGCACGGAGGCAGTTTGAGCTTTGTTGTATAATAAATGATAATTTGGTTGTATATATTGTTTTTATTATCTTTGCCTATCATTGCCATGATGAGAACATAATTCTGAAGTTGAGCATAAAGCACTGTTTTCAATAGCCTATGGAGAGATTCATGAGAATCACAATGACTACCATTACTGTCCTTGTGGTCCTTAATGTGTTATACATGGCGTTCTGCACAGTAATGCTGGACGTAAGGAGGTAATGCATGAAACCTATAGTCCTTCTGTTTTATGAAGGCGAAATGCTGTGGCTGCGATAATCACGTCAAGAATGCGTATCTGCCAACACTTTCATTCTAAATAACTAATATCGTAACCTTCGCCATAAATTTCCAGTTATTCTTTTCCCGATGGCAGTTTTTTCCACTTTCATGTAGTAGGACTGTAGGTGATAAGGGAGAAATTCCTATGGCACTAAAAGTTTGTAAGAAGAAATGAGGTTAAAAATATGAGAAAGAATAGATAAACAGTACTACAAAAGGAAAGGAGGGAACGGGTAGCGAGAGAAGGAGAAAGCAGGGGGGAGGATGTGTGAGGTTGCCAGCCTACTTGAGAGAGACTGCAATATATGCGTAAATTTAGACCAAATTTATTCAAACCGTCAAATAGCGGCGCCAATTAAGATGTAACACCCATTATTAGACAAATGCATATTGAAAGAAAACAGGTAATTAAATAGATTAATGAAAGGAATATTTGTTGACAAATATGGTTATTTAAAGAGAAAGTTAAGCTGCCTTATGCCTAAAAAAAATTTAGGGCGTAGGAGAAAGTGATAAAAAGGGGGACTTCAAGCACGAGGGATAATAGGAATACGGAAATAGCTGAAGAAAAAAGTTATGAAAAACTTGGTTCTGGTCCGAAAGACCGTCCAATATCTTTATTTATTGCCTAATATCCAAATGATAATAATAATGAGTAGGATACCCAAATACGGTGGTGAATAATAGACAGTGTTTTTATTTAGTAGATAAAATGCAATATATGCAGCAGATATTATAATATTTCATTTTTTGTAATTTCTTTTCATCTAATCACACTCACCTGTCTTACCCTCCAGCAGACTCTCGTCTCCGCTACCCAACCATTCGTCTCCCCCTCCCACCAGCCAGACTTTGCTGCTTCTTCACCCTCCCACACTACCCCCTATATAACTCCGCCCACATTTCTCCCCTCCTCACCCTCCCACATCCCCCCTCCCTCCACCTGCAACTGTTACCAGAACCACTGAGACCCAAACCAAGTCGCTGGTGGATGGGGTGTAGCCGTTTCATCTGTCCGGAGCTGTACATTCCACATCCACAACGCGACTGGGGAGAGAAGGAGACCTTTTACTGCCAGCCCAGTTGTCTCAAGGTTATCAAGGATTTGCTTATAATACTTATATGCACAGAATCTGCAAACATTTTTTTATTCCAAGTATATTACTAATAACTGCCAACCAGCATACTGCAAAGGATTCATTCTCTTCGCTAAGGAAATCGGCAGCAGCTACCGACTGCGTCATGGCTAGTTTTGATATAAAATCATTATTTAACTAATATCCCCCTCTATTAAGGAGGCAGTATTCGTGCCGAAAATCTCTTTAATGGAACTGATAAGGTCCACGGATTAAGTAAATCCCAGTTCAAGAAACTTCTAACATTGTCTTCAAGCGACTCTCTCTCTCTCTCTCTTTAGTGGCACCACACATATCGACAGACTGATAGTGTAATGATGGGCTCCTCTCTTGGACCAAAGCTAGCAAACACTTCTGTGTTACCACGATGAAAATGGCTTGAACATTGCCCACAAAATTTTAAATAGTTTTTCTATAGGAGCTACATAGATGACACCTTCTTGCATTTTAAGTCTGTTAACCATGTTCCGCAGTTTTTAGAGTACCTCAACTCTCAGCATAATAGCATAAAATTCACATTCGAAACCGAGGAAAATAACATGCACTCTTTTCTTGATATCAAAGGCACTCCAGTTCCTTCACGACGTCAGTATACTATACAGGGAAGCAACACTCATGGGTCTGTGCTCAAAATTCACATCTTTCATTCCCATAGATTACAAGCAAAATCTGGTGGTAACACTTGCTACTCGAGCTTTTCATCTTCGTTCAAACTACTTTAAGTTTGATGCCCAACTACGATACCTGATAAATTCACCATATAAGAACGATTCTCCATTAATTTTTTTTGCCACATATATCGGTAAAACACTGAGTAAATTACCATTCCCATCTGTTAGGTCACCTACTGTACCTAGAGATGTGATTTATTTCCCCATTGTGTGTGTGTGTGTGTGTGTGTGTGTGTGTGTGTGTGTGTGTGTTATGGGAAAAGGCAGCTATTCACTCCGTAAGCGTTTAAGTAGCTTACTACGTGAATTTTATCCATAGCTAATTCTTAGAGTGGTTTTCAAGGCAAATTGCACTATCTAGTCATCCTTTATGTTCAAGGATGTGATTCCTGAGGAGCTGAAATCATCTGTTGTATATCAGTATAAGTGTCAAAGCTGTAGTGCTATGTATTGTATACAAAACGGCACCTCAAGACACGTATCTGTGAACACTTTGGTCAGTCTGTTCCAAGAAACCACCCTATCACCAGCCCGCCTTTCTCAGCTATTTGTAAAAATCCTCATGACAGCGACCACACTATGTCGGCAATGAGTCTTTCTGTGCTGACCAGTTCCCCCTCAGACAGTGACCTCTTAATACTGGAATCCCTTCTGCCATACAGTGACAAACCTACTACAGTACCCTCGCGTCCAAGACGGTAATATTGTCGCCTGAGGGTCCCGTCTAGGACGAGAAACGTCTAGGAGCAACACAAGACCTTATGGAAAAAATTAATATTGTCACAAAATCTTCGAGCAGTGCCCGTAAAAACATCAACCTAGACCTATTTTAGAACCAAAAAAAATTTCCTCACCCTGAAGGTGTGTGTTTCTGAGCTTGTTATCTCCAGCACAGTAGCTCAGTTATCTCCAGCTTAGTAGCCTGAGGCAGATGGCAACAGTTCAAGGGGTTAGCAGACGTTTTCCTAGGCATGGTTACGTTAGGAGAGGCAATAACCTACTGTAGGAGCAAACACTGATTGCAACACTCTTTAAGTGTGTTCACGACACTCTGGCGAGGGACACAAAAGCAAACTCTGCCTGCTCATCACGTGACCAGAAGCCAATATGATATTGGACAACATCGCAACCACGTCACTCTCCCTGGCCCCGGAACCGTGTCGGACCCGGTGAGACCGTCGTAGCTGTATTCTCCTCGGATTTGGGCCGTTATGAATCGCTGGATTCGTATTGGACGTATGCAGCCGTATTACAGGAATATATTGGATTTTTATTTATGGTCTCCGTCTTGGAAGCGAAAAGTCTTGGAGAAACCCGTCTTGGACGTGAGGGTAGGCTACTGTACATGTAATAATGAGATATATACAGAATTACTGTGTTCATGTATTCTATGTCTTGGACGCTTCTTGGGATTTTTAGTTGTTTTTTTTTTCTTTTGTACTGTGTGTAAGTGTTTTCTATATATTTGTTTCGAAACAAAGTTCGGCTGACTATTGCGTCATCTAGTGTATCCATCCATCATCCAATCCTACACTGCCCCATGAGGAGCGTAGGAGCCCTGGGCTATGGAGTTGGTCCCGACATTTAAGATGAGAGTGACCAGCCTCACTATCCCTGAGTGGCATTACATGAGCAATCAACCCCAACCACCCCTTGGATATAAACCTTCACCTTTTTATTCCAGTTTTTATGTTTTTTCTTAAGTAAGTGAATTCATGCCAGAGTGCACCGACGTGTGGCTTCATTTATTTTTGTTTTATTATTTATTTCTCTTACAAAACCCGACATGATTTTTTATTTTATTTTACCTACAATGATTTTCTAAATTCATTTTTCCGTATGGGTTATTCATTTTTCACTATTCACCTTAAGGTTATTATGCAGATATAAATGCATATTTCTTTTATTTTTTGTAACTACAGTAATGTAAGCAAAAATATTACATGTAGAGTCCATTTTTTCTTTTTAACTCGTCCAGACGGAGTCCTGCGAGTTGCTGCTTTGGTCAAATTTCTTTGTTTCTTTGTTTTTCGTTTCTTTGTTTGTTAGCACCATTACGGAAAAACGGCTGAAAGAAATTACATCAAACTTTCAGGATAAGTGTGCACTGGTCTCAAAAGAAACTGATTAAATTTTGGTTGTAATAGAGTGACCCTGAAAGGTCAAAATCAAGGTTGCGGATTTTCTAAGGGCTATAGCTTGAAACGGTTGAAGATATACATATATATATATATATATAAAGAGAGAGAGAGAGAGAGAGAGAGAGAGAGAGAGAGAGAGAGAGAGAGAGAGAGCAATGAAGAGAAACTCGTAGTTAATGAAGAGAGGTCAAACTTAATTGAAAAATTTAAATTGTCTAATATATTTTTTTTTTTTTTTTTATGCGAGGAAGAAGGAACCAAAGGCCGTGGCCCGCAGTAACAGTTCCCTCCAAGAGAAAAACAAAATACAATAGAGAGCCAAATTCAAGATCCGATCATTTTGAGATGCCTGGACACACTGCGTTTGAAAGACTGGAGATCATAGGCAGCAGGAAATACAGACAGAGGGAGACAGTTCCAGAGTTGACCTGTTGCATAAATGAAAGACTGGGAGTAACGGTTAACTCTTGCATTAGAGAGTTGGACAGAAAAGGGATGAGAGTTTGCTGCCAGACGGGTGCTACGCGCCCGTCGTAGAGGTGGAGGAATGCAAGCAGACAGTTCAGAGGAGCAGCGACCATTAAAGTAGCGATAGAAAAGAGATAAAGATGCAACAGTGCGGCGAAGAGACAGAGGTTGAAGGGAGTCAGTAAGAGGAGGAGAGTTAATGAGACGAAAAGCCTTTGACTCCACCCTATTGAGAAGAGCTGTATGTGGGGAGCCTCCCCACACATGAGAGTTGTACTCCACACAGGGGCGGATAAAACCTCTGTATAGAGTCAACAATTGTGCAGGGGTAAAGAAAGAGCGGAGTCGGCTTAGCACACCCAATCTCTTAGAAGCAGATTTTACAAGAGATGTAATATGATCTTTCCAAGATAAGTGCCCGAGTAAATGAAACCCCAAGCATGTTCAAGGATGATGCAGGATTAAGCTGAATATTATTAAACATTAATGGGTATACCTGTGGAAGATTTTGTCGGGTTGATAGGTGTAAGAACTGAGTCTTAGATGCATTAAAGACAACCATATTATTTTTACCCCAGTCAGCGATACGAGCCAAGTCAGACATTAGGTGTGCCATAGCCTCATCCCTTGTTTCTTGAAGTAACTGTTGAGATGGGCGTTGCGGGAACCGAATGGAAAGGTGAAGGGTGGAGTCATCAGCGTATGAGTGGATAGGGTTAGATGTACAGCTTAGAAGATCATTGATGAATAAAAGGAAGAGAGTTGGTGATAGGACAGAGCCCTGAGGAACACCACTGTTGATAGATCTAGGAGAAGAACGATGGCCGTCTACAACAGCGGCTATAGAACGACCAGAAAGGAAGCTAGCGATGAAGGCACAGATAGAAGGATAGAAACCGTAGGAGGGCAGTTTGGAAATTAAAGATTTATGCCAGACTCGATCAAAAGCCTTTGAGATGTCAAGTGCAATGGCAAAGCTTTCGCCAAAGTCCCGAAAGGAGGATGACCAGGAGTCTGAAAGGTAGGTGAGAAGATCGCCAGTGGAGCGTCCCTGACGGAACCCATACTGACGATCGGAAAGAAGGTTGTGATAGGAAAGATGCCTTAAAATTTTTCTATTAAGAATTGACTCGAAAACTTTTGAAATACAGGACGTTAAAGCAATTGGACGATAGTTGGAGGGTTGGGAGTGGTCACCCTTCTTTGGGACTGGCTGAATGAGAGCAAACTTCCAGCAAGAAGGAAAGGTACAAGTTGACAGACAAAGGCGAAAGAGTTTGCCTAGGCAGGGTGTAAGCACAGAAGCACAGTTCTTGAGAACAACAGGAGGGACCCCATCAGGCCCATATGCCTTGTTAGTACTGAGGCCAGTGATGGCAGAAAATACATCAACTGAAGAAATTTTAATGTCAGCCATGAGGAAGTCAGAGGGGAGAAGTGATGGAGGAACAGCACCGGAATCGTCTAAGGTGGAATTGGAGGAGAAAGTCTGTGCGAAGAGATCTGCTTTATCAGTAGAAGAAATAGCTACAGAACCATCAGAGTAGAAAAGAGGAGGGAAGGATGATGAGGTAAAGTTGTTAGAAAGATTTTTGGCAAGGTGCCAGAAGGAGCGGGAAGAATTCGAGTTGGAGAGTTGAGAGCATTTAGTATGGATGAAATTATTTTTAGTAGAGCGAAGAACAGACTTAGCACGATTCCGGGCAGAAACGTAAAGATGATGTGATTCAGGTGTGGGTTGGCTCCGGTACCTTTTGTAGGCCCTCTCCTTGTTGCGGACAGCATTAGAACAAGCGTGATTAAACCAAGGCTTTCTTGCGTTAGTCAAAGGATATGAGAAAGGAATGTATGCTTCCACGCCCGAGAGAATAACCTCCGTAATGCGCGAGGCACACTCAGATGGCTCCCGGCCATGGAAGCAATAATCATTCCAGGGAAAATCAAAGAAGTACTGCCTGAGGGCCTCCCAGTTCGCGGCTCCAAAGTGCCACAGACGACGTTTCCCTGGAGGGTCCACAGGCCGTACCGGAGTGATAGGACAGGTTAAGGTAATAAGGTTGTGATCGGAGGAGCCCAACGGAGAGAAAAGATTAACAGAGTAAGCAGAAGGATTAGTTGTGAGGAAGAGGTCAAGTATGTTGGAGCTCTCTCCAAGGCGGTCAGGGATACGGGTAGGGTGCTGTACAAGCTGCTCTAGGTCATTAAGGATAGAAAAGATGTAGGCTTGTTCACCAGGTGGATCCGTGAAAGGAGAGGAGAGCCAAAGGTGGTGGTGAACATTGAAATCTCCAAGAATGGAGATTTCAGAGAAAGGAGAAATGGACAGAATGTGTTCCATCGTAGAAGTAAGATAGTCAAAGAATTTTTGATAGTCAGTAGAATTAGGGGATAAGTAAACAGCACAGATATATTTAGTCAGAGAATGACAGGAAAGCCGAAGCCAGAGTGTGGAGAATTCAGAAGAATCAAGTTCAGGAACACGAGAGCAAGATAAGTCGTTGCGTATGTATACACAACAGCCACCTTTGGCTTTGAAATGAGTATAGAGAAAGTAGGAGGATACAGAAAAGGGTTTGCTGTCGGTTGCCTCAGACAGCTGAGTCTCCGTCAGAAAAAGAAGGTGAGGTTTAGAGGAGGAGAGGTGGTGCTCATCAGGGCGAAAGTTAGATGAAAGGCCGCGAATGTTGCAGAAATGAAGAAGAAGAGAGTCAGACAGTGGTTCCAGGCACCTCGAGTCGTCACCGGGAGAGGGGCAGATGGCGGGGGCATTTATGGTCCCCCCCCCTGGGGACTCCGAGGCTTGATTAATAGACGCCATTTTTATTGATTTTTGAAAAGGAAGTGTAGTGTGTACTGTGCATGTAGTTTGGTGAAGATAGTTAGAGAAATTTGTACTGGAGAGCATGCTGGCCTACTCTCTGTGTAACTGAGACACTGAAAAAGTTCAGCAAAGGGGGATGGTCAGGAACTAGTCCTGAGGGCTGATGAAACGGGAGCTCCAGCACTCCCTGTCATCAGCTTTCTATCCACCTCGGGAGTACTGCCCTGCTCGACTGGTGCTACAGTCTACTCCTTCAAATAGATTTCTGCGTCACCTGCAGAAAGAAGTCAACATTCCTTGACGGAAGGTCACACCGTCTCTTGAGGTCGGTTATGGTTACCTGCGTTGAGAAGTCTGTGTAACTTGCAGAGAATAGTCGGCGTCACCTGCAGGGAAGTCAATGTTACGTGAGAGAGATGTCGATAAAACACGACGTCACCTGTAGACAGAAGTGGACGTTACTTGCAGATAGATCCGGCTATATATGAAGAGAATAACCTACGTCATCCGCATTGGCTAGTTGACGTCTCTGTCAGAAAAAAGCCGATGTCAACTGCAGAAAGAAGTTGAAGTTGCCTGCGGATGGAAGACATGTGGGCCGTTAAGATTGTGCCACCTGCAAAGAAACCTAAGTCGATATTGAGAGAGAGAGAGAGAGAGAGAGAGAGAGAGAGCGGAATAATGATTAATAGCCCCAAGCTATAATATGGCTGTATGGCACTGAAGGAGTAGAGGGGAAATAAATCCCGCAAGAATTAGGGAAATATCAAGAAGAGAGGTTGGACAGAATAGCAAAAGGGGACAGTATGGAAAGAAAAACTGGAGATAAAAAGGCCCCTTTTGGTCGCCTCTTACTACAAGCAGGGAAGTATTCTTTCCCCCCTCCCCAAGAGAAGCAGAGAGAGAGAGAGAGAGAGAGAGAGACTAAGAGCAAGGGAGAGAATATTGACGTTACTCAAAAAGAGAAGTCAAACTTATCTGAAACTATTGAATTATGTTTTCACCTGTTGTGATATATTGTTGTTATCTGCAAATAGATTTCTGCGTCACCTGCAGAAAGAAGTCGACATTCCTTACAGGAAGAAGGTCGCACCGCCTCTTGACAGCTGTTAACGTTACCTGCGTAGAGAAGTCTGTGTCACACAAAAAAATCGGCGTCACGTGGAGTGAAGTAGAAATCACATGCCGGGAGATGTCGACGTCTCGTCACCAGAGAATGCGGCTCCACCTAAAGAAAGAAATCGACTTCACCTGCAGAGACAACCGACGATATATGAACAGAGAACCCGACCTCATCCACAGAGAGAAGTTGACGTGCCTTGTACAGGGAAGCCGATATCAACTGCAGTATGACGTTGAAGTTACATGCGGATAGTTGCCAGCGTCACCTGCAGGGAGAAGCCGATGTCACTTGCAAAAATCACTCCACGGCACCTGGAAAAAGAAGCGGACGACATCTGCGTGTATAAGACGATGGCACCTAAGAAGATGGAGTCTTTGGACACTACAGACAGGAATTTCCCATCATTTGTAATGGAAGACAAATGACTGAGCTGCAAAGATAATAGAACCTGCAATGAACCAGAAGTCAATATTGTGTGTGTGTGAGAGAGAGAGAGAGAGAGAGAGAGAGAGAGAGAGAGAGAGAGAGAGAGACTCAACGATAAATAAAGAAGGCAACATTACCTGGGAATTTTGACTTTTGTGTCGCCTACCGTGATATGTCGAGGTCACCTGCAAATTGAAGTTCCCGTCACCTGCAGAAAGAGACCGATGACACCTGTAGAGAGAGTCGAGGTACCCTGGGGAGTGAAGTCGACATCACTTGCATGTAGAAATTAACCTACAAAGACAAGGCGATGTTACGAGCAAGCAGAAGACGATACCATCTTCAATAAGGAAGTCGATGCTGCCTGCTTTTTCTGAGACAACTGCAAGGAAAGAGAAGTCTATGTCACCTGATAAGAGAAAACTTGATGACATAGTGAAAGATATATAGATACACAGACAGACAGATAGATATAGGTAGAGAGAGAGAGAGAGAGAGAGAGAGAGAGAGAGAGAGAGAGAGAGAGAGAGAGAGAGAGAGAGAACTAAGACCAAGGGAGAGAAACTCGTCATCAATAAAGAGAAAGAAGTAAAACTTACCTGAGAATATTGAATTTTGTATCACCTTTTGTGACATGTTATTTCCGGCAAATTGATATCTGCGTCACCTTCCGAAAGAAGTTGATATTCCCTGCAAGATGAAGTTCACACAGCCTCTTGACTGGTGTTAAAGTTACCTGCATAGAGACGTATGTGCAACTTGCAGAGAAAAGTCGGCGTCACCTGGAGAGAAGTCGACGTCTCATTCAGAAAGATGTCGACGCCTCGTCTCGAGAGGAGGAGACGTCAGGTGTTGGAAGAAGTCGACGTCACTTGCAGAGAGAGCCGACGATGTATTAAGAGAGAACCCTACGTCACCCGCAGAGTGTCTGAGGTCCCATGCAGAAAGATGCCTGTGTCAACATCAAACAGAACCTGAAGCTGACCGTGGATAGTTGTCATCGTCACCCACAGAGAGAAGTCGATATCAATTGCAGAAAGAACTCGACGTCACCTGCGAACAGAAGTGGATGCCATTTGCCGCTAGAAGAGGATCTAAAGATAAGGACTTTTCCAACTGCAGAAAAGAATTTGCTGTCTCTTGCAATGGAAGACAAGTCGATGTTAGTGGTAAAGATCATGTCACCTGCAAATAAAAACAGAAGTTTGTATTAAGAGAGAGAGAGACAGACAGACAGAGAGAGACAGAGAGAGAGAGAGAGAGAGAGAGAGAGAGAGACAGACAGACAGACAGACAGAGTTGTCAGTAAAATGAGAGAAGTTAACATTACTCAAATAGACTGAAGTCTGCGTCATCTCCAAAGCGAAAATCGATCTTGCCTGATAAATAAAATATTACTATGTCCTACCTCAACTGTTTCTAGACAGACCATTTATTACCTGGTGGACATAACTAGATCCTATCTCAGTTGTGCCTAGACAGACCAGTTATAACCTGGCGGACATAACTAGATCCTATCTCAGCTGTGCCTAGACAGACCAGTTATTACCTGGTGGACATAACTAGATCCTATCTCAGGTGTGCCTAGACAGACCAGTTATTACCTGGTGGACATAACTAGATCCTATCTCATCTGTGCCTAGACAGACCAGTTATTACCTAGTGGACATAACTAGATCCTGTCTCAGCTGTGCCTAGACAGACCAGTTATTACCCGGTGGACATAATTAGATCCTATCTCAGCTGTGCCTAGACAGACCAGTTATTACCCGGTGGACATAACTAGATCCTATCTCAGCTGTGCCTAGACAGACCAGTTATTACCCGGTGGACATAACTAGATCCTATCTCAGCTGTGCCTAGACAGACCAGTTATTACCCGGTGGACATAACTAGATCCTATCTCAGCTGTGCCTAGACAGACCAGTTATTACCCAGTGGACATAACTAGATCCTATCTCAGCTGTGCCTAGACAGACCAGTTATTACCCGGTGGACATAACTAGATCCTATCTCAGCTGTGCCTAGACAGACAAGTTATTACCTGGTGGACATAAGTAGATCCTATCACAGCTGTGCTTAGACAGACCAGTTATTACCTGGTGGACATAACTAGATCCTATCTCAGCTGTGCCTAGACAGACCAGTTATTACCTGGTGGACATAACTAGATCCTATCTCAGCTGTGCCTAGACAGACCAGTTATTACCTGGTGGACATAACTAGATCCTATCTCAGCTGTGCCTACACAGACCAGTTATTACCCGGTGGACATAACTAGATCCTATCTCAGCTGTGCCTAGACAGACCAGTTATTACCTGGTGGACATAACTAGATCCTATCTCAGCTGTGCCTAGACAGACCAGTTATTACCTGGTGGACATAACTAGATCCTATCTCAGCTGTGCCTAGACAGACCAGTTATTACCTGATGGACATAACTAGATCCTATCTCAGCTGTGCCTAGACAGACCAGTTATTACCTGGTGGACATAACTAGATCCTATCTCAGCTGTGCCTAGACAGACCAGTTATTACCCGGTGGACATAACTAGATCCTATCTCAGCTGTGCCTAGACAGACCAGTTATTACCCGGTGGACATAACTAGATCCTATCTCAGCTGTGCCTAGACAGACCAGTTATTACCCAGTGGACATAACTAGATCCTATCTCAGCTGTGCCTAGACAGACCAGTTATTACCCGGTGGACATAACTAGATCCTATCTCAGCTGTGCCTAGACAGACAAGTTATTACCTGGTGGACATAAGTAGATCCTATCACAGCTGTGCTTAGACAGACCAGTTATTACCTGGTGGACATAACTAGATCCTATCTCAGCTGTGCCTAGACAGACCAGTTATTACCTGGTGGACATAACTAGATCCTATCTCAGCTGTGCCTAGACAGACCAGTTATTACCCGGTGGACATAACTAGATCCTATCTCAGCTGTGCCTACACAGACCAGTTATTACCCGGTGGACATAACTAGATCCTATCTCAGCTGTGCCTAGACAGACCAGTTATTACCTGGTGGACATAACTAGATCCTATCTCAGCTGTGCCTAGACAGACCAGTTATTACCTGGTGGACATAACTAGATCCTATCTCAGCTGTGCCTAGACAGACCAGTTATTACCTGGTGGACATAACTAGATCCTATCTCAGCTGTGCCTAGACAGACCAGTTATTACCTGGTGGACATAACTAGATCCTATCTCAGCTGTGCCTAGACAGACCAGTTATTACCCGGTGGACATAACTAGATCCTATCTCAGCTGTGCCTAGACAGACCAGTTATTACCTGGTGGACATAACTAGATCCTATCTCAGCTGTGCCTAGACAGACCAGTTATTACCCGGTGGACATAACTAGATCCTATCTCAGCTGTGCCTAGACAGACCAGTTATTACCTGGTGGACATAACTAGATCCTATCTCAGCTGTGCCTAGACAGACCAGTTATTACCTGGTGGACATAACTAGATCCTATCTCACCTGTAGGGACTTACCAGGGATTCTCCGAAAACTTTTCCTGACAGTTGTCCTTAGGTCTTTTTTTTTCTTGGTTTTAGGCAATTTGCCCGGGTCTTTTTGCCCCAGGGATATCTTGCTCCTGGGGTCTTCTTTCTCCTGGGGTTTTCTTGCTCTTGGGGTCTTCTTCCATTTAAGAGGGCAGAGGAGGCTGGGGGGCAGGGGTGACCACATTGACTGCCTCTTCAGGGATGGAGATCGAGGCAGTTTGTTGTGGCGGAGCAGCAGAGGGATTAATATAATGAGGGCTGCCTGGTCTTCTTGTGGATTTGCAACTGCAGATTGTATGCATGCAGTTATGCTGGCCTGGGTGGTACTATCCTCATCAGCTGCACATTGACATGGGTGTTTGTGTCGATCTGGGGCTGCCAGAAGGGTCGGTGACAGAGGCAGCTTCTGGCCCCTTACTCCCTCTTCTGATAGTACACTCCACTCTCTCCCTCTCCACCAAGGACTTTCCAACCTTCCTGAGGTTTGGCTTTTTGATGGCGGTGCAGTGGACAAAATGTCCTGCTGGTTGTCCATCCTCGTGATGAAGCCATAACCTGGCCTGAAGCTGTACCACTTGACCTTCCCCGAGGTGGTGGTGGGTGGGGAAGGAGTAGTGGGGGGTGTGGAGGATGTGTGGGTGCCTGTGGTGGGCCTGGCAGGCTGGGAAGGACATCTTGCTCTGGCTGCTGCTCCACCCGAACTGCTCGTGGAAGCTTCGGCCAGGCCTTATATAGCTTTGGCAGACTAACTACCACCCGCCAGAAAATGGAACTAAACACCGCCCGGATACACATCAACTATGCACCTAAAAACCGCCCGAAAGCCATGAATCTCTGCCAAAAATCCAACAATGAAGAAAATGTGTCATGGAAAATACTGCTATGAATATGTTACCACTAAATTAACAGCAGCAACAACAACAACAATTTAATAATAATAATCTATCTGTCTATCTATTGCCAGACGCCTCAATCCCGTTTGGGGTGGCCACAAACAAATCGCCTCCAAGTCGCCCTGTCCCCCGCCATTTCACTGCCCTGCTCCCAACTCACACCCCCCTCTCTCATATACCTCTCCACCCCATCCCTCCATCTCATCCTCGGCCTCCCCCTCCCTCTTCCCCCCTCCACCTCACTCACATACACTCTCTTCGTCAGTCTTTCACCTTCCATCCTCTCCACATGGCCAAACCACCTCAGTGTGTTCCTCATAACGCTTCCTATCACATCCACATCAACACCACAACGCTCCTTTATATCCTCATTCGTCAGCCTGTCTCTCCATGTGACTCCACAGGCTCCTCTTAAATAACTCATTTCCACTGCTCTCACTCTTGACTTGTGTCCTTCCAACAACGTCCAAGCTTCACTTCCGTACGTTAGAGTTGGTATCACAATACTGCCATGTAGTAACTTTTTCACTTCCATGCTCACTTCCCTATTTCTTATCACTGCTTTCAAAGAACCAGCAACCTTTCTTCCCAGCTGTACCCTTTCACGCACTTCACCCTCCAAACCTCCGTCCTTACTCATCACACTACCCAAGTAATTAAACGTAATCACATTTTCCAATTCCTCACCATCCAACCTCGCTGTACATTCACTGACTTCACCTCTCTCAAACACCATCACTTTACTCTTCCCTACATTCACCTTTAGAATCCGTTTCTTACACACTCTCCCATTCTCATCCACCAAGCCTTACAGCTCCCGTTCGTCTTCACTCAACAACTCAGTATCATCTGCAAACAATAATAATAATAATAATAATAATAATAATAATAATAATAAAAAAAATAATAATAATAATAATAATAATAATAATAATAATGATAATAATAATGTTAACATTAATAATAATAATAATGATAATAATAATAATAATAATAATAATAATAATAATAATAATAAAATAATAATATTAATAATATTAATATTAATAATAATTATATTAATAATAATATTTATAATAATAATACTAATTATAATATAATTACTAATTATAATATTAAATATAATAATATTAATGATAATAATAATAATAATAATAATAATACTCTTAATAATATTATTAATATTATTATTAATAGTAATCTTATTAATATTAATAATAATTTTAATAATAATAATATTTATAATAATATTAATAATAATATCAATATTAATAGTATTTTTATTATTAATAATATTATTATAATATTAATTATAATATTATTATTAATATAATAATAATATTATCAATAATATTAATAATAATAATATTACTAATAATATTAATAATAATATTATTAATATTAAAAATAATAATAATAATAATAATTATTATTATTATTATTATTGTTATAATATTAATAATATTGTTAATAATCATCGTCATCATCATCATCACCATTATCATCATCATCATCATCATCATCATCAACATCATCACCACCATCATCATCATCATCATCCGGACCTCCTTTCCAACCCAAGGGCAGAGTGAGGAGTAGCAATGTCCAGACAGCCCAAGATTGCCCAATCCGATGGGTCACGCTTCCATTCACTCATCATTCAAGCCCCCGGAATCCTGGCTCTATCGGATACGCTAAAAACATTGACCACGATCTGTAGCTTCACACAATCGTATCCAACAGAGTCAGTCCAAACGCTGCCATGTTAAAAAGGGGTGCCAAAAATCCCTGATCATGCGCTTCTCACAAAATTCATCCAGCCAGCTCGATCTCCTGTCAGTTCCCTAGCCTCACCGACTTCCAGACCTCTCTTCCTCACACATTCATCCACCATATCTCTCCACCTTCTCCTTGGCCTACCTCGCCTCCACCCTCCTTCGAATTCGCTCAGATATACCTTCTTCACCACTCTATTGTTATCCATTCTCTCCACATGACCATACCATCTCAGTACACTCTTAAATTCTGGTGTCCACAGAGTTCCTCACTCCGCATCTTTCACGAATCACATTATTTCGTATCCTATCCACCCTCTGTACTCCACATACATTCCTCAGCAGCCCTATCTCCACTGCTCTTACTCTTGACTTTTCATTTTCATGCCACACCATCGTCTCACATCCATATGTTAAAGTTGGCACTAACACTCCATGTAAGTCTCGTGCAGCTGCAACAGTCAAGCCTCTGTTTCTTATCAAGGCTTTCATTGCACCAGCTACTTTTCTTCCTTGTGTCACTCTACTTTCAACTTCTTTTGCACATTTTCCTCTCTTTTCTATCATTGTACCCAGGTATTTGAACTCTCTTACCAATTCCAGTCTCTCTCCATTCACTGTTACATTCCACTGGGAGTCACCTTCTCTCTCAATAACCATCACTTTACTCTTTTCTACATTTACTCTCAACGAACGACGCTTACAGACATCAGCAAAACTCTGCACTAGCCTACCAAATTCTTGCCCGGTACTTGCAAGCAGTACTGCATCATCAGCATACAACAAATTTGAGATGTTCCACCCATCACCATTCATTACCAATGCCATCCCTCTCTCCATTACTCGTGTTTTTACTTCTCTCATCACCCCATCCATATATCCATTGAACAACCATGGGGACATCACTCAACCTTGTCGCACGCCCACACCGATCGTGAACCATTCACTTAGATGCCCATTAACCCTGACACATACTTCACTACCATCATAAAAACCGTGCAGCTTACCCTCTACACCGTACATGCGCAAAACTTTCCACAATCCTTCTCTGTCCACTTTGTTATATGCTTTTTCCAGATCCATGAGTGCCATAAACACCTTATGGTCCTTCTCACAAGCCATCTCTACTATCTGTCTCACTGCAAATATTTGGTCCACACATCCTCTGCCAGTCCTAAAGCCACCCTGTTCATCACTCACTAGGACTTCCGATATCTCTCTTACTTTCTCTATAACAATTCTTCCATATACCTTCCCCACCACACTCAGTAAGCTTATGCCACGATAATTCTTGCACTCACTTCGTTCACCTTTATTTTTGTACAGGGGTATAATTACAGCCTTTTTCCACTCTGCAGGCACAGTTTCACTCATCCATGCCTTCTTACATATCTCCAACAAGCACTTCATTCCATTCTCTCCACTACATTTAAGCATCTCTGCATGCACCTCATCAACCCCAGTTGCTTTCTCATTTCTCAGCCGTTTTTAATAATAATAATAATAATAATAATATCTATCTATCTATCTATTGCCAGACACCTCAATCCCGTTCGGGGTGGCCACAAACAAATCGCCTCCACGTCGCCCTGTCCCCCGCCATTTCACTGCCCCGCTCCCAACTTACCCCCCTCCTCTCTCATATACCTCTCCACCCCGTCCCTCCATCTCATCCTCGGCCTCACCCTCCCTCTTCCCCCCTCGACCTCATTCACATACACTCTCTTCGTCAGTATTTCACCCTCCATCCTCTCCACATGGCCAAACCACCTCAGTGTATTCCTCCTAAAGCTTCCTATCACATCCACATCCACACCACAACGCTCCTTTATATCCTCATTTGTCAGCCTGTCTCTCCATGTGACTCCACAGGCTTCTCTTAAATAACTCATTTCCACTGCTCTCACTCTTGACTTGTGTCCTTCCAGCAACGTCCAAGCTTCACTTTCATGCTCCCTTCCCTGTTTCTTATCACTGCTTTCAAGGAACCAGCAATCTTTCTTCCCTGCTGTACCCTTTCAAGCACTTCACCCTCCAAACCTCCATCCTTACTCATCACACTACCCAAGTACTTAAACGTACTTACATTTTCCAATTCCTCACCATCCAACCTCGCTGTACATTCACTGACTTCGCGTCTCTCAAAGACCAACACTTTACTCTTCCCTACATTCACCTTTAGATTCCGTTTCTTACACACTCTCCCAAACTCATCCACCAAGCCTTGCAGCTCCCCTTCGTCTTCACTCAACAACACAGTATCATCTGCAAACAACAGTACAGGGAGTTTCCAAATACTACCCTCTCTCACCAGGGCCACTCCAACATCCACTACCCTACCTTGTACCTCTTTTATTACCCCATCCATGTACAGATTGAACAACCATGGAGATATGACACATCCTTGTTTCAACCCAACCTTCAAAGAGAAAAATTCACCCAGTTCCCCATCCACAGGCACTGTAGCCTTAGCATCATTATACATACTCATCACAGCATTCAACTACTTCCCATCTACTCCATATACTCTTAACACTTTCCACAATCCTTGTCTATCCACCCTGTCATATTCTTTCTCCAAATCCATGAAAGCCGCATACAACTTCTTTCCCTTCTCTAGAAACTTTTCCACTAAAGATCTAAGAATGAATATCTCATCTACACAACCTCTTCCCTTCTTAAAGCCTCCCTGTTCTTCTTCAGCTAATTCCTCTGTTCTTTCTCTAACTTTGTCAATAAGTATCCTACCATACACTTTTCCTATTATACTAAGAAGACAAATGCCCCTATGATTACCACACACTTCTTTTTCCCCTTTTCCTTTGTACAAGGGTATAATTATACCTGACTTCCTATCCTCTGGGACTCTACCTTCCTCCCAGGCCAATCTGCACATTTTCCACATCCATTCTACTACTATCTCTCCCCCATACTTCAGCATTTCACCACACACTCCATCAATTCCTGGGGCTTTCCCAATTTAACTTTCTTCATTGCTTCCACAACTTCTATCCTACTGATTTCTTCCTGTCTTCTCACCTCCCTCCTTCTCCCAACCATTCCCCAGCCACTTATGCTCACATTACTTCCATCCTCAATGTTCAACAATTCCTTAAAGTGTTCTCACCATCTGCTCACTTTTTCTCCCTTCTCCACCAGTAATCTACCATTTTTATCTTTCACTCCCCTGCTAACTTCACTTCCACCTTGTCTTACTCTTTTGACCTCTTTCCAGAACATTTTCTTACAGTCCCTCCACTTTACACTCAAGTTCCTTCTAAATTCCTCATCCGCTCTCTTCTTACTTTCTCTTACTAATCTTTCCACCTCTCTCTTTTTTTCTACATGTAACTCTCTCTTCCGCCTCTCAACTTCTTTCACGCCCCTATTTCTCATCCATTCATTGTTTGCTTTTTTCTTTTGTGCCACAGCCTGTCTCACCTCTTCATTCCACCACGCTGTTCCTTGTCCACCCATTCGTATTCTCTTCCTCCCACACACCACGTCACATGTTGCACATATTTCTTCTGTAAATATCCTGCACACACCTTTCACGTCCCCCATCTGCTCCAATTTATATTTGCCCAATCGTTCCTCCACTTCTCTCTTATACTCTGCCTTTCTCTCATCCTCTTGTAACCTTTCCACTCTCCTTACAAATACTCCTTCTTCCTGTCCTTCCCCTCTATTTCTCCATCCCAATTGGATCTTGATTCTGGCCACCACCAAGTAGTGGTCAGAAAGTCCACTCCCCCAACCTCTATAAGCTCTTGCATCCATTACACATTTTCACATCCTTTCATCCACACATACATAATCAATCATTGCCTTCCTTTCATTCAGTTCACCACCCACCCTTCTCATCACTCGCCATGTCTACCTGTGGATCATTTTGTGCCTGAAGAGGGTATTGGCTATCACCAACCCCCTCCCAGCTCAAATGTCCACCAACACACTACCATTCTCATCTATCTCAGCAGGCACACCCCACTTACCAACTATTCCATCCACCTTCACATTCCCTACTTTACCATTCATATCACCGATCAATAATAATATCAATATTAATATTATTAATTTTTATTAAATAAAAGAACAGAGGAAGGAAAAACAAATGAATAAAAAAAATCCATGCACCTGATTACTGGTGTCCGCTGTTCATAAAATATCTGTAACAGTTAGACTTGAACAGCAGTAGATTGAAGTGTGGAGGGAAACAACTCTGGGGAAGCGAGTTCCTGAGAGATGCAGTTCGGGGAATGAAAGAATTCTGATAGGCAGAAGTTCTGCAGTATGGCTGAGTGACATTCCAGTCATGAGCGCTGCCAAATGCCCGCATAGCACGAGGGAAGGCATGGAGAGGTGGCACCATGGATGCAACTTCGTCTGAGCATTTGCTGTAGAAATATCTGTAAAATATCGCAAGGGAGGCAACATTCCTTCTTACTTGTAGGGGAGGTTGTTTATTAGTAATAGCAAGGTTATTAATAATTCTAACAGCTTTGCACTGAATTTTGTCTAGTTGTTTTAATGCAACCTCTCCACATCCGCTCCACAGGGGTGAGCAATATTCAAGCTGAGAGCGCACATGACTCTTACAAATCATAGCTAACTGCTCGTCAGTGAAGAAGTTACGGACTCTGTACAATAATCCAAGTTTCTTTGAGGCGGTTTTAGCATGTGATCTGACATAAGAGGACCAGCTTAGGGCATTGTTAAGCGAGACACTAAGAATTTCAACACTTTTGGAAACGGGAATACTGTATTTGTAGCACTGAAGGTAATATATGATTCTGGCAATACCTGCCTATTAGTAAATTGTATATATTTAGTTTTACTAGCATTAAATGAGACAAGGTTGTTTTGTCCCCATTCCCTGATCGTGGATAAGTCTTGATTTAAAGAGATGGCTGTACTGAGGTGAGAGTTAGATATATCGGACTTTGCAAATGGATGTCTGAGTGTGAATGAACTATGAAGTGTTGAGTAATTTGAATATGAATGGATGGGATTGAGGGTGACAGATAAGAGATCATTAATATGAATGAGGAACAGGGTTGGTGCCAGAACTGATCCCTGCAGCACGTCGATGTTAATTGAGTGGAAAGTGGAATACACATCATCTACTTTTACTCTTATTTTTCTATTACTGAGATATGAGGAAATCAAAGGAACAAAAGAGTTTAGTCCATAGCAAGAGAGTTTGGACAACAGAGAACGGTGCCACACTCTGTCGAAAGCTTTAGAAATATCCAGGGCTACTGCATGAGTTTCACCATGTAGGTCAATTGATTGATGGATGGTATGAGTTAAGAGATTGAGTATGTCAATGGTGGATCTTTCTTGGCGAAAACCATATTGTCTATCAGTAATTAAGTTGTTGGATTCAAGATGTTTAACTGTGTGCTTATTGATTATTAATAATAATATTAATAATAATTTTAATAATATTGATAAAAATATTAGTAATATTGATAATAACATTAATAACATTAATAATAACTTTAATAATATTAATAATACTATTAATAATATTAATAATAATATTAATAATATTATTAATAATGTTGATAACAATGTAAATAATAATAATAATAATAGTATTAAGTATACTAATAAAAATTTTAAAAACATTAAAAATAATATTAATTTTATTAGTAATAATACTAACAATGCTAATAATAATACTAATAATATTCAGAATAATAATAATAATATTAACGATAATATTAATATTAGTAATAATGATATTAATAATAATAATAATAATAATAATAATAATAATAATAATAATAATATTTATAATAATATAAATAAAATTAATAAAAATAATAATAATAATAATATTAATATTAATAATATTAATAATAATGATAATAATAAAAAAATGATAATAATAATAATAATAATAATAACAATAATAATAATAATAATAATAATATAGATATTAATATTGATAATATTAATACTAATAATAACAATAAGAATATTAATAATAATATTAATAACAATATTAATATTAATAATAGTAAGAATAATTATAACAATAATAAAATTAATAACAGTAATAATAGTATTGATATTAATAATATTAATATTAATATTAGTAATAATAATATCAATATTAAAAATAATAATAATAATAATAACAATAATAATAATAGTGATAATATTATTAACAATATTAATATTCATTATAATATTACCCATAATAATAATATTAATATTAATAATAATATTAATAATAGTAATATTATAATAATAATATTAATAATAATAATAATTTTATTAATAATAATAATAATAACAATAATAATAATAATAATGATAATAATAATAATAATAATAATAATAATAATATTAATAATAATACTAATAATAATAATAAAAACATTAATAAAAGAAGATATTTATATAAATAATAATAATAATAATAATATTCATTCTTAGATCTTTAGTGGAAAAGTTTCTAGAGAAGGGAAAGAAGTTGTATGCGGCTTTCATGGATTTGGAGAAAGCATATGACTGGGTGGATAGATAAGGATTGTGGAAAGTGTTAAGAATATATAGAGTAGATGGGAAGTTGTTGAATGCTGTGAAGAGTATGTACGATGGTGCGAAGGCTGCAGTGCGTGTGGATGGTGAACTAAGTGAATTTTTCTCTTTGAAAGTTGGGTTGAAACAGGGATGTGTCATGTCTCCATGGTTGTTCAATCTGTACATGGATGGGGTAATAAAAGAGGTACAAGGTAGGGTAGTGGATGTTGGAGTGGCCCTGGTGAGAGAGGATAGTGTTTGGAAACTCCCTGTACTGTTGTTTGCAGATGATACTGTGTTGTTGAGTGAAGACGAAGGGGAGCTGCAAGGCTTGGTGGATGAGTTTGAGAGAGTGTGTAAGAAACGGAACCTAAAGGTGAATGTAGGGAAGAGTAAAGTGATGGTCTTTGAGAGAGGTGAAGTTAGTGAATGTACAGCGAGGTTAGATGGTGAGGAATTGGAAAATGTGAGTACGTTTAAGTATTTGGGTAGTGTGATGAGTAAGGATGGAGGTTTAGAGGGTGAAGAGCTTGAAAGGGTACAGCAGGAAGGAAAGGTTGCTGGTTCCTTGAAAGCAGTGATAAGAAACAGGGAAGTGAGCATGGAAGTGAAAAAGTTACTACATGACAGTATTGTGATACCAACTCTAACGTACGGAAGTGAAGCTTGGACATTGTTGGAAGGACACAAATCAAGAGTGAGAGCAGTGGAAATGAGTTATTTAAGAGGAGCCTGTGGAGTCACGTGGAGAGACAGGCTGACGAATGAGGATATAATGGAGCGTTGTGGTGTGGATGTGGATGTGATAGGAAGCGTTATGAGGAACACACTGAGGTAGTTTGGCCATGTGGAGAGGATGGAGGGTGAAAGACTGACGAAGAGAGTGTATGTGAGTGAGGTGGAGGGGGGAAGAGGGAGGGGGAGACCGAGGATGAGATGGAGGGATGAGGTGGAGAGGTATATGAGAGAGGGGGGTGTGAGTTGGGAGCAGGGCAGTGAAATGGCGTGGGACAGGGCGACTTAGAGGCGATTTGTTTGTAGCCACCCCAAACGGGATTCAGGCGTCTGGCAATAGATAGATAGATAGACAGAATAATAATAATATTAGTAATACTAATAATAATAATATTAATTAAAAGATTAATATTAATAATAATAATAATATTAATAATAATAATAATAATAATATTAATAATTATAATAATATAAATATTAATAATAATATTAATATTGATATAAACATTGATATCAATATTATTTATAATAGTAATAATAATAATAATATTATTATTATTATAATAAAATATATTAACAATAAAATTGATAATATCAATAAAAATATTAATAACATTAATAATAATTTTAATAATAAGATTATTAATATTAATAATAATAATATTAATAATATTATTAATTATATAATAATAATGTTAAAAAAGTTATTAATAATATTATTAATAATATAATAATATTGTTAACAATATTAATAATAATATTAATAATAATAATTAATAATAATATAAATAATATTAATTAATAATAATATTAATAATATTAATTAACAATAATTATAATAATAATAATAATAATTATTATTATAATTATTAATATTTTAATAATTATTATAATAATAATAATAATAATCATAGTAATATTAATATTAATATTAATAATATTATTAATAATTATAATATTAATAATAATAATAATAATACTGGTAACAATAATATTAATATAAATAATAATTATGATATTAATGATAATAATAATAATAATAATAATATAAATATTAATATTGATAATATTAATACTAATAATAACAATAAGAATATTAATAATAATATTAATAACAATATTAATATTAATAATAGTAAGAATAATTATAACAATAATAAAATTAATAATAGTAACAATAGTATTAATATTAATAATAATAATATTAATATTAGTAATAATAATATTAATATTAAAATAATAATAATAATAATAATAATAATAATAATAACAATAATAATAATAGTGATAATATTATTAACAATATTAATATTCATTATAATATTACCCATAAAAATAATATTAACATTAATAATAATATTAATAATAGTAATACTATAATAATAATATTAATAATAATATTAGTATTAATATTAATAATAATAATATTAATAATTATTAATAATAATAATAATAATTTTAATATTTATAATAAATAATAATAATACTCTAATAATAATAATAATAATAATATTAATAATAATACGGTAATAATAATAATAATAGTAATAATAACAATAATAATAATAATAATAATAATATTAATAATAATACTAATAATAATAATAAAAATATTAATAAAAGAAGATATTTATATAAATAATAATAATAATAATAGCAATATTAGTAATAGTAATACTAATAATATTAATGTTAATAATAATATTAATTATAAGATTATTATTAATAATAATAATAATAATATTAATAATAATAATAATAATATTTATAATAATATTAATAATTATGATAATATAAATATTAATAATAATGTTAATATTAATATAAATATTGATATAAATATTATTAATAATAGTAATAATGATAATAATATTATTATTATTATTATAAAATATATTAATAATAAAATTGATAATATCAATAATAATTTTAATAACATTAATATTAATTTTAATAATGAGATTAGTAATATTAATAATAATAATATTAATAATATTATTAATTATATAATAATAATGTTAAAAATGTTATTAATAATATTATTGATACCATAATAATAATGTTAACAATATTAATAATAATATTAATAAAATTAAATAATAATAATATTAATAATATTAATTAACAATATGAATAACATTAATTAATAATAATAATAATATTAATATTATTATTATTATTATTAATATTTTGATAATTATAATAATAATAATAATAATAGTAATAACAATAATATTAATAATATTAAATTTAATATAATAATAATATTAATAATAACAAGATTAATAATAATAATATTAATATTAGTAATAATAATATTAATAATAATCTAATTATAATATTAATAATAATATTGATAATGATAATAATAATAATATTAATAATAATTTTAATAATAATATTAATAATGATAATAATATTAATAATAATAATAATAATAATAATAATAATAGTAATAATAATAACAGAAGTAGCATTAGTAGTAGCCCTGTAGTAATCGTAGTAGTAGTAATAGTGCTAGTAGTAAGAGTAGTAGTAGTAGTAGTAAGAGTAGTAATAGTAATAGTAGTCGTAGTAGTAGCCGTAGTAGTAGTAGTAGTAGTAGTAGTAGTAGTAGCCGTAGTAGTAGTAGTAGTAGTAACAATAATACTAATAGTCACGATAACAGTAGTAATGATGATGGTAATTAGGCTGATCCCTATAAAAAGAAGTTGACGTTTCCCGCACAAAGAAGCCGACGTTACCTGTAGAGATAAGTTGACGTTACCTCTGCAGAGTAGTTGACGTCACCTGCAGAGAGTAGTTGACGTCACCTGCAGAGTGAAGTGTTTCTTACCTGCAAAGAGTAGTTGGTGTTACCTGCAGAGAGTAGTCGGTGTTACCTGCAGAGTGAAGTGTTTGTTACCTGCAAAGAGTAGTTGGTGTTACCTGCAGAGAGTAGTTGACGTTACCTGCAGAGTGAAGGGTTTGTTACCTGCAAAGAGTAGTTGGTGTTACCCGCAGAGAGTAGTCGGTGTTACCTGCAGAGAGTAATTGGTGTTACCTGCAGAGAGTAGTCGGTGTTACCTGCAGAGAGTAGTCGGTGTTACCTGCATAGAGTAGTTGGTGTTACCTGCATAGAGTAGTCGGTGTTACCTGCATAGAGTAGTCGGTGTTACCTACAAAGAGTAGTCGGTGTTTACCTACAAAGAGTAGTCTGTGTTACCTGCAGAGAGTAGTTGGTGTTACCTGCAGAGAGTAGTCGGTGTTACCTGCATAGAGTAGTCGGTGTTTACCTGCATAGAGTAGTCGGTGTTACCTGCATAGAGTAGTCGGTGTTTACCTGCATAGAGTAGTCGGTGTTTACCTGCAGAGAGTAGTCTGTGTTACCTGCAGAGAGTAGTCGGTGTTACCTGCATAGAGTAATCGGTGTTTACCTGCAGAGAGTAGTCTGTGTTACCTGCAGAGAGTAGTCGGTGTTTACCTGCAGAGAGTAGTCGGTGTTACCTGCAGAGAGTAGTCGGTGTTTACCTGCAGAGAGTGGTCGGTGTTACCTGCAGAGAGTAGTCGGTGTTTACCTGCAAAGAGTAGTCTGTATTACCTGCAGAAAGTAGTCTGTGTTACCTGCAGAACAAAGGCGGGTCCACTTGTAGAGAGAAGGCAGAGAAAAGTCCACTTCACATTGCTAGTAAATAATATGTCACCTAAAGAGAGAAGTCGACGTCACCTGCATTAAGAAGTCTTTAATGCTTTATCTGCAGAGACAACTCAACATCATTAGCAAAGAGCGTTCGATATCATCAGCAACCAGCAAAGAGAAGTCTATGTCCTTGCAGAAAGTACTCGACATCACCTGCACACACAAGCTGATTACATCTGCGATTAGAAGGTGATACCACCTCAGAAGATTTAGACTTTGGCAACTGAAGACAAGAATTTGCCATCACTTGTAATGGAAGACAAGTCGATGTGAGCGGTAAAGATCACGTCATCTGCAAAGAAACAAGTCAATATTGAGAGAGAGAGAGAGAGAGAGAGAGAGAGAGAGAGAGAGAGAGAGAGAGAGAGAGAGAGAGAGAGAGAGAGACTAAATGTAAAATAAATGAAGGAACCAACTCTTACCTGGAGACTTTGTCATCGGTTTCCCTGCCGTGATATGTCCAGGTCACCTGCGAATAGATTTCCCGTCACTCGCAGAAAGAGGCCGACGTCACGTGTAGAGAGAGTCGACGTCCCATTCGCAATGAAATGGACATTACTTGCATCGGGAAATCAGTTTCACCTTCAAAGAAAAGTCGATGTTTCCAGCAAGCAGAAGTCGATGCCACCTTCACGGAAGAAGTGGATGATGCCTGCAATTTTTATGACGTGACACCTGTTAGGATAACGATGTAGAAATAACCTGAAAAGTGACATAAGTTGAAAACATAGTAACAGATATATAGATAAAGAAACATATCTATATCTATTTATCTATCTATCTATATATATGTATCCATCTATCTACATCTATGTCAAGAGAGAGAGAGAGAGAGAAAGAGAGAATGTCGTCGTTAGTTAAATGAAAGTCTGCGTCACCTACATTATGAAAATCGATCTGTCCTGATAAATAAAATAAATATTACAAGGTCCTTCCTAAACTGTTTCTAAACAGGCCAGTTATTACCTGGTGGACATAACTAGATCTTATCTCAGCTGTGCCTAGACAGACCAGTTATTACCTGGTGGACATAACTAGATCCTATCTCAGCTGTGCCTAGACAGACCAGTTATTACCTGGTGGACATAACTAGATCTTATCTCAGCTGTGCCTAGACAGACCAGTTATTACCTGGTGGACATAACTAGATCCTATCTCAGCTGTGCCTAGACAGACCAGTTATTACCTGGTGGACATAACTAGATCCTATCTCAGCTGTGCCTAGACAGACCAGTTATTACCTGGTGGACATAACTAGATCCTATCTCAGCTGTGCTTAGACAGACCAGTTATTACCTGGTGGACATAACTAGATCCTATCTCAGCTGTGCCTAGACAGACCAGTTATTACCTGGTGGACATAACTAGATCCTATCTCAGCTGTGCCTAGACAGACCAGTTATTACCTGGTGGACATAACTAGATCCCATCTCAGCTGTGCCTAGACAGACCAGTTATTACCTGGTGGACATAACTAGATCCCATCTCAGCTGTGCCTAGGCAGACCAGTTATTACCTGGTGGACATAACTAGATCCTATCTCAGCTGTGCCTAGACAGACCAGTTATTACCTGGTGGACATAACTAGATCCTATCTCAGCTGTGCCTAGACAGACCAGTTATTACCTGGTGGACATAACTAGATCCTATCTCAGCTGTGCCTAGACAGACCAGTTATTACCTGGTGGACATAACTAGATCCTATCTCAGCTGTGCCTAGACAGACCAGTTATTACCTGGTGGACTTAACTAGATCCTATCTCACCTGTAGGGACTTACCAGGGATTCTCCGATAATTTTTCCTGACAGTTGTCCTGAGGTCTTTTATTTCCGGGTTTTAGGCTATTTCCCCGGGTCTTCTTGCCCCGGGGATATCTTGTTCCTGGCTCTTCTTGCTCTTGGGGTCTTCTTCCATTTAAGATGGCAGAGGAGGCTGGGAGGCAGGGGTGACCGCATTGACTGCCTCTTCAGGTATGGGGATCGATGGCAGTTTGTTGTGGCGGAGCAGCAGAGGGATTAATATGGTGAGGGCTGCCCGGTCTTCTTGTGGAGTTGCAACTGCAGATTGTGTGCATGCAGCATTGCTGGCCTGGGTGGTATTATCCTCATCAGCTGCACATCAACGTGGATGTTTGCGTCGATCTGGGGTGGGGACAGATCCCTCCACTTGGCTGCCTGAAGGGTCGGTGACAGAGGCAGCATCTGGCCCCTTACTCCCTCCTCTGATAGTACACTCCACTCTCTCCCCTCCACCAAGGACTTTCCAACCTTCCTGAGGTTTGGCTTTTTGATGGCGGTGCAGTGGACAAAATGTCCTGCTGGTTGTCCATCCTCGTGATGAAGCCATAACCTGGCCTGAAGCTGTACCACTTGACCTTCCCCGAGGTGGTGGTGGGTGGGGAAGGAGTAGTGGGGGGTGTGGAGGATGTGTGGGTGCCTGTGGTGGGCCTGGCAGGCTGGGAAGGACATGTTGCTCTGGCTGCTGCTCCACCCGAACTGATCGTGGAAGCTCCGGCCAGGCCTTATATAGCTTTGGCAGACTAACTACCACCCGCCAGAAAATGGAACTAAACACCGCCCGGATACACATCAACTATGCACCTAAAAACCGCCCGAAAGCCATGAATCTCTGCCAAAAATCCAACAATGAAGAAAATGTGTCATGGAAAATACTGCTATGAATATGTTACCACTAAATTAACAGCAGCAACAACAACAACAATTTAATAAACATAATAATAATAATAATAATAATAATAATAATAATAATAATAATAATAATAATAAAAATAATAATAAATAATAGTAATAGAAGTTGTAGTAGTACTAGATGGTAGGGGGAAGAATATAGTTTTGAATGGTAAGGTGCTTGAGGAGGTAGTGTTTTAAATATTTAGGGTCACATGTTGCTGTGGATGGAAGAATAGATGCAGAAGTGAAGTTTAGAATGAATAAAGTAGGAAAGTTGCTGGGAGGAATGAAAAAAGTGTTTTGATGTTGTTCACTTAGAATGGATGTAAAGAGAAGGTTGTATGAGGGTGTTGTGGTACCGACTGCATTATATGGGGCTGAAACATGGATTATGGGTGTAGCAGAGAGGAAAAGTTTGAATGCAATGGAGATGAGGTGTCTGAGGAGTATGTGTGGAGTGACGCGTATGGATCGAGTGCGAAATGATGATGTGCGAAGGAGAACTGGAGTTGTTCGGGAGATGGCTGGTAGAGTTGAGCGAAGGGTGTTGCGATGGTTTGGGCATATGGAGAGAATGGATAATGAGCGATTGGTGAAAAAGATAACTAGATCTGATGTGAGACGTGTAAGGCTGAGAGGAGACCACGAATAGGATGGATGGACAGTGTGAAGAGAGCAATGGATGCGAGAAGCATGTCTGTTGAGCAAGGAAGAGTGGCTGTGTGCGACAGAAATAAATGGAGAGAAATTGATAATGAATAAATGATGACGCAGCCCTGAGGTGATATTCTCCAGCATTTGGTCTGATCAGCTAGTCATGTCAGGTGCGGGTAAGGGGATGGGTATATTATGATGTGGCAGGGGTAAACCAGCTCTGCTGTCGGGCCCTGCTGCGGATGTCACTGATTACACTGTGCAGTTGACCCTTGTGCGGTGTGATGCGGTGAGGATCTGTCCCTTCTCCCCTTTGGGGCTAAGATGCGAATGAATGTGTTTGAGTGGATGAGTAAATGGGGAGGGTGTCGTCCTGTCTCGGCTACCTCCTTTTCCTTGGGGGAAGTAGCCTAGGTATATAGATAGATAGATAAATAGTAGTAGTAGTAACTGAAGTAGTAATCTGGTAGTGGTAGGAAGAATAATACTAATAGTGACGATGACAATAGTGATGATAGTGGTTAGAGTGATCTCTGCAAAGAGAAGTTGACATTACCTCCACAGAGTGGTATGAGTTAGTCACCTTTACCTGCAAAGAGTAATTGGCGTCACCTGCAGAGGAAAGGCGGTGTTCATTGAGAGTTGTCGGCGTCACCTGCAGAGAGTAGTTTGCGTCACCTGCAGAGAAAAGGCGGTGTCCACTGGAGAGAGCAGTCGGCGTCACCTGCAGAGAGTTGTCGACGTCACCTGCAGAGAGTTGTCGACGTCACCTGCAGAGAGTTGTCGGCGTCACCTGCAGAGAGCAGTCGGCGTCACCTGCAGAGAAAAGGCGGTGTCCACTCCAGAGAGTTGTCGGCGTCACCTGCAGAGAAAAGGCGGTGTCCACTCCAGAGAGTTGTCGGCGTCACCTGCAGAGAGTTGTCGGCGTCACCTGCAGAGAGTAGCTGGCGTCACCTGCAGAGAGTTGTCGGCGTCACCTGCAGAGAGTAGCTGGCGTCACCTGCAGAGAAAAGGCGGTGTCACTCATAGAGAGAAGGCAGAGAAAAGTCGACTTCCCAGTCCGAGAAAATGAGATGTCACCTGCAGAGAGAAGTCGAAGTCACCTGCAGGAAGAAGTCTATGATGCTGTAATTGCAGAGAGAACTCAACATCACCTGCAAAGAGAGGTCGATATGATCAGCGACCAGAAGACAATGCAGCCTCCTAAGAAACATTCAGTGTCACCTTTAAAGAGGAATTCGATGTCAATTGCAGTGAAAGACAAGTTTATGTGAGTGGAAAAGAAGTTTGTGTCAACTGGAAAGAGACAGAAGTAAACTTTACGTGTGTGTGTGTGTGTGTGTGTGTGTGTGTGTGTGTGTGTATACGTGAGAGAGAGAGAGAGAGAGAGAGAGAGAGAGAGAGAGAGAGAGAGAGAGAGAGAGAGAGGGAGAGGGAGAGAGAGGAACTCAAGGTTAATGAAAAGGAAGAAGTCAACCTTGCCTGAAAGTACTGAATTCGGCGTCACCTGGCGAGATATGTGGATGTCATATCACAAAGTCTTGCTGTAACGAGGTGCTTTTAAACACAAAATGAAAGATAAGCATTTGGGAGCCGAATGCTAATCGCCCGCCAGAATATGCTGTTGGCCAAGTCCAAGATTTAGGCCGTATCTTGATATCCTGAAGGTTTCATGTTGTTTGCTCAAGCCGTTCATTAGATATAATGGTGCTAAAGGCGGGCGACAAAAACTACTTGACCTTTGGCAGCCATTTTGGTGGCATTGGCCTTGACCGTCAGTGCCCATTTTCGACTCCGTCCAAGATTCTGGCACTATCTTGATACCCTGAAGGTTTCATGTTGATAGCTGAAGCCGTTCATGAGATATAATGGTGCTAAGGACGTGCAATAAAAACTAGTTGACCTTTGGCAGTCATTTTGGTGACCTTGACCTTGACCCCGGGTCCCCATTTTCGAACTCGTCCAAGATATTGTTCATATATTGACACTCTGAAGGTTTCATGTTGATAGCTCAAGCCGTTCATGAGATATAATGGGAACACACACACACACACACACACACACACACACACACACACACACACACACAGGCAGGCAAAAACATTATTTCTCTGCTTTCCAAAGGTGGGCGATAATAACATCGGTGGACATCACGAGATGGCCCTGTAGGGGCGACTGAATTCCTGCTGTTGATGGGTTTGCTCGGACAGACACTGATGGCTTGCTCTACCACTACAACTGTCATATAACTACTGTATATATGGGGATATGGTATATGGTACTTTGCTATAGGGTCTCATGCACCAAGTCCGTGCATGCACAGGGTAACTTGTGCACGAAGTAACCTATTTGACAACCCTGTTTGTGGGTATAACATTCTAAACATGTAACTTTCTGAGACAGCCAGAGAGACAACGTTGTGTACAGAAATCAAATTGTCCTTGTGTCTATCATAGGAAATCACTTATATATGGAGTATATGCCCAAAGGCCAGGGTTGTGGCATCAGGTACTTTAGTGCATAGTTTAATTCATGCACAAACTTGTTGCAGGTGACACCGTCTTCATGATTTGACACTGACGGGTTCCTACTCACCATCATCTTCGTCATTATCATAATTACCCGGATCATCACTATCATCATCATTATCACAGATGATGATTGTAGTTGTTGGGCCATCCCAGTGTGTCTGACAGAGTAGACCCATCAACCACTGACAAACAACCACCCCTGCATGGCCTTCCCGTGCAGTGAACCTATATTCCCTTGCCACCTATAGCACCTTGCCACAGCCAGGCGGGGGGAAGTGTTAGTTTGGTTCCTGGATGGACTGCACATTTGCCTTTCCCCATCCAGTTAATAGGGGCCCCATAATAGACTCCACATCTCCCCGTTATTTCGTTATATGGATACCACCAGCATTGTAAATATTTTCCTGTGTTGAAGAAAACCATTTGGCTTTTCACTCAATGTAAAGCCACCAGAAGCTGAAGAAGCGAGCTCAGAGGGTAAGGACGCTGAATGTGGGAAATGACTGGGAGAGGTAGGAAGCTGGCTGACATGATGGACAGACGAAAAGTGGGAGTACTGTGTGTGCAAGAAACAAGGTGGAAAGGAAACAGGGTACCTGACAAGAAACATGGTGGGAAGGAAGCAGGGTACGTGACATCGGCGCAGGGTGTAAGCTCACCTACAGCGAAGCAAAAACACAAGGAAGAAACGGTGTTGGAATAAACTTGGATAAGAATTGGAAGAAGGAGCGAGTGGGTGTGGGAAGGAAAAGTGATCGGATATTGAGTGTGAAAGTGGAACATGGCGGCTTGGTGCTAAATGTGGTTTGTGCCTTTGCACCACAGGTCGGGCGTAGTGAGGGAGAAAAGGAGGAGTTCTGGAGGCATCTGGATGAAGTACTGGTAGGGGTCCAGAAGGAGAAAAAGTTTTCACTGGAGGAGACCTGAATGGCCATGAGGGCAGGGAGAGGGCTGTGTTTTCTAGAGTGCGTGGTGGTTTCGGAAGTGAGGTGATGATCGCAGAAGCAGAGAGTATAATTGACTTCGCACTGGAAGAAGACAGGGCTATTCTAAATATTTTGTTTAACGAGAGAGAGAGAGAGAGAGAGAGAGAGAGAGAGAGAGAGAGAGAGAGAGAGAGAGAGAGAGAGAGAGAGAGAGAGAGATGATGCCTACATAATTATAACGGTGCTATTCCTTACCGCCCCAGGAGTTTTCGTGTGTTGCGGAGACGGGTCTGTCAGCGTTGGCAATGAGCTACCTGCAACATTTATTCATTTCCTACTCCCACTGCCACACCCACGCCCACATCACCAGACTAAGCTGTTCACGATAACGTTATAGTATTTTCTAGAGGATCTCTGTTTGTCTGTCTGTCTGTCTGTGCCCTCCAGTGTGTGTGTGTGTGTGTGTGTGTGTGTGTGTGTGTGTGTGTGTGTGCCTATGATCTCCAGTCTTTCAAATGCAGTGTGTCCAGGCATCTCAAAATGATCGGATCTTGAATTTGGCTCTCTATTGTATTTTGTTTTTCTCTTGGAGGGAACTGTAATACTGCGGGCTCATGGCCTTTGGTTCCTTCCTCCTCACAAAAAAAAAAAAAAACTACAGTTATTCTGTCGAGTGCCAAGCTAAAAAGATAGTGATGGTCTTGCCATATGCATTAGTTAGTTTCATTACCCAGGTGTGTCCTTCCCAAGATATTATCCTTCCTTATCCCCCATGTCAGTCTTTCACACAGTATCATTTCCAGTATCAAGTCATCAATCTGTTGAATCATACCCATATACTACACACACTAACATACATACAAACTACCACCACTGACACCCTTCCTAATTCGTACATGCCCAACTTGGGGAAAGGTTGGTTTTGGCTGTCACTCACCTTCCCTCAGCGGAGTGTCCAGTCCTGATAGATATTAGGTACAGAATAAATATTTTGTTGGTATAAACTGTCTTTATCTATTAATTTATTTAATTAAAGTCTGTAGCCTGTCTACTTCGCCTCATCCATCCTCCCACTCTTTGCTGCCACAGGGAAGACTATATTGGTGGAAAATGCCAGGCAGGGAGAACGGAACGATGACGGCAGGAGAGTGGGGGGAGACAGGAACAGGAAAAGTAGGGCAGCAGGATAGTTGACCGATGAACGAGTGAGCTGAAGTGGGCTGAAGGTAGGGAATAGACTGAAGGAGGAGGGTGGATGGGGACGTGGAAGGCGAGAGAGGTGGAGACGGGATGATAAGGCGGGGGGATGGGACGGGGCAAAGAGAGAGAGAGAGAGAGAGAGAGAGAGAGAGAGGGAGTGGAGAGGTGAAGTTGAACAAAAGAGAAAGAACGCAAGTGGTTTTAGGGGAATTTTTATCTATGGGAAGAGTGAAAGATTTTACATGTGTAGGTTTCATTGACTTAATGATACACAGACCTGACTTTTTAAAATATGTTATTCAGAGATCCAGGTTAGCATCATGACAGCCGTGTTCTTTCCTAAATTTTAGGGAACGCATGATTATATAGAACAATATATCTAATCATGCTTGTTTAATGTAAATTTTGAATCTCTGTCTGTCTGTCTGTCTGTCTGTCTGTCTCTGTCTCTGTCTGTCTGTCTGTCTGTCTGTCTGTCTCTCTCTCTCTCTCTCTCTCTCTCTCTCTCTCTCTCTCTCTCTCTCTCTCACCATTAAATAAATAGTTAATGGATAGTGACGCAAGCAGAGCGTGGAAACTAACATATTGTTCCATTCAAAGCGATTTAACAAACACACACACACACACACACACACACACACACACACACACACACACACACACACACACACACACACACACCTGCCCTGCTCAACAGCATCAGGATGCCTCTCGCAACCCAACGTAAATATTGTGGTGGCAAGATCCATCATAGAGTCCAAAACCCCTGCCATAAATATTACCCAGTGTGAGGAGGCAGGCCAATCTGCTGCTCTTACATCACCTCAACTGCAAATATACCATACATCTGTCTATCTGTCTGTCTATGCTTTCATCTATGTGTCTATCTAGCTGTCTCTCTATCTCTATGTCTGTCAATCTTTCTATCTATCGATCTATCGGTCTTGATCTATATCTAATGCGGTGCTCAAAGCCACTGCCATAAATCTTACCCTTGTGCGATGAGGGAGTCATGGCTTGTGTTTTTATACTAACTTAACAGCAACACACAATACATCTATTTATCTGTGTATCTGCCTGTATGTACCTTTCTGTTCATCTTCCTATCTATCTATCTATCCATCTGTCTATCTATCTACGTAGTTAGCTAGCTAGTTCTAAATTCAGCAGTGTCCAAAGACACTATCATATATCTTTGTGTAGTGTGGTGGGGAAGACCACGGTTGTGTTCATATATATACCACCCTCACAGCCACCACACGCTTCGCGTATACATGTATCTCTCTCTCTCTCTCTCTCTCTCTCTCTCTCTCTTGGTCTATCTATGTCTGTCTATCTAAATTTCATGTTGTAAACCTATCGCCCAGTCCAAAGACGTTTTGATATATTTTACAGTAGGTTCATGAGGGTGGCTGGTGGTGCTGGTATCTCACCTCAGCCACAACCACACTCTTCAGGCGTGTATTATGTGTCTACCTCTGACTGGCTATTTGTCTGTCTTCTTGTCTCTCTGGCTTTATCTACTTGTCTTCTGCTCTGAAAATATAATCAATAGTCATACCACTTGCCACCATCTCCACAGTCCCTATCTACATTGCCTCACTGCTTTCACCATATTCTTTAACTCAACACTCCCACCTCCACCAAGCAAATTAATCCAAAATAACTAAACTACCACCATCATTTTCTCATCCACTGCTCCACCACCACTACCACCAGTGCTCAGATAATACTACCATTATCACCGCCACCATCATTCGCAGTACCACGGCTTATCCAGTATCACCACCACCATCACCAATATCTCTTATCCAGTACCTCTCCGACCACCACCAACATCACACACTAATACCACCATCATCACCAGCTCCACCACCACAACCACCACCTTCACTGTTCCAGTTATAAGAATTCCACCACCACCACCACCACTGTATCACCAAAATTCCAGAAAACCACCATTACAAACACGATCACTACTACAGTCATGGTCTAATTATCACATGAACTTTTGTGTAAAACCACATCTTGCACGTACGGGGACTGCTAGGTCTCTTACATGGATTTTCGTTGTGCTGTTTATGCCTTGAATCGGATACTTGAATTTGGAAGGAAGTGGACTCCTGATAATTATAAATAATTGCAGTAGGATTCTACTGTTTAAAAAATGTTAAACCATATGTGTACTTTTCTGACGGATATAATACAGCGAGATGGTCTAAAGTTCCAATATATTTCATCGAATCTTTCAACATCCCGTATCACGTTCAAGCTGTAAACTATCACGGTACAAGTACACTGTTAATTGATGGCCGCGTTGTGTTGCGCTCACTATTTTGGTTACTGTCTTTCATACCTGAGTGTTTTTTTTATTTCTTAATAAAACCTTGTCCTGATTCCCCCTCAATACATCCAACAATGAAACTGTCAGCTTCATCAAGGAGCCTGTTTGTTGCTTCCCGTTCTCTCTCACGCCTTCCACTCGAATTCGCTTTTTAATTCTGGTTATTCAGTTTGGCTGCATATCTAGTTTTGTGCTTGTTGTCAGAGAGTCCAGCAAAGTGAAGGTGTTGTAGTGTAGTGCTTCGAAGTGGTAACGTGGAGGTGTTGTGTGTAGTGTTGGTGGTAATCGTGGTGGTGTTGTGTGTAGTGTTGGTGGTACGTGGAGTGAGTTGTGTGTAGTGTTGGTGGTAACGTGGAGGTGTTGTGTGTAGTGTTGGTGGTAACGTGGAGGTGTTGGCGTGTGTGCTTGAGTGTTGGCGGTAACGTGGTAGGTGTTGTGTGTAGTGTTGGTGGTAAACGTGTGGTGTTGTGTGTAGTGTTAGTGGTAACGTGGAGGTGTTGTGTGTAGTGTTGGTGGTAACGTGGAGGTGTTGTGTGTAGTGTTGGTGGTAACGTGGAGGTGTTGTGTGTAGTGTTGGTGGTAACGTGGAGGTGGTGTGTGTAGTGTTGTGGGTAAAGTGGTGGTGTTGTGTGTAGTGTTGGTGGTAACGTGGAGGTGTTGTGTGTAGTGTTGGTGGTAACGTGGTGTTGTGTGCAATGTTGGTGGTAACGTGGAGGTGTTGTGTGTAGTGTTGGTGGTAAAGTGGAGGTGTTGTGTGTAGTGTTGGTGGTAACGTGGAGGTGTTGTGTGTAGTGTTGGTGGTAACGTGGAGGTGTTGTGTGTAGTGTTGGTGGTAACGTGGAGGTGTTGTGTGTAGTGTTGGTGGTAACGTGGTGGTGTTGTGTGCAATGTTGGTGGTAACGTGGAGGTGTTGTGTGTAGTGTTGGTGGTAACGTGGTGGTGTTGTGTGCAATGTTGGTGGTAATGTGGAGGTGTTGTGTGTAGTGTTGGTGGTAACGTGGTGGTGTTGTGTGCAATGTTGGTGGTAACGTGGTGTTGCGTGTAGTGTTGGTGGTAACGTGGAGGTGTTGTGTGTAGTGTTGGTGGTAACGTGGAGGTGTTGTGTGTAGTGTTGGTGGTAACGTGGAGGTGTTGTGTGTAGTGTTGGTGGTAACGTGGAGGTGTTGTGTGTAGTGTTGGTGGTAACGTGGTGGTGTTGTGTGTACAATGTTGGTGGTAAATCGTGGAGGTGTTGTGTGTGAGTGTTGGTGGTAACGTGGTGGTGTTGTGTGCAATGTTTGTTGTAAAGTTGAGGTGTTGTGTGTAGTGTTGGTGGTATCGTGGTGGTGTTGTGTGCAATGTTGGTGGTAATGTGGAGGTGCTTGTGTGTAGTGTTGGTGTGTAACGTTACCATTTTTATAATATTGCCGGTAGAATCGGAGTGTACATAAATTTCTTTATGTTGTGACTGCTGTGATTGGAAATGTAAATGTGTCACATTTATTTAGGTAAGACTTATAATTTGGTTTAATAAAGTGGAAACCCTTTGCAAAGCTCTTGTAGTAAGTATCTCAAGTAACACTTTAATTACTATTGTGTGTACGTGCAGGGACTTTACTGGAGGCTACCATCGGGCGATTTTTTTTAGTTTTTTCGTTTTTTTTTTTTGGGGGGAGGAGAGAAATTTTTCAATGAGAAAAGGATTAACATTTTTTTCAGCTTCCCCTAGCCATGTAGCTGTTTTATGACCGGGCCTTGTTGTTTGTGTATGACGAGGAAATTAGGTTATAAATCTCTACAGGGTAAATGAAATCTATTTAATGTAAGCTGCAAAAACTTATCAAGGAGTTTACTGACCTTGATAGGGTTGGTGGAAGTCCACCTGTGACTCACTCACGGCTGAATAAAATCGTCTGGCGTTAGCTGCTATACAGTACATTGATATACCTGTTCCGATTTTGTGAGACATAATGGTAATTCTCTCTTAACTATGAAACTCCTATGACTCAAAATCACCAGCGTAAAATTGTTTGGCATTAGTTGAAACAAATCTTAGAACTGACCCTCTCCATAAGGAATTCTAAGAGTGGCATTAACTTTTAGGATCTTATGACTCACTGTATAAAATTATTTAGAGTTAAGTGAACTGTAACACCAGAGTTGTTCTAGTCATGGGAAAGTAACATCTTCGTTCATGTCACGTGTTCTGCTTTTTTGACATTGCCTTTTGAGATTTTATTTCTTTCTTCGCTCTTTTCTATATTTCTTTCATCTCTTCTTTAACGCCCACCTGGGCACAATTTTTTAAATTTCTTCCCTAACAATCTTCAGATAGTGTTACTTCAGCTGAGGTAAGACTTTGGAAGTGTTCTCTGGGGTAAATGTGGCCTTCATTAACACTTTTGCTGCTAATGGGACTTCCCACGTTGAATAAAATTATCTAACTGTGATCTTGCATATAGCTTAAATACATCATTGTATCGGAAAGAATGAACTACTTTTCTTCCCTTCTTTTCTCTCCTATAATTCCCCCATCCTTTCTCCCTCCTTCTGTACATTCCTCTTCTCCCTCACTCTGGCTTCTCCCTCCCTCTATCACGAACTTCTTCCTCCCTCCCTCCTTTGTCTACCTTCCTCTTACCTCTTTCTTTTTCCTCACTGTTCATTTTCAGCCATCTTTTCTTCCCTTTCTTTCCATACCTTGTTGCTAACTCAGTCTTTTTGATCGTCAAGGGTCCCTCACTTTTACCAAAACTCTGTCCAGTCAGCGACTCTTGTATACGATAACTTTGTAAGTCCTATTTCACTGTACTCTCCTTCTCTGCATTCACCCTTGTTATCTAGACTTTTTTTTTTCAAAACGCCTCACTCACACTAAAACGTGGTAGCCTGTCACGATGTACAAAAAATAACTGTGAAGCATACAAGAATGTCTGGATCATTACCTTGAGTAGTGTAAGGGCCAAGAGATTGTGTGTGGAAACGTGAATGGCATTGCTTAAGGCGTAAATACATACATCGGTTGAGTGAGTGTGAGGGTGAGGTGAGGGCGGGCGGAATGGCCTGTGACAGGGCAGTGGTTCTGCATACACACCTAGTACGTTTGAGAGTGGGTGTGAGCTTTCGAGATAATGGTTTGCCTTTACACATCTCCTCACCTGCGCTTATGAAGGCAGGGGAAGGGGGGGGGAGAAGTGTATGTGAGAAGAACTCAAAAGAACCCCTTCAGTCTGGATAACTGTGAGGAGTATGAGGAGTGTATTTCAAAACCCACGTGACTTGATAAGTAAGGTGTGAGTATCTATTATTATCTTGCCTTTGTGCATTATTGGCCGCCATCCTGTGTGCAAGATCTGATACTAAGCCTTAATTGACTCTTCTTTCCATACTAGAACAAAATTCATTCAATAAATCGTTTGGTAATAGTGTGACAAAAAAATAAAAAGGCATCTTAGGCTACTGAAGACGAAAAATTTATCAACCTTGGTGCCAATAGAAAAGCAGTATTAAATAAACACATTATATCAACAAGAAAAATTTTGATGCCGATTTTGTGTTCAGTAAGTTGCTTCTGGCGTGATACTTGTTGTTGTTGTTGTTGAGTAACCTCCGGTCTCTTGTCCTTCAGAGCAGAGCCATCAACTACAGGCAAACAACTGCTGGGACATCCTTTGCAGTAAATCTGACGTTCCCTTGTGGCAGACAGTGCCTTCGCCACGGCGAGGGACGGAGAAGAGAGTGGAGGTTTGATTCCCGGATGGACGCCGCATATTTGTCTCTCCACCCAGTTAACTGGAACTCCAAAATAGGTATCATTTCTACCCCTTTATCTGTTTACATGGTTACCACACAAAGCGTAAATAGTTAATGGTTTCTTGTTACATCGAAATCATGTGGCTTGCCACTCAGTGTAGAGCCACCTGAAATGAAAAAGAAGATTAATAAATGCCGACGCGAACGACCGAAGACATAAGAAGACGGGAGGGCAGATACACAAAAAAGAATGTAGACAGCTCTACACTGAGTGAGTGAATTGATGGCCGTCACCACCTTCACCACCTTAGTGAGATGCTGTGCCAAATGTTTATGCTTTCGTATTAAAAATTATTAGTAAATTTCTGACGATGCTCAGGAACACAGCTACCCATATATTTCTTACAAACATTCACTAATCATTATGGAAAGCCAAATAATTTCCTTTTTGTCGCCATGATATCACTAACGCCAGCTTCTGTACAAGAGCAAAGCGGCAAACGGCTTATGACCAAAAAAGTCACACACAACAGTATTCAGATATCAGTGTAACACAGACGAGAAAATGAAAAAGAAACGGAAAAGATTGTTTAGGTGATTCTAAGTTTTCATGAAAATAAAATCATAGGGTGTGTTAAAGCATTATGATCAATGTCTCAAGTCAAAGCACATACAACAACTGTACATAACTTATTTAGAACAAAAAATTAAATCTTCCATTTTATTAGTCAATCTCCAGACGATTATAATCATTCTGATGACAAGGCACTTCTAACAATGAAGTGGATTATAATGGCTGTCCTGAAGATGAAGCCACCTGAAAGTAGCAAAAAATATAGAAATGCATCATTAAAGTTATCGTAGTGAAAAAGAGTAGCTAAAACAAAAAATACCAAGAGCACTGAGAAGAGCACAGACCTCCGCCAAGGCAGCACCATCTTTCGTTTTTGACACTGACCTTTGACCGCCTTTGCCCAATGCTTAATTGATTGTCCCTGTGAGGGTCCTCAGTCATTTATACCAATTTCATGCAGCCCCATCCGCCAATTGTTTGTTTGTTTGTTTGTTTTTCATAGTGTTGTATGCAGGCAGACAGACAGACATACCGATAGACAGACGAACAAGCCGGGTCATGGTGGAGGGAAATGTTGCATGAAGAGCAGCATGTAATATTCCAAAGACTTACGTGCATTTACACACCCAAGGCAATGAGACGCCACTGGCAGGTGAATAATATCTGGTGGCAGCAAAAGAGTTTATGTATATCTCCTCTGTAAAGAATTTTCGGAGACTATTTTACCTGTGGACGATTAGAATAAAAAGTTAACACTTCTTTCATACTAAAAGGACTACTTGACACTGTATTTAAGCCTGAACTTTAGCAAGGTCATTCTTAAACTGGATAAAATGGTCTGAGAGCAGCATTAACACAATACTTAAAGATTCCTAAGTAATAACACTTTATTTTTTTAAATAGGAGAAAACAGTTTTATTCTTCCCATCTAATGATTAATATTTCAATATTTTGTCAACTATAATAAAGAAATATTCTGTCAAATTTATTAAGGAAATATTAACTCCATTAATAGCAGCACTGGATGCCGTTTTCTTTGTATTACTGAATGTCTCTGCTCTCTCTCTCTCTCTCTCTCTCTTGATAATCAGTTTGGTCCCTTCCATCTCGCATCCCTCCACTGTGTTTCATCCATCTCACCTCTTTCCCCTCCATACTGATCGCACACCCTCCCGCCCTTGTCACATTCTTCCCTCATCCTACAGTAGATCCTTTTTGCTTCCCCTTAATCATTCTTCCTTCCCCTCACTCTGCCTCCCCTCATACGTTCTCCCCTCTACTCTCCTCCCTCCAATTTCCTCTTCCCCCCCACTCTCTTCTCAGCCACTCTCACTCTCATCTTCTCTTAGTCACTTTCCTTTCTCCTCACTCTGTCACTCCTCTTTCATTTCCGCACTCAGTCTCTCTCATCTTTCCCTTTCATCAACTGACCATAGCAAATCCTGAAATGCGCGCGCGCATGCTCATGCGTGTGTGTGTGTGTGTGTGTGTGTGTGTGTGTGTGTGTGTGTGTGTGTGTGTGTGTGTGTGTGTGTGTGTGTGTGTGTGTGTGTGTGTGTGTGTTTAGACAGATAGGGTAGATAGATATAAATAGATAGTGATAGGCAGATAGAGAGAGAGAGGGATAAAGAAATAGATTTTTAAAATTATATATTTATATATAAATATATATCATATATTCCCAGATACTAACGGATGTTCTCTCTAACCCTAAATTAAAAGGAGAAAAATCTCTTTATTGCTTGAAAGAACTTCCTTGTTAACTTAATTACTGATTTGCTTTCAGTATTATGTTTTATTCATTTTATGGACATGCTGTCACACGGCAGTGGAAAATTCCAGCCTTCAGTAGATTAAGAGGGTTTGATTGAAGGTTTGCATCATTACTTACTTCTCTGCCTGCTGTCTCCTACTGCTGCCTCTGTGCCTGCTGTCTCCTTACTGTCTGCCTCTGTGCCTGCTGTCTCCCTTACTGCTGCCTCTGTGCCTGCTTTCTGTCTCCTTACTGCTGCCTCTGTGCCTGCTGTCTCCCTTACTGCTGCCTCTGTGCCTGCTGTCTCCTTACTGCTGCCTCTGTGCCTGCTGTCTCCCTTACTGCTGCCTCTGTGCCTGCTGTCTCCCTTACTGCTGCCTCTGTGCCTGCTGTCTCCCTTACTGCTGCCTCTGTGCCTACTGTCTCCTTACTGCTGCCTCTGTGCCTGCTGTCTCCCCTTACTGCTGCCTCTCTGCCTGCTGTCTCCTTACTGCTGCCTCTTGCCTGCTGCCTCCCTTACTGCTGCCTCTGTGCTCTACTGTCTCCCTTTACTGCTGCCTCTGTGGCTGCTGTCTCCCTTACTGCTGCCTCTCTGCCTGCTGTCTCCTTACTCCTGCCTCTGCCTGCTGCCTCCTTACTCCTGCCTCTCTGCCTGCTTTCGTCTCCCTTACTGCTGCCTCTCTGCCTGCTGTCTCCCTTACTGCTGCCTCTCTGCCTGCTGTCTCCCAATACCCTCTGCCTGCTGCTGCCCCCTTACTCCTGCCTCTCTGCCTGCTGTCTCCCTTACTGCCGCCTCTCTGCTCTGCTGTCTCCCTTACTCCTGCTCCTCTGCCTGCTGTCTCCTTACTGCTGCCTCTCTGCCTGCTGTCTCCTTTACTGCCACCTCTCTGCCTGCTGTCTCCCTTACTGCTGCCTCTCTGCCTGCTGTCTCCTTACTGCTGCCTCTGTGCCTGCTGTCTCCCTCATTGCTGCCTCTGTGCCTGCTGTCTCCCTTACTGCTGCCTCTGTGCCTGCTGTCTCCCTTACTGCTGCCTCTGTGCCTGCTGTCTCCCTT
>NC_137062.1:23176973-23181973 GCF_032717465.1 Coenobita brevimanus
ATTCTCTGCAGGTGATGCTAACTATTCTCTGCAGGTGATGCTGACTATTCTCTGCAGGTGATGCTGACTATTCTCTGCAGGTGATGCTGACTATTCTCTGCAGTTGATGGTGACTATTCTCTGCAGGTGATGCTGACTATTCTCTGCAGGTGATGCTGACTATTCTCTGCAGGTAACGGTGGCTATTCTCTGCAGTTGATGGTGACTTTTCTCTGCTAATACTGCTGACTATTCTCTGCAGGTGATGCTGACTATTCTCTGCAGGTGATGGTGACTTTTCTCTGCTAATGCTGCTGACTATTCTCTGCAGGTGATGCTGACTATTCTCTGCTGATGCTGCTGACTATTCTCTGCTGATGCTGCTGACTCTTCTCTGCAGGTGATGCTGACTATTCTCTGCAGGTGATGCTGACTATTCTCTGCTGATGCTGCTGAGTATTCTCTGCTGATGATGTTGACTACACTCTGCAGGTGACGCCGACTGTTCTCTGCAGGTGACGCCGAATAGGTTATTCTCTTCAGGTGACGCCGACTATTCTCTGCAGGTGACGCCGACTACTCTCTGCAGGTGAGGCCGAATAGGCTAGTCTCTGCAGGTGACGCCGCCTACTCTCTGAAGGTGACGCTGACTACTCTCTGCAGGTGACGCTCACCACTCTGCGCAGGTGTCGTCAAATTATCTCTACAGGTGACGTCATCATCTTTCTGCGGGAAACGTCAACTTCTTTTTATGGGGATCACTCTAATGATCAACATTATCATCATCACTATTGTCATCGTCACTATTAGTATTACTGTTACTACTACTGCAACTTCTAATACAACTTGGCTACTGCTTCTTCTGTTACTATTATTATTATTATTATTATTATTATTATTATTATTGTTATTATTATTATTATTATTATTATTATTATTATTATTAATATTATTATTATTATTGTTTTAATTATTATTATTAGTTGTTATTATTATTATTATTATTATTGTTAATATTATTATTATTGTTATTGTTGTTGTTATTATTATTTTTTTAATAATATTATTATTGTTATTATTATTCTAAATCTAATTATTATTATTATTATTATTATTATAATAATAATAATAATAATTATTATTATTATAAATATTATCATTATTATGATTATAATTATTATTATTATTTTAATTTTTATTATTATTATTATTATTATTATTATTATTATTATTATAATAATAATAATAATAATAATAATAATTATTATTATTATTATTAATTATTATTATTATTATTATTATTGTTATTATTATTATTATTATTATTATTATTGTTGTTATTGTTTTTGTTATTATTATCATTATTATTATTATTATTATTATTATTAATTATATTATTACTATTTTTAGAATTAGTATTCTAATAATTAGTATTATTTTTATAAAAATAATAATAATAATAACAATTATTATCATTATTATTATTATTATTATTATTATTATTATTATTATCATTATCATTATTATTATTATTATTATTATTATTATTATTATCATCATCATCATTGTTATTACTATTATTATTATTATTATTATTATTATTGTTAAAATCATTATTAATATTGGTGTTGTTTTTGTTATTATTATTATTATGTTGATGATGATGATTATTATTATTATTGATATTATTATTATTATTTTATTATTATTTTTATTAATAATAATATTATTATTGTTATTATTATTTTTATTAATATCATGGAGTTGTTTTTTTTTTTATTATTATTATTATTATTATTATTATTATTATTATTATTATTATTATTATTATTATTATTATTATTATTATTATCATCATTGTTATTAATTATTATTATTATTATTAATATTTTCATGATTATTATTGTTATTATTATTATTATCATTATTATTGCTATTAACATTATTACTATTTTATTACTATTATTATTATTATTAATATTATTGTTATTATTATTGTTGTTTTTATTATTATTATTAATTGTATAATCTTTATTATTATTATTTTGATTATGATGATGCTGATTATTATTATTATTATTATTATTATTATTATTATCATTATTATTATGATTATAATTTTTTTTTTTAAATATTAATATTATTGTTACTATTATTATATTTATTTTAATTAATATAATTATTATTATTATTACTATTATTATTAATATTATTATTATTATTACTTTTATTATTATTATTATTATTATTATTACTCTTTTTAAGGTTAATATTATTATTATTCATTTTAAACTTATCATTTTTATTTTTATTATTAATATTATTATTATAATTATTATTATTATTATTATTATCATTACTATTTTTATTACCATCATCATCATTTTTATTATTATTATTTTTGTTATTATTATTATTATTATTGTTACTACTAATAATAAAAATAATAAAAAAAAAAATAATAATAATAATTATATTATTATTATTATTATTATTATTATTATTGTTATTATTATTATTATTATTATTATTATTATTATTATTATTATTATTATTATTGTTATTATTATTATTATTATTAATATTATTATTACTATTATTATTATTATTATTATTATTATTATTATTATTAAATTGTTGTTGTTGTTGTTGCTGTTAATTTAGTGGTAACATATTCATAGCAGTATTTTCCATGACACATTTTCTTCATTGTTGGATTTTTGGCAGAGATTCATGGCTTTCGGGCGGTTTTTAGGTGCATAGTTGATGTGTATCCGGGCGGTGTTTTGTTCCATTTTCTGGCGGGTGGTAGTTAGTCTGCCAAAGCTATATAAGGCCTGGCCGAAGCTTCCACGAGCAGTTCGGGTGGAGCAGCAGCCAGAGCAACATGTCCTTCCCAGCCTGCCAGGCCCACCACAGGAACCCACACATCCTCCACACCCCCCACTACTCCTTCCCCACCCACCACCACCTCGGGGAAGGTCAAGTGGTACAGCTTCAGGCCAGGTTATGGCTTCATCACGAGGATGGACAACCAGCAGGACATTTTGTCCACTGCACCGCCATCAAAAAGCCAAACCTCAGGAAGGTTGGAAAGTCCTTGGTGGAGGGGGAGAGAGTGGAGTATACTATCACAAGAGTGAGTAAGGGGCCAGAAGCTGCCTCTGTCACTGAACCTTCGGGCAGCCCCAGATCGACGCAATCATCCACGTCAATGTGCAGCTGATGAGGATAGTAACACCTAGGCCAGCAAAACTGCATGCAGATTACCTGCAGTTGCAATTGCACAAGAACACCAGGCAGCCCTTATCATAGCCTATTAATCCCCCTGCTGCTCCGCCACAACAAACTGCCCTCGATCTCCATCCTTGAAGAGGCAGTCGGTGCTGTTACCTCAGATCTGCTGCCTCCTCTGCCCTCTAAAGGACGAAAACCACAGGGGCAAGAAGACCGCAGGAGCAAGAAATGCCCGGGGGGCAAGAGGACTCTGGGAAATAGAAACCAGGAAAAAGTCCTCAGGACAACTGTCAGGAAAAAATTTCTTAGAATCACTGATAAGTTCTTACAGCTGAGATAGGATCTAGTTATGTCCACCAGGTAATAACTGGTCTGTCTAGGCACAGCTGAGATAGGATCTGGTTATGTCCACCAGGTAATAACTGTTCTGTCTAGGCACAGCTGAGATAGGATCTAGTTATGTCCACCAGGTAATAACTGGTCTGTCTAGGCACAGCTGAGATAGGATCTAGCTATGTCCACCAGGTAATAACTGGTCTGTCTAGGCACAGCTGAGATAGGATCTAGTTATGTCCACAAGGTAATAACTGGTCTGTCTAGGCACAGCTGAGATAGGATCTAGTTATGTCCACCAGGTAATAACTGGTCTGTCTAGGCACAGCTGAGATAGGATCTAGATATGTCCACCAGGTAATAACTGGTCTGTCTAGGCACAGCTGAGATAGGATCTAGTTATGTCCACCAGGTAATAACTTGTTTGTCTATAAAACAGTTGAGGTAGCACCTAGTAATATATTTTTATTTATCAGGTTAGATCGCATCTCGTGTTGGAGGTGACGCATACTTCAGTATATTTGGGTACTGTTTACATCTTTTATTTTACTAACGACGACTCTCTCTCTCTCTCTCTCAATGCAAACTTGTGCTTTTTGCAGGTGACATGATCTTTACCACTAACATCGACTCATCTTCCATTGCATGGGATGGCAAATTCTTTTCTGCAGTTGCAATGTCCCTGTATTAAGAGGTGGCATCGTCTTCTAGCGGCAGATGGCATCCACTTCTGTTGCAGGTGTCGTCGAGTTATTTCTACGAGTGACATCGACTTCTCCCTGTTGGTGACTCTGACAACTCTCCGCAGCAGCAACTTCTTACAGTTGACATCTGGTTCTTTCAGCAAGGGACCTCAACTACACCCTCCGGATGACGTAGTGTTCACTTTTCATATATCGTTGTGTCTATCTGCAAGTGACATCGACTTCTGCCTATACGTGACGTCTCCTTCTCTCGAGGCGGGAAGTCATCTCTCACTCTTGACTTCGACTTCTTTCAAAGTGACGCCAGTTTCATGTGAAAGTTACAGACTTCTCTACGCTAGTAACATTAACAGGTCTCTGGAGGCGGTGTGACCTTCTTTCTGAGAGGAAAGTCGACTTGTTTCTGTAGGTGACATGCTACGTAGAAATCTGTCTAAAGCTAATATTAACATATCAAAACAGGGACACATTATTCAATACTTTGTGGTAAGTTCCACTTCTCTCTCTTCATTAATGACAAGTTTCTCTCTCTCTCTCTCTGTCTCTCTCTCTGTCTGTCTGTCTGTCTGTCTCTCTCTCTCTCTCTCTCTCTCTCTCTCTCTCTCTTTCTGTCTGTCTGTCTCTCTCTCTCTCTCTCTCTCTCTCTCTCTCTCTCTCTCTCTCTCTCTCTCTCTCTCTCTCTCTCTCTCTCTCTCTCTCTCTCTCTCTCTCTCTCTCTCTCTCAATACAAGCTTCTTTTTTGCAAGT
>NC_137062.1:23201973-23209473 GCF_032717465.1 Coenobita brevimanus
ATTTTTATTATTATTATTTTTATTGTTATTATAATTCTAATTATTATTATTATTATTATTATTATAATAAGGAAAATTATTATTATTATTATTATTATCATTATTATTAATATTATTATTATTATTATTATTATTATTATTATTCTCATTATTATTATTATTGTTACTTTTATTCAAATTATTATTGTTATTATAATTATTATTATTATTGAAATCATTATAACTATTATTGTTATTATTATTAATATTATAATTATTATTATTGTTGATATCATTATAACTATTATTATTATTATTATTATCAATATTATTATTATTATTATTATTATTATTATTGTAATAATAATAATAATAATAATAATAATTATTATTATTATTATTATTTTTACTATTATTATTAATGTAATCATTATTATTATTGTTGTTGTCGTTTTTGTTATTATTATCATTATTATTATTATTATTATTAATATTATTATTATTATTACTATTGTTATAATTATTATTCTAATTATTATTATTATATCTATTATTATTATTATTATTATTATTATTAATATTATTATCATTATCATTATTATTATTATTATGATTATCATCATTATTTTTATTATTATGATGATGATGATGATTATTATTATTATTGTTATTCTTGGCTTTGTTTTTGTTATTATTATTATTATTATTATTATTGCTATTATTATCATTATTATTATTATTTTAATTATTATTATTATTATAAATAATAATAATAATAATAATATTATTATTATTTTTATTATAATTATGTTTTTTATTATCATTATTATTATTATTATTATTAATATTATCATTATTGTTGCTATTAATATTATTATTATTTTTATTAATATTATTATTATTATTGTTATTATTATTGTTGTTTTTATTATTATTATTAATTTTAAATTTTTATTATTATTATGAAGATTATGATGATGTTGATTATTAAAATTATTATTATTATTGTTATTATTATTATTGATATTATCATCAATATTATTATATAATTATTATTAAAATTAATTTTATTATTTTTTTAATATTAATATTACTGTTACTATTATTATAAATATTATCATTAATATAATTGTTATTATTATTACTATTATTATTAATATTATAATTATTATTTTTAATATTATTATTATTATTACTATTTTTATGGTAAATTTTATTATTATTTATTTTAAACTTATCATTTTTATATTTATTATTATTATTATTATTATCATAATTATAATCATTATTATTATTATTATTATTATCATTATTATTGTTATTATCATTACTATTGTTATTATTATCATCATCATCATTTTTATTATTATTGTTATCATTATTATTATTATTATTATTATTAATACTGTGATAATAATAATATAATAATAATAATAATAATAATAATAATAATAATAATAATAATAATAATAATATTATTATTATTATTATTATTATTATTATTATTATCATTATTATTATTATTATTATTATTATTATTATTACTGTTGTTATTATTATCCTTGTTATTATTATTATTCTTATTATTATTAAATTGTTGTTGTTGTTCTTGCTGTTAATTTAGTGGTAACATATTCATAGCAGTATTTTCCATGACACATTTTCTTCATTGTTGGATTTTTGGCAGAGATTCATGGCTTTCGGGCGGTTTTTAGGTGCATAGTTGATGTGTATCCGGGCGGTGTTTAGTTCCATTTTCTGGCGGGTGGTAGTTAGTCTGCCAAAGCTATATAAGGCCTGGCCGAAGCTTCCACGAGCAGTAGCACAGTGGTAGCGCGCTGAGCTTGTGATCGGGAGGTCGCAAGTTCGAGTCTCGCCCGGGCTACCGTCGCCGGGAGGGGTAGCGCCCTCCTGTAACCCAGCGGGGCTATATGGCCTTAGTTGCCTTGCTCGGGGAATTCATTTCTCCATTTCTCTCTCTCTCTCTCTCTTTCTCTCCACATAACACCTACAAGACAGTAAAAAAGGAACTGTAATAATGATTTCGTTCCATATCCACGAGCAGTTCGGGTGGAGCAGCAGCCAGAGCAACATGTCCTTCCCAGCCTGCCAGGCCCACCACAGGCACCCACACATCCTCCACACCCCCCACTACTCCTTTCCCACCCACCACCACCTCGGGGAAGGTCAAGTGGTACAGCTTCAGGGCAGGTTATGGCTTCATCACGAGGATGGACAACCAGCAGGACATTTTGTCCACTGCACCGCCATCAAAAAGCCAAACCTCAGGAAGGTTGGAAAGTCCTTGGTGGAGGGGGAGAGAGTGGAGTGTACTATCACAAGAGTGAGTAAGGGGCCAGAAGCTGCCTCTGTCACTGAACCTTCGGGGAGCTCCAGAGAGACGCAAACATCCACGTCAATGTGCAGCTGATGAGGATAGTACCACCTAGGCCAGCAAAACTGCATGCAGATTACCTGCAGTTGCAATTGCACAAGAACACCAGGCAGCCCTTATCATAGCCTATTAATCCCCCTGCTGCTCCGCCACAAAAAACTGCCCTCGATCTCCATCCTTGAAGAGGCAGTCGGTGCTGTTACCTCCGCTCTGCTGCCTCCTCTGCCCTCTAAAGGACGAAGACCACAGGGTCAAGAAGACCCCAGAAGCAAGAAATGCCCGGGGGCAAGATAACTCGGGGAAATAAAACCCGGAAAAAACTCTTCACGGCAACTGTCAGGAAAAATTTTCTGAGCAACCTTGGCAAGTCCCGACAGCCGAGATAGGCTCTAGTTATGTCCACCAGGTAATAACTGGTTTGTCTAAGTACAGCTGAGACAGGATCTAGTTATGTCCACCAGGTAATAACTGGTCTGTTTAGACACAGCTGAGATAGGATCTAGTTATGTCCACCAGGTAATAACTGGTCTGTCTAGACACAGCCGAGATAGGCTCTAGTTATGTCCACCAGGTAATAACTGGTTTCTCTAAGTACAGCTGAGACAGGATCTAGTTATGTCCACCAGGTAATAACTGGTCTGTCTAGACACAGCCGAGATAGGCTCTAGTTATGTCCACCAGGTAATAACTGGTCTGTCTAGGCACAGCTGAGATAGGATCTAGTTATGTCCACCAGGTAATAACTGGTCTGTCTAGGCACAGCTGAGATAGGGTCTAGATATGTTCACTAGGTAATAACTGGGCTGTCTTGGCACAGCTGAGTTAGGATCTAGTTATGTCCACCAGGTAATAACTGGTCTTTCTAGGCACAGCTGAGATAGGATCTAGTTATGTCCACCAGGTAATAACTGGTCTGTCTAGGCACAGCTGAGATAGGATCTAGTTATGTCCACCAGGTAATAACTGGTCTGTCTAGGCACAGCTGAGATAGGATCTGGTTATGTCCACCAGGTAATAACTGGTCTGTCTAGGCACAGCTGAGATAGGATCTAGTTATGTCCACCAGGTAATAACTGGTCTGTCTAGGCACAGCTGAGATAGGATCTAGTTATGTCCACCAGGTAATAACTGGTCTGTCTAGGCACAGCTGAGATAGGATCTAGTTATGTCCACCAGGTAATAACTGGTCTGGCTAGGCACAGCTGAGATAGGATCTAGATATGTCCACCAGGTAATAACTGGTCTGTCTAGGCACAGCTGGGATAGGGTCTAGATATGTCCACCAGGTCATAACTGGTCTGTCTAGGCACAGCTGAGATAGGATCTAGATATGTCCACCAGGTAATAACTGGTCTGTCTAGGCACAGCTGGGATAGGGTCTAGATATGTCCACCAGGTAATAACTGGTCTGTCTAGGCACAGCTGAGATAGGATCTAGTTATGTCCACCAGGTAATAACTTGTTTGTCTATAAAACAGTTGAGGTAGCACCTAGTAATATATTTTTATTTATCAGGTTAGATCGCATCTCGTGTTGGAGGTGACGCATACTTCAGTATATTTGGGTAATGTTTACATCTTTTATTTTACTAACGACGACTCTCTCTCTCTCTCTCTCTCTCTCAAGGCAAATTTGTGCTTTTTTGCAGGTGACTTGATCTTTACCACTAACATCGACTCATCTTCCATTGCATGGGATGGCAAATTCTTTTCTGCAGTTGCAAAGACCCTGTATTAAGAGGTGGCATCGTCTTCTAGCGGCAGATGGCATCCACTTCTGTTGCAGGTGTCGTCGAGTTATTTCTACAAGTGACATCGACTTCTTCCTGTTGGTGACTCTGACAACTCTCCGCAGCAACAACTTCTCTCTACAGTTGACATCGGATTCTTTCAACAAGGGACGTCAACTACACCCTCCGGATGACGTAGTGTTCACTTTTCATATATCGTTGTTTCCATCTGCAAGTGACATCGACTTCTACCTATACGTGACGTCTCCTTCTCTCGAGGCGGGAAGTCATCTCTCACTCTTGTCTTCGACTTCTTCCAAAGTGACGCCAGTTTTATATGAAAGTTACACAGACTTCTCTACGCTAGTAACATTAACAGTTCTCTGGAGGCGGTGTGACCTTCTTTCTGAGAGGAAAGTCGACTTGCTTCTGTAGGTGACATGCTGCGTAGAAATCTGTCTGAAGCTAATATTAACATATCAAAACAGTGACACATTATTCAATACTTTGTGGTAAGTTCCACTTCTCTCTCTCTTCATTAACGACAAGTTTTCTCTCTCTCTCTCTCTCTCTCTCTCTCTCTCTCTCTCTCTCTCTCTCTCTCTCTCTCTCAATACAAGCTTCTTTTTTGCAAGTGACATGATTTTTACCACTAACATCGACTTGTCTTCCATTGGATGAGATGGCAAATTCTTGTGTTCAGTTGCAGTCTCTATATTAAGAGGTGGCATCGTCTTCTAGCGGCAGATGGCATCCACATCTGTTTACAGGTGACGTCGAACTCTTTCTGCAGGTGACGGGAAATCTATTTGCAGGTGACCTCGACATATCACGGCAGGGGAAACCGACGACAAAATATCCTGGTGATGTTGCCTTACTTCTTTTCTTTTACTATTAGTCTCTCTCTCTCTCTTTGTCTCTGTCCCTGACTCTGTCTCTGTCCGTCTGTCTGTGTGTCTGTCTGTCTGTCTGTCTGTCTGTCTGTCTCTCTCTCTCTCTCTCTCTCTCTCTCTCTCTCTCTCTCTCAGTATCGACTTATATTTCTTTGCAGGTGACATAATCTTTACCGCTCACATCGATTTGTCTTCCGTTGCAAGTGACGGCAAATTCTTGTCTCCAATTGCCAAAATCTAAGTCATCTGAGGTGGCATCGCCTTCTAATCTCAGATGACATCCGCTTCTGAGTGAAGGTTACGTCGAGTACTCTTAACAAGTGACTTCTATTTCTCTCTGCTGGTCGCATATGATATCGACCTCTCGTTGCAGGTGATGTGGAGTTGTCTCTGCAAATACAGCATCATAGACTTCTTCCTGCAGGTGACTTCGACTTCTCTCTGCAGATGACAACTCATTTTCTCAGAAAATGAAGTCGGCTTTTGTCTGCCTACTCTGTATAAGTGACACCACCTTCTCTCTGCAGGTGACTCCGACTACTCTCTGCAGGTGACTCCGACTACTCTCTGCAGGTGATGCTGATTATTCTCTGCAGGTGACGCCGAGTACTCTCTGCAGGTGACGCCGAATAGGCTTTTCTCTGCAGGTGACGCCGACTACTCTCTGCAGGTGACGCTGACTACTCTCTGCAGGTGACGCCGACTATTCTCCCAGGTGACGCCGACTACTCTCTGTATGCTGACGACGCTGCCGGTGACGCCGACTACTCTCTGCAGGTGATGCTGACTATTCTCTGCAGGTGACGCCGACTACTCTGCAGGTTATGCTGACTACTGTCTGGAGGTGACACTGACTACTTTCTGCAGGTGACGCCGAATAGGCTATTCTCTGCAGTTGATGCGGACTACTCTCTGCAGGTGACGCCGACTACTCTCTGCAGGTGACGCCGACTACGCTCTGCAGGTGACGCCGACTACGCTCTGCAGGTGACGCCGACTACTCTCTGCAGGTGATGCCTACTACTCTCTGCAGGTGACGCCGACTACTCTCTGCAGGTGATGCCGACTACTCTCTGCAGGTGACGCTGACCACTCTGCAGATTTGTCGTCAAATTATCTCTACAGGTGACGTCAGCTTCTTTCATGCGGAAACGTCAACTTCTTTTTATGGGGATCACTCTAATGATCAACATCATCATCATCACTATTGTCATCGTCACTATTAGTATTACTGTTACTAGTACGGCAACTACAACTAATACTACTAGGCTACTGCTACTTTTGGTACTATTATTTTTTTATTATTATTATTATTATCTTTATTATCATTGTTATTATTATTATTGTTATTACTATTATTATTATTATTATTATGTTTATGATTATTATGATTATTATTTTTATTATAATCGTTGTCATTATAATAATGATAATAATAACAATAATAATAATAATAATAATAATAATAATAATGTTTATTATTATTATTATTATTATTATTATTGTATTATTTTTATTATTATTATTACTATTATTATTATTATAATTATTATTATTATTTATGTTGCAATTATTATTATTATTATTATTATTATTATTATTATTATTGTTATTATTATTATTATTATTAATATTATTATTACTATTATTATTATTATTATTATTATTATTATTATTATTATTAAATTGTTGTTGTTGTTGTTGCTGTTAATTTAGTGGTAACATATTCATAGCAGTATTTTCCATGACACATTTTCTTCATTGTTGGATTTTTGGCAGAGATTCATGGCTTTCGGGCGGTTTTTAGGTGCATAGTTTATGTGTATCCGGGCGGTGTTTAGTTCCATTTTCTGGCGGGTGGGAGTTAGTCTGCCAAAGCTATATAAGGCCTGGCCGAAGCTTCCACGAGCAGTTCGGGTGGAGCAGCAGCCAGAGCAAGATGTCCTTCCTAGCCTGCTAGGCCCATCACAGGGACCCAAACATCCTCCACACCCCCTACTACTCCTTCCCCACCCACCACCACCTCGGGGAAGATCAAGTGGTACAGCTTCAGGCCAGGTTATGGCTTCATCACGAGGATGGACAACCAGCAGGACATTTTGTCCACTGCACCGCCATCAAAAAGCCAAACCTCAGGAAGGTTGGAAAGTCCTTGGTGGAGGGGGAGAGAGTGGAGTGTACTATCACAAGAGTGAGTAAGGGGCCAGAAGCTGCCTCTGTCACCGGCCATTCTGGCAGCCAAGAGGAGGGATCTGCCCCCGCCCCAGATCGACGCAAACATCCACGTTTATGCGACGCTGATGAGGGTAATACCACCAAGGCAGAGTGTAAGCTGCATGCATACACTCTGCCGTTGCAAATCCAGAAGAAGACTGGGCAGCCCTCACCATATGAATCCCTCTGCTGCTCCGCCACAACAAACTGTCTCGATATCCATCCCTGAAGAGGCAGTCATGTTGTCAGCCCTGCTCCGCCATCTCCTCTGCCCTCAAAAGGGGCAAGCA
>NC_137062.1:23221973-23306973 GCF_032717465.1 Coenobita brevimanus
GGATCTAGTTATGTCCACCAGGTAATAACTGGTCTGTCTAGACACAGCTGAGATAGGATCTAGTTATGTCCACCAGGTAATAACTGGTCTGTCTAGGCACAGCTGAGATAGGATCTAGTTATGTCCACCAGGTAATAACTGGTTTCTCTAAGTACAGCTGAGACAGGATCTAGTTACGTCCACCAGGTAATAACTGGTTTGTCTAAGTACAGCTGAGACAGGATCTAGTTATGTCCACGAGGTAATAACTGGTCTGTCTAGGCACAGCTGAGATAGGATCTAGTTATGTCCACCAGGTAATAACTGGTTTGTCTAAGTACAGCTGAGACAGGATCTAGTTATGTCCACTAGGTAATAACTGGTCTGTCTAGGCACAGCTGAGATAGGATCTAGTTATGTCCACCAGGTAATAACTGGTCTGTCTAGGCACAGCTGAGATAGGATCTAGTTATGTCCACCAGGTAATAACTGGTCTGTCTAGGCACAGCTGAGATAGGATCTAGTTATGTCCACCAGGTATTAACTGGACTTTCTAGGCACAGCTGAGATAGGGTCTAGATATGTTCACTAGGTAATAACTGGTCTGTCTTGGCACAGCTGAGTTAGGATCTAGTTATGTTCACCAAGTAATAACTGGTCAGTCTAGGCACAGCTGAGATAGGATCTAGTTATGTCCACCAGGTAATAACTGGTCTGTCTAGGCACAGCTGAGATAGGATCTAGTTATGTCCACCAGGTAATAACTGGTCTGTCTAGGCACAGCTGAGATAGGATCTAGATATGTCCACCAGGTAATAACTGGTCTGTCTAGGCACAGCTGAGATAGGGTCTAGATATGTCCACCAGGTAATAACTGGTCTGTCTAGGCACAGCTGAGATAGGATCTAGTTATGTTCACCAGGTAATAACTGGTCTGTCTAGGCACAGCTGAGATAGGATCTAGTTATGTCCACCAGGTAATAACTGGTCTATCTAGGCACAGCTGAGATAGGATCTAGTTATGTCCACCAGGTAATAACTGGTCTGTCTAGGCACAGCTGAGATAGGATCTAGTTATGTCCACCAGGTAATAACTGGTCTGTCTAGGCACAGCTGGGATAGGATCTAGTTATGTCCACCAGGTAATAACTTGTTTGTCTATAAAACAGTTGAGGTAGCACCTAGTAATATATTTTTATTTATCAGGTTAGATCGCATCTCGTGTTGGAGGTGACGCATACTTCAGTATATTTGGGTAATGTTTACATCTTTTATTTTACTAACGACGACTCTCTCTCTCTCTCTCTCTCTCTCTCTCTCTCTCTCTCAATACAAACTTGTGCTTTTTTGCAGATGACATGATCTTTATCACTAACATCGACTCATCTTCCATTGCATGGGATGGCAAATTCTTTTCTGCAGTTGCAAAGTACCAGTATTAAGAGGTGGCATCGTCTTCTAGCGGCAGATGGCATCCACTTCTGTTGCAGGTGTCGTCGAGTTATTTCTACAAGTGACATCGACTTCTTCCTGTTGGTGACTCTGACAACTCTCCGCAGCAACAACTTCTCTACAGTTGACATCGGATTCTTTCAACAAGGGACGTCAACTACACCCTCCGGATGACGTAGTGTTCACTTATCATATATCGTTGTTTCCATCTGCAAGTGACATCGACTTCTACCTATACGTGACGTCTCCTTCTCTCGAGGCGGGAAGTCATCTCTCACTCTTGACTTCGACTTCTTTCAAAGTGACGCCAGTTTTATATGAAAGTTACACAGACTTCTCTACGCTAGTTACATTAACAGTTCTCTGGAGGCGGTGTGACCTTCTTTCTGAGAGGAAAGTCGACTTGCTTCTGAAGGTGACATGCTGCGTAGAAATCTGTCTGAAGCTAATATTAACATATCAAAACAGTGACACATTATTCAATACTTTGTGGTAAGTTCCACTTCTCTCTCTTCATTAACGACAAGTTTTCTCTCTCTCTCTCTCTCTCTCTCTCTCTCTCTCAATACAAGCTTCTTTTTTGCAAGTGACATGATCTTTACCACAAACATCGACTTGTCTTCCATTGGATGAGATGGCAAATTCTTGTGTTCAGTTGCAGTCTCTATATTAAGAGGTGGCATCGTCTTCTAGCGGCAGATGGCATCCACTTCTGTTTACAGGTGACGTCGAACTCTTTCTGCAGGTGACGGGAAATCTATTTGCAGGTGACCTCGACATATCACGGCAGGGGAAATCGACGACAAAATATCCTGGTGATGTTGCCTTACTTCTTTTCTTTTACTATTAGGCTTTCCCTCTCTTTGTCTCTGTCCCTGACTCTGTCTCTGTCCGTCTGTCTGTCTGTCTGTCTGTCTGTCTGTCTGTCTCTCTCTCTCTCTCTCTCAGTATCGACTTATATTTCTTTGCAGGTGACATAATCTTTACCGCTCACATCGATTTGTCTTCCGTTGCAAGTGACGGCAAATTCTTGTCTCCAGTTGCCAAAATCTAAGTCGTCTGAGGTGGCATCGCCTTCTAATCTCAGATGGCATCCGCTTCTGTGTGTAGGTTACGTCGAGTACTCTTAACAAGTGACTTCTATTTCTCTCTGCTGGTCGGATATGATATCGACCTCTCGTTGCAGGTGATGTGGAGTTGTCTCTGCAAATACAGCATCATAGACTTCTTCCTGCAGGTGACTTCGACTTCTCTCTGCAGATGACAACTCATTGTCTCAGAAAATGAAGTCGGCTTTTGTCTGCCTACTCTGTATAAGTGACACCACCTTCTCTCTGCAGGTGACTCCGACTACTCTCTGCAGGTGACTCCGACTGCTCTCTGCAGGTGACTCCGACTACTCTCTGCAGGTGACTCCGACTACTCTCTGCAGGTGACGCCGAGTACTCTCTGCAGGTGACGCCGAATAGGCAATTCTCTGCAGGTGACGCCGACTACTCTCTCCAGGTGACGCTGTCTACTCTCTGCAGGTGACGCCGACTATTCTCCCAGGTGACGCCGACTACTCTCTGTATGCTGACGACGCTGCCGGTGACGCCGACTACTCTCTGCAGGTGATGCTGACTATTCTCTGCAGGTGACGCCGACTACTCTCTGCAGGTTATGCTGACTACTGTCTGGAGGTGACGCTGACTACTTTCTGCAGGTGACGCCGACTACTTTCTGCAGGTGACGCCGAATAGGCTATTCTCTGCAGGTGATGCGGACTACTCTCTGCAGGTGACGCTGACTACTCTCTGCAGGTGACGCTGACTACTCTCTGCAGGTGACGCCGACTACTCTCTGCAGGTGACGCCGACTACTCTCTGCAGGTGACGCCGACTACTCTCTGCAGGTGATGCCTACTACTCTCTGCAGGTGACGCCGACTACTCTCTGCAGGTGACGCCGACTACTCTCTGCAGGTGACGCTGACCACTCTGCGGATTTGTCGTCAAATTATCTCTACAGGTGACGTCAGCTTCTTTCTGCGGGAAACGTCAACTTCTTTTTATGGGGATCACTCTAATGATCAACATCATCATCATCACTATTGTCATCGTCACTATTAGTATTACTGTTACTAGTACGGCAACTACAACTAATACTACTAGGCTACTGCTACTTTTGGTACTATTATTTTTATTATTATTATTATTATTATTTTTATTATCATTGTTATTATTATTATTGTTATTACTATTATTATTATTATTATTATGATTATGATTATTATGATTATTATTATTATTATTATAATCGTTGTCATTATAATAATGATAATAATAACAATAATAATAATAATAATAATAATAATAATAATAATAATAATAATTTTTATTATTATTATTATTATTATTATTATTGTATTATTTTTATTATTATTATTATTATTATTATTATTATTATTATTATTTATGTTGCAATTATTATTATTATTATTATTATTATTATTATTATTGTTATTATTATTATTATTATTATTATTATTACTATTATTATTATTATTATTATTATTATTATTATTAATATTAAATAGTTGTTGTTGTTGTTGCTGTTAATTTAGTGGTAACATATTCATAGCAGTATTTTCCATGATACATTTTCTTCATTGTTGGATTTTTGGCAGAGATTCATGGCTTTCGGGCGGTTTTTAGGTGCATAGTTTATGTGTATCCGGGCGGTGTTTAGTTCCATTTTCTGGCGGGTGGTAGTTAGTCTGCCAAAGCTATATAAGGCCTGGCCGAAGCTTCCACGAGCAGTTCGGGTGGAGCAACAGCCAGAGCAACATGTCCTTCCCAGCCTGCCAGGCCCACCACAGGGACCCACACATCCTCCACACCCCCCACTACTCCTTCCCCACCCAACACCACCTCGGGGAAGGTCAAGTGGTACAGCTTCAGGCCAGGTTATGGCTTCATCACGAGGATGGACAACCAGCAGGACATTTTGTCCACTGCACCGCCATCAAAAAGCCAAACCTCAGGAAGGTTGGAGAGTCCTTGGTGGAGGGGGAGAGAGTGGAGTGTACTATCAGAAGAGGGAGTAAGGGGCCAGAAGCTGCCTCTGTCACCGGCCATTCTGGCAGCCAAGAGGAGGGATCTGCCCCCGCCCCAGATCGACGCAAACATCCACGTTTATGCGACGCTGATGAGGATAATACCACCCACGCAGAGTGTAAGCTGCATGCATACACTCTGCCGTTGCAAATCCACAAGAAGACTGGGCAGCCCTCACCATATTAATCCCTCTGCTGCTCCGCCACAGCAAACTGTCTCGATATCCAATCCCTCAAGAGGCAGTCATGTTGTCAGCTTTGCTCCGCCGCCTCCTCTGCCCTCAAAAGGGGCAAGCAGACCCTAGGCATAAGAAAACCCCGGAGGCAATATGATTCGGGGAAATAAAACCGGGAAAAATGTCCTCAGGACAATTGTCAGGAAAAATTTTCGGAGAATCCCTGGTAAGTCCCTACGGCTGAGATATTATCCAGTTATGTCCACCAGGTAATAACTGGTCTGTCTAGGCACAGCTGGAGGTAGGATCTAGTTATGTTCACCAGGTAATAACTTGTCTGTCTAGGCACAGTTGAGATAGGATCTAGTTATGTCCACCATGTAATAACTGGTCTGTCTAGGTACAGCTGACATAGGATCTAGTTATGTCCACCAGGTAATAACTGGTCTGTCTAGGCACAGCTGAGATAGGATCTAGTTCTGTCCACCAGGTAATAACTGGTGTGTCTAGGCACAGCTGAGATAGGATCTAGTTATGTCCACCAGGTAAAAACTGGTCTGTCTAGGCACAGTTGAGATAGGATCTAGTTATGTCCACCAGGTAATAACTGCTCTGTCTAGGCACAGCTGAGATAGGATCTAGTTATGTCCACCAGCTAATAACTGCTCTGTCAAGGCACAGCTGAGATAGGATCTAGTTATGTCCACCAGGTAATAACTGGTCTGTCTAGGCACAGCTGAGATAGGATCTAGTTATGTCCACCAGGTAATAACTGGTCTGTCTAGGCACAGCTGAGATAGGATCTAGTTATGTCCACCAGGTAATAACTGGTCTGTCTAGGCACAGCTGAGATAGGAACTAGTTATGTCCACCAGGTAATAACTGGTCTGTCTAGGCACAGCTGAGATAGGATCTAGTTATGTCCACCAGGTAATAACTGGTCTGTCTAGGCACAGCTGAGATAGGATCTAGTTATGTCCACCAGGTAATAACTGGTCTGTCTAGGCACAGCTGAGATAGGATCTAGTTATGTCCACCAGGTAATAACTGGTCTGTCTAGGCACAGCTGAGATAGGATCTAGTTATGTCCACCAGGTAATAACTGGTCTGTCTAGGCACAGCTGAGATAGGATCTAGTTATGTCCACCAGGTAATAACTGGTCTGTCTAGGCACAGCTGAGATAGGATCTAGTTATGTCCACTATTTAATAACTGGTCTGTCTCGGCACAGCTGAGATAGGATCTAGTTATGTCCACCAGGTAATAACTGATCAGTCTAGGCACAGCTGAGATAGGATCTAGTTATGTCCACAAGGTAATAACTGGTCTGTCTAGGCACAGCTGAGATGGGATCTAGTTATGTCCACAATGTAATAACTGGTCTGTCTAGACACAGCTGAGATAGGATCTAGTTATGTCCACAAGGTAATAACTGGTCTGTCTAGGCACAGCTGAGATGGGATCTAGTTATGTCCACAATGTAATAACTGGTCTGTTTAGAAACAGTTGAGGTGGGACCTAGTAATATTTTACCAGGCAAGATCAATTTCTACTTTGGAGGTGACGCAGACTTCAGTCTATTTGGGTAATATTAAGTTCTTTCATTTTACTAACGACTCTCTCTTTCTCTCTCTCTCTCTCTCTCTCTCTCTCTCTCTCTCTCTCTCCTAATGCAAAGTTCTGTTTTTATTTCCAGGTGACATGATCTTTACTACTAACATCGACTTGTCTTCCATTGCAAGAGACTGCAAATTCTTGTCTGTAGTTGCAAAAGTCCCTATCTGTATATCCTCTTCTAGCGGCAAATGGCATCCACTTTTGTTCGCAGATGCCGTCGAGTTCTTTCTGCAATTGACATTGACTTCTCTCTATGGGTGACGATGACAACTATCTGCGGTCAGCTTCAGGTTCTTTTTGATGTTGGCATAGGCTTCTTAGGGGAACCTCAGGCACTCTGCGGATGACGTAGGGTTCTCTCTTAATACATCGTTGGCTCTCTTTACAAGTGACATCGACTTCTCCCGACACTTGACATCTTCTCTGGAGACGAGGCGTCGATATCTTTCTGAACGAGACGTTGACTTCTCTCCAGGTGACGCCGACTTTTCTCTGCAAGTTCCACATACGTCTCTACGCAGGTATCTTTAACAGCAATCAAGAGGCTGTGTGAACTTCATCTTGCAGGGAATGTCGACTTCTTTCGGAAGGTGACGCAGATATCTATTTGCCGGAAATAATATATCACAAAAGGTGATACATAATTCAATATTCTCAGGTAAGTTTTACTTCTTCCTCTTCATTGATGACGAGAATATAAAACAATCCATCACTGCTAGATTGCTCAAAGCTCGAGGTCTTCTCGTAAACGTAATGCATGAGGAGGCTGCACGTTTATGGTGCAGAGCAGATCTGAGGGGAAGGCTCAGCCCCTTTTGTATGGTGAAGCAATTTAAAATGATATTCTTGTTACAGCCAGACGATTTCACTCAGCTGAGGAGAATGCCTTACTGGTGTAGGGGATACTGATGCCTTTAACGAGCTCTTCCCTTTTTAAAAATTTTCTCCCGAACTAAATAAATTGCCTGGAGTTACTAGGAATAATAAAAAAGAGCATTTTCGTTGTGATAGTATTTGATCAGTCGTAAGTTGGAAGTACAACACTTTTCAGTTAATCGTATACGACTTACGAGGGAAAGTACGACGGATGTTGTAGTGATAGTTCAACGAGAGGTGGCACCTCTTGTGCAACTGCAGCCTTAACTAGCTTCACCAGAACATTGAAAACGCAGCCTCTTATTATTAAACCCATTGCAGATTAATTACATAAGCAAAAGTTTGTGGCATCCATACTTCACGTTTCATTGCCATACATTTTAGCAATTGATAATGAATCCTCCTCAGGTAAAGTGGTGGGATCCTTGGTGGTGGCCTACCACTACATGGTGAGACACGCGCGTTGTCTATAAACACGTTAGAATTTAGATTTACAACTGGCAAGGAAGGAATGACGGGAATATTGGTGGCTTGCACTATGTTGCTGATGTACGAGAATATACACTCATAATCTCATTGCAGTAACAATCGACTGTTTTGCATTATCTACATACCCTGTCCTTTATGCCATCATCATCGTCATCATCAGCATCGCCTCTGCTGCACCACATTGACACATTTCCTGGGGATTTCTGGAATAGAACATGAACTAATTTGCATTGGACACATGCATTAATAAGTGTCTGAATGTCTCCTAACGCACTTAATTACCTAACTGGACCATTCTGAGTGTGAATATAGTCTCAGACCCACGTTGATATCCAGCTGGAGGCAACGTCCCTGACAAGGGAATTAAGGACAGTCAGGAAGAATGAATGTAATTATCGTGTCTGAATATTTAGGTCACATATGAACTGTACACACACACACACACACACACACACACACACACACACACACACACACACACACACACACACACACACACACACACACACACACACACACACACACACATGCACACACGCGCGCGCGTGCGGGTACCTTGCACCTTAAACTCGCTCTCTTTACAAATTATCAGGTTAATTTCTTCAAGAAATAACGAAATATCGAGATTCATTTAAAACATCCAGTCTAGAACAGTGTAGGTAGTGTAGAAAAAAGAAGGGACAAGAGACATCTCCTTCTGTTTCTAAGGAAATGCAAATACTGGCATTTAAAAAGCAATTTCCTAACTTCACGAGGTTCAGTTAAACTCTTCCTAACAGTGAGACACCCGCCTCCTTCCCAACTTTTTTCATTCCACGTGCCTGCATATCTGGACTGAACTTTTTTTTCTTACTAGTGTACTGATATAACGTTTTATCATCCTTCAGTACGATGAAGACTGCATTATGAGGTAAGTGTGGCTTGGAACTGCGATGACTCGGGGATAAATGTATTAGTGTCATTATACGTGAGCCCCAATTCCAGTTTCTGAGCACTCGCAGTGGCGACCATTTGAACTGGGTGTTGGTCGCATGTCATATGCTTGCATTGGTTTGCATTCAGACTATTGTCCAGATGGCATACAGCAGCGTTCTTCCTACAGTCACCCTTTCTTCATCCGTACTTCACTAGCAAGGAGACAGGAGAAATCTGGCAATTACTTACACATACTCTTGGGTAAAGATCCGGTCGTGTATGAGACAGCCCTAGCATGTATTCAACATGGACGGTGGGTGTTAGCGCCGAAGTGGTGACATGCAGAGGTGTATGGTATGTAGGAATACTACTGGGTCTCGGGGACAGGCTGTGAATCCTATACCCAGAGTCGAACACACACCCACACACACCCACACACCTACACACACACACACACACACACACACACACACACACACACACACACACACGAAAGGTAGATGTTATATGCAGTTATGTCTCGTTGATGTGGACTAATATGCGTAATAAAACATCATCATTAACGTTATCACTATTACAAGTTCTTTTTCCCACCTAAGCATGGGGTGAGATAGGATCCAGAAAGAATGCAGGGTTAACTAAAAGCCATCTCACGATGGGATCTCACCACCCGCGTAGCCGGCAAGTATTACCTTGGCACATAATTTTGCACCTCCATTTCTGATTTGACGCAAATCCAGAATGTAAAACACACACACACAAAGCCAGCCAGCCAACCTCACAGCTGAAAACATTACCACTCCGCTCGCATCGCAACGCGGATGATAAAAACCTGATAGAGGGAGAAGTAATCAACATTATCTCCGGTGAAACGGGCCACACACTCACCACAGCAGAAACACACTGGCACAGAAGAGGTGTCAGGGAGCACCATAAGCCCGTGAAAACACTACCCATTGTACCACATCATTTACATGTCTCTTTTGGGGGTAGGCGGCTGCTGCAGACTGGGGTACGAAAAAGTTAGGAGGCAGAGCAAGAAGGAAAGTCCTTGTTTACTCTGTACTTGTTAGTTTGTGTACGTGAGAGAAGATACTGTTGTTATAACGTGTGTGTGTGTGTGTGTGTGTGTGTGTGTGTGCGCGCTTTAGCACAAGTAGGCTGGTAACATTTAAATGACAGCCAGGTATGATCCCTCACATCCAACACCTTGTGGTGTGAAACACACACACACACACACACACACACACACACACACACACACACACACACACACACACACACACACACACACACACACACACACACACACACACACACACACACACAGAGTAAAATAAAAACCCACCAGGATATATGGTTGTTGGTTACATTAAGCTGTGTGTCTACCATTCACTGTGTTTTCCTCATCAGCAGTGCAGGAACCCAGAGCCAGGGTAATTAGTCCCGGCGTCCAAGGTGAGGGTAACCAGCCTCGTTGGCCCCTGAGTGGCATTATGTCAACAATAATCCTCTCCATCCCTTAGAGTGCAAACCTTTAACGGCCTTAACCGACTGGATCACCGTAACCCGCTGGACCACCAGGCATTGTTTGGTTAAATGGTTGTAGGAAATTGGTAATGGCACCCTTTGTATAGTCACTACGCAGTACTGCATCGAGTGAGTGGATGGAAGGTTTCCCCACATATCAGAAATAAGGTATGAGTCCAGAAAATAATAATAATAATAATAATAATAATAATAATAATAATAAAAAAAATAAAAATAATAATAATAAATATAATAATAATTCTTATTGTTATTGTTGTCATTTTTATTATTATTATTATTATTATTATTATAATTATTGTTGTTGTTGTTGTTACTATCATTATTATTATTATTATTATTATTATTATTATTATTATTATTATTATTATTATCATTATCAATTCTATTATGATCTGATTTCTGTATGTTTGTTGGTTTGTCTGTTACCGTAGCAGCAAAAACGGAGCACCGTATCGCAGTTTTTGTTCGAGCAAGGTGCCGTTAAAATGCTCTAACTTGAAGAATAAAACAATTTCCAGTCCTTTCGGGCCACCAGTTCCTAAGTTTTGGCTCATATCCGGCCTTTTGACAACGAGCGGATGCCGCAGAAGGTGACTTCTAAGTGAGTAGTTGTGGTTGTGGTAGTAGTAATAGTAGTAGTAGTAGTAGTAATGATAATAATAATAATAATAATAATAATAATAAAAATAATAATAATAATAATTGTTTTCATTATTATTATTATTATCATTATTATTATTATTAATAATAATAATAATAATAATATTATTATTATTATTATTAGTTTTAACATTACAATATTTCAAAGGCTATTTGGCCTAGAGCCTTTGAACTTGGTCAACTTAGTCGGACAGCTGTCCGCTTCCTTTGGCCACATATGGTGGCAATCCGTCAACCGGATCTCCGGATATTGTCCGGAACACAGAAAAGTGAGTCAGCCAGGCTATCCCAAGAACCGCTTAAGCTACAAAGCTGTAACTTTACAACTTAATAGCATTAAGGCGGACGCAGGCTGGAAGGGAGTATGGTTCCATTCAGGTGATTATTTTCTGAGATGATCTTGGGTCAAAATGTGGGACTTTCTTGGATATTCCGGAAGTCACCTAATTTTATATGAAGGATTAAACCTTTTTATTAATATTACTATTATTATAATCATTATTATTATTATTATTATTAGTATTATTGTTGTTGTTGTTGTTGTTGTTGTTGTTGTTGTTGTTGTTGTTGTTGTTGTTGTTGTTGTTGTTATTATTATTATTATTATTATTATTATTATTATTATTATCATTAGTGTTATAATAATAATAATAATAATAATGATAATAATAATAACAATAATAATAATAATAATAATAATAATAAAATTATTATTATTATTATTATTATTATTATTATTATTATTGTTTTCATAGCAATAATATGAACAACTCTATAAAAACAACAGCAAAAACAAAAACTTCAGCTGATACAACAGCAGTAAAAACATTGATTTATAATAATAATAATAATAATAATAATAATTTCATTATTATTATTATTATTATTATTATTATTATTATTATTATTATTATTATCATTATTATTATTACTATTTAGGAGGTGGAAGGAAACCGGCTGAAACAGAGGTGAGCATTATTACCCGTCCCCTCCCCGGAGGGGCTCGGTGACGGATATTGTTATCATTCGGTTTGTCTGTTTGTTTGTATGTTTGTTTGATTGTCTGTCTTTCTATTAACAACTTTACGCGAAAACTACTGGTGAAATTTTGACTAAAATTACAGGGATGATGGTCTGTGACCGTCTCATAACCTGGTTAAATTTTCGGCAAAATTGGGTCAAGGCCCAGGCTGTCAGGCCAAAAAAAAAAAAAAAAAAAAAAAAAGGGGAAGGTATTTTTGTTTTTCGCCACAGCTCCATTCAGATTCGTCATATTGACATGAAACCAAAACCTGAAGGTGCATCTTTCAAATCTGCATCCTATATCATGCCTCATTTTATCAGAGTGGTCACCCTTAGTTAGTGGCAGGGGGGGGGGGTCAGTGTCAGGTGGGTCGGGCCTGAAATGTCAAATGAGTATAAAATTGTCAATTTTCACTCGATTTACTCCAAATTTGATATGTGACATCTATGACTAGATATCCTGTTGTGTTTGTACGTCAGCACTGAAATGACTGCCGGGGACGGGTTTGCTGTGCCATGGCATCGCTTCTTGTTCTTGTTCATGTTCTTCTTCTTCTTCTTCTTCTTCTTCTTCTTGTTTTTGTTGTTGTCGTTTGAACTATGGCAATTATTGCAAAAATATGAACAGCTATAAGAACAACTACAAGAACACCAATGGTGAGTAGAAGAACAGCAGTAAAAATAAAATAACACTACAATGAATCCCCAGTACTCCGGCTTGTACCTCCTGCCTCCCCAGTGTCAGTCAGAGCAGAGCAGTCAGACTCAACAGACAGGTTATTTGGCGTCCAAGCAACAGTGTACAAAAATATGCCACATGTAAATGACTGGTTCACGGTAGGCAATATTTGAGATATTGGAGAGAGAGAGAGAGAGAGAGAGAGAGAGAGAGAGAGAGAGAGAGAGAGAGAGAGTCTCATCAAGGATAATCATCAACGTAAGACAGCAAGAAAGCATAATTAACCAGTTGCATATATACACAAACCACACACCTCTTCTGGTGCTGTCCAGGTGGTTTGGTCCTAATCCAAACACAGTGTTGCTCACTAATGATACACTTTTAAGCAGAAGGTTGTTTTGTGTTAGTTTATTGGACAGGTTAGGTGTATGACTTCTAACTTATACAACATCTGGATGAAAATACTGAACATATAATAACTGATGAACTAAGAAACTAGAAAAGTTATTATACAAATACTGATGTTGATGAGGTAATCATATGGAAGGCAGATCGATTTAGGTAAAAAAAAAATGCCATAGTACATTATGATTCTGTCTGTCTGTCTGTCTGTCTGTCTGTCTGTCTCTGTCTCTGTCTGTCTGTCTGTCTCTCTCTCTCTCTCTCTCTCTGTCTCTCTGTCTCTGTCTCTGTCTCTGTCTGTCTGTCTCTGTCTCTGTCTCTCTCTCTCTCTCTCTCTCTCTCAGACCGTCGCCTAATAGGACAATTAACTAAGGCATTTATTTCCATAAGTCCGCTAACAGTTTTCAGCCTTGTTATTGCCAGCCGATTCTGTTTTATGAAAACCCCACGAACTAGAGAGGTTAGAAACAATATTGTCCGCATCAGTACAATTACTATTAATGTATGTGTACTGCCTCCAAATAATTACATTCTTGAAGTGAAAATGTAATAACAGGCTCCATTAACCTTTGAAAGAGTGAGGAGTCTTTTCTGAATAACGTAAACGATTTTATAATCACAGGGAAGAAGGCTGTTGTCCTACAGTAACTGAGTCATTATCAACATGGCCCTTGTCGCCATAAACACCATCCATTCTATCAACATTATCATTATCATCATCTTCATCATCAATCCATGTTATTTTTTCAAGGGCTTCTCCCATCCTACCCACTCTGAATGGAACAGTTGTCGTCATGACCATCATCATTATTATCTTTATTATCGTTATTATCGCCATCACAACCATCACCAATTAGTGTCACGATGTTGCTGTTTTTTCTTTCAACTTTTCTTGACCACTCTTACTACCCAAATTATTATGACAGTAAAAAAGGCAGCACCAAGAGTTCCCTGTATCTAGCACTGTAAAATACTATGACACTTTGAGGAAATATTATCCTTTAATTCTAACCCCTTGAATACCAAACAACTTTTTTTTTTTTTTTTTTGCTAAATGTATATGGAATGTTGTGTGGAGTGGTAATTGCACACGTCTTACATGAGGGAATTTCTCTACTAATCTCGTTTTGTATTTACCTGGCGTAACTGGACCATTCCCTCTTGAACACTAAGTGGTGGGTGCATGAAAATCGGTGAAACTTAATCAAGACATGGGAAATGGTCTACTAGGCTGCTGAGTAAATTAGCTTTCTAGTCTGAGTAAACTAAGCAATCACTGGAACCGAAAGACATTCAGGATCTTCACTGTTTCAACAACTTCACTATATAACATTTAAACCATGCTTACTTGCGCTGATGGACAACTAAACCGCAGAGGAACGCCACTTTGTGTCACAATAGAAGTGACCCGTCAACACCCAATTCTTCAAGCATGGGTGTAGGTGTGGACGGCTTTTGGAGTGTACTGTACATTGAAAAGTACATGTGAGTAAAATTACCCGGAGTATACAAGAACAGAAGTGATGAGACATGATCCTTGCAAAGAGATTATTTAATATACTTGTCTTTTTTTACAATGATGGGTCTCCCGTAAAATGTTAAATTCGTCCGGGGACTGGAAAGTATGATATACGTCATTCTAGTGAAGGAACTGGAGGAGGCTGCATCACTAGAGGGATCTCTCTCAAGATGAACAAAATGGTCTGGTGGAAACTGGAGAACAAAGCGACATTGTACTGAAGGGACAAGTGGAGAATTGTTTTTAACTAACACTACGACGATTTTTACAGAGTTAAATAATACCGTGACGCAATTAAATGACTGTGCTTAAAATGAGAGAGAGAGAGAGAGAGAGAGAGAGAGAGAGAGAGAGAGAGAGAGAGAGAGAAAGACTAGGGGTGTTGGCAGCAGTGACGATTCTTGACCCAACAGATTTGGTAATACCCGTAGGTAATTAACGTCATTGCAGAATAGAAAGTTAATTCACGTTCCTACACATGTACAGTTGCGGACAATAATATAGTTCTACTTTTTAATATGATAATTTTTAACCTCTTGCATAGCATATTGAACAGCATGTTGAGACTGAATATGGCACCACTGTGATTCGAATGTCAGTGTTCACTGTATTTTAATTTACCATGATGAACTGTATTGGATTCTCTGATCTTTTGTTCAGCCTGGGGAGATTCTATTTTTTTTATTTTTTTTTTTTATTTTTTTTTAGCCGTGATCCCAGTTTAGCTTTTGAATGATTTTGTAATTGCCATAAGCAACCAGTCGAAGTAATAAAAAAACATACACTGAAAAGCATGGCAGGGATTATGGAAAGTATCAAGTACCGCAGGATGGACGCTGGTAACTCTGTCAGAGCCGTCACCACGACACATGAGAGTTGGGCTGTATAATATATGGACCAACCTGTTTATGCCTGCCTCTGTACCTGGACCAACAGTGTGCAAGAACATAAGTAGTGGAATGTTAGACAGTAAGACATGTTGGGACTGACAGAGTTGGTTGTCATGATCGTGGGAGTTTCCGTGATGCTAACGTGGAGCGGGAATCCATTAAAAAAAGAAAAATCATTAGAGAGAGTGAGGAGATCATGGATGAAGATAAATGAAGATGAGCGAGGAGAGAGGAGACTGCGAGGCCTTAGATGAGGGTGCATGTGACAAAAAGGTGACAGAGACAAGGCAAGGTGATTATTTTCTCTCAGCCTGATTTCTTCGGATTTGTAGGGAACGGCCAAAGTACTGGTTTAGCAACTAATGAATTATGGCTACACACACGATCGCCATTTTGCGAGGACTAGGTTAGGTTTGGTTGGCTAAACTGACTTGAGTAAATGGTATCTGCCCTAACTGAAGGTTTGGGCGGAGAGGCACCAGATTTGTATCCCATCCGAGTCCCACGGTTGGTTGACTAGTGCCCACCTGGAGTGGTGGATGCAGCTCAGCGGTGCCTTGCGTGCACGTGTAACTGGACGTGTGCATTGTCATCTTACCCTGCCCGGGATGGCATGGCTGCCGTCCAAGTTTGTGAAGATCGTCACGGCTCATTTGAGTTTCACACAATACGGGTGGTTGCAAAATTGTGGGTTTCTGAGCCTCAGAGTAGCTTTGTGTGTGTGTGTGTGTGTGTGTGTGTGTGTGTGTGTGTGTGTGTGTGTGTACACACCAGTACACGTTTGTCACATATGATCAGTGTGGGGTTTCTTGTCACAGGGATTCAGTGTGGCAGGGAGCATTTGAGTGTGTAAGAAGTAGAAAGTGATTAAGATAAGGTTAAAGAAAGGTATAAAGGAACAAGAGTACCTTGCTTCTAACACTTAATTCCCTTCCACTCTGTTCCAACGGACCTTTCACCAGTAATGACCAGAGCCACTTTTTTATCTCAGCATCTACCCTGACATACTTACTGCAGGTCCAGTGTTTGTCCAGCAGGCCCTTTGATGTCCAGCCCAGCCTAGGACGCGACTGTGAACTAGTCTCCCCACCTCCCCTACTCCTCTTTTATCTCACTAACGTTTCCCTTTTTTATTTACCTCAATTTGTCATATCTTCAATATACCTCTTCCTGCGTTTCCCCATTGTATGCTTCTCTCTCAACACTGTTAGATGTGATTTTTTTTTCGGTATTTCTTTTAATATGTCGGTGGGTTAAACATGGGCATACCCACCTATGAGAGTGGAAATTTTAAACAGAGTGAGAAGATGTGAAAATATAGCTTGGGAGATAGGAAATGAGATGCCGTGGAAAACGAAGGAACCGAATAAAAACAGAAAGGGAAGGGAACGAAGTGATATGAAAAGCGAGGTACCAAAATGTGATGGTAGGAGGAAAAAATATGAATACTGATGGGGAAAAAGAAAGTGGAAAAGAATAGAAAAAAGATGCCGATATGAATGGCGAAAAAGGTGGAAGTGAAATAAGTAGAAGAGCTAAACGATATAATACGAGACGATGGAGAAGGTAAACGAGATAATAGGAAAAGATGGAGTAGCTAAACGAGATAATAGGAGAAAATGGAGAAGCAAAACCACATGACAGTTAAGGGAGATCAACAATTGGTGGACGGTGAGTGGGATAAACGTCATTTCACGTCTTTTGTGGGCAGTCTCTGTGCAATTGCCCCCTAGCCCACAGTAATGTACCTTCCACGACGACAGTCTGTTCCTGCCCCCAGCCTCCAGCCTTCCTATACAATTTTGGTGTGGTTCTGCTACGGCGATACCTTCAACCCACACCACCCCCCACCTGCCACTATGCCGTCACATCCCCAGTAAGTCCTCGACTACTAACCTCCTCAAACTACCTGCCTGAACTGCCAGTCCTGTAAAACCCATCATTACGTTACCACACTGCAGGGGCTTGGGTGATTTAGCCCCTCACAGCCCCAACTGCTTCCCCCCCCCCACTACAGCGAGCAACCCCAACCCCCCCACTACAATGAGCAACCCCAACCCTCCCACTACAGTGAGCAACCCCAACCCTCCCACTACAGTGAGCAACCCCAACTCTCCCCACTACAGTGAGCAACCCCAATCCTCCCACTACAGTGAGCAACCCCAACACCCCCACTACAGTGAGCAACCCCAACCCTCCCCACTACAGTGAGCAACCCCAACCCTCCCCACTACAACGAGCAACCCCAACCCCCCCACTACAGTGAACAATCCCAACCCCCCCACTACAGTGAGCAATCCCAACCCTCCCCACTAGTGAGCAACCCCAACCCTCCCCACTAGTGAGCAACCCCAACCCCCCACTACAACGAGCAACCCCAACCCTCCCCACTACAACGAGCAACCCCAACCCTCCCCACTACAGTGAGCAACCCCAACCCCCCCCCAGTACAGTAGCAACCCCAGCCCTCCCCATAACAGTGAGCAACCACAACCCCCCACTACAGTGAGCAACCCCAATCCCCCCACTACAGTGAGCAACCCCACCCCCCCACTACAGTGAGCAATCCCAATCCCCCCACTACAGTGAGCAACCCCAATCCCCCACTACAGTGAGCAATCCCAACCCCCCACTACAGTGAGCAACCCCAACCCCCCCACTACAGTGAGCAACCCCAACCCCCCCACTACAATGAGCAACCCCAGCTGTGGCCAGGCTCGGTGAGCCATCGCCGCCCCACATCAAGCCGCAGCCGTCTTTAATCAGTTTCGAGTTATAGTCCACTGAATTTCCGTGACCTTGAGTTTTACTTTTCAAGGTCACTTATGTTCAAAAGTCATGGTTGCAATCACAAACTCATATGGGATTTCCTATATTTTGATAAAAGTACATGCCTATCTGCAACCAGTTTTCAGTTATGGCCCTCTGAATATCCAAGCACCTTGAGTTTAACCTTTCACGGTCACTTAAGGTCAAAGGTCATGGTACCAATTACAAGCCCACAATATGATTTCATAAATGTTGATAATAGGAAGTATTTACTTGTAACCAGTTAGGAGTTTTAGCCCCTTGCATATCTATGGCCTTGAGTTTAACCTTTCAAGGTCACTGAAGGTCAAAGGTCTTGGTGCCAAATGGAAGCCCATATGGGAGGTTTTGTACGTTGATAATAGTAAATATCTCTATCTTCAACCAGTTTCAAGTTATTGCCCTCGGAAAATCGGTGACCATGATTTTGACCTTTCGGGGTGACTCAATTACCTCTAAAATTTAACCACATTCTTTTGGGACCAGAGCTCACATATCCTGGAAAGTTTCATGTAATTTTATTCAGCTGTTTTTTTCGTCATGGCGCTACAAACAAACAAACTAGACCAAAAACAATACCTGGCGGGTCTCCGTCTCGGGCGAGGTAATGAAACTACAAATCACTGCAGTGTGGCATGAATTCATTAATGTACAAAAGAAAAAAAAAGTAGATACTAGAAAAAAAAGCCTAATAGGTAATAAAAAAAACACACTAGTCGATGTAATAGTATACCGTTGCACAGCTTTGTTGTGAAACAAAACTTTGTAAACACATACAGCAAAAAAAAAAAAAAAAAGTCAACCATGATACTGTCATTACAAGACCAGATAAGAGAAATGGAGTGGTGCCCCCGGACGGAGATGTTTACGTCAACAAAGTGCTAAGCATACTTCAAGATCATGAACCAATTTGAGAAGGTTAGCTGTGATTCATTTGCACTGATCTTGAAATATGAGGATAAATAGAACAGATTCCTAAGGAAAATACAATCTGATGATGATGCTGACAACAAAATCTGTTCTAAATTATATGTATCTGGTTCACGACCCGGCACTATGTACGGCTTACCCATAGTTCATAAAGAAAACTGCCCCTTAAGGCCTATCCTTTCTGCCATCGCTACACTCTAGCACAAAAGTCGTAACATGCCTCGTCGGATTTACACCAGTGACATCTGACAGTGAAACCCATAACAACCAGGGAAGTAGTGCTTAGGACTCCCAACAGGTGGCTCTGCCTCATATGCTACCATAATGGCAAAGGTAAGCGATAATCAGTAGGCAGTGGTGCCCATGCTTCCCTCAACACACACACACACACACACACACACACACATTACGGATCTGTTGTATATTAATAGCTGTTGTGAGACTGACATATAGTTATAAAAATGTTGGGAAAAACATCTTGTCTACATTATTATGACAGATGGGATTAAGTAATGACAAATATGGTATCTGTAACGTTGTAGAGCTCATGAACACGACTGTTACGATTATTAATGGTGGTTTGGCCATTTGTGGTGATTAACCTGTCACGTCCCGACCACTTTCGCACCTCTGACACCCCCCAGTCCTGACCATTTTTGGATTTTTTTTTTTTTTTGTCTAAAACCTCCGTTTTTGGTGAGAAACATCGAAAATTCATAGAGAAATCGCTCACCTGAGGTTTAAAATACTCGATACAGGTAGGAGTACCTCCTTACCTTACAGGGTTTTCTGTCAGGCTGGCTGCAAAGAAAACGAGTTCTATGGGAGGATAACTATTCCACACTACTCCTAAATGGTATTTATTTATTTATTTGGTATGAATTTATATGTAGTATGAGAGTATATTGGTTTTCAAACAGTAATATAGGCATTATAAGCATTGTTTCACTCACTAACTCATCACCATTCCTGACCTTCTTTTGCCACATTACCTGATCATCATTTTTGACTGTTTCTTCCTCTAATGCTATGTAAACTTTGTCCTCCACATTGTCATCGATTGGGGAATCACTCTGGCCCTGAATGTCTTTATTGGCCAGGTCACTGGTAACAGGTGAATTGCCGAGACAATGGCGTGGGGGGGGGGAGGTTATGCGGTGTAAGGCATTGTCCCTGCTTGGCATCTTGTAGAGGAATAGAGGAAGGTGTCCCGTGTTTACGTACGAAAAGTCACACATGAAAATTGAAAATTGTGCAAATTAGGGACTTTGCAATTGCAAAACGTACCAGTATGTCGACGGGACTGGCAAATGCAAAATGTAGCAACGTACCCATACGTCGACGGGACGTCTCAGGTTAAAACTGTTGTTGTGACGTAACAGTGTCATCATATGAGGGCTGCTGAGAGAAACATACTGATACCGCTGCTGCTAAGGCACTCATGGCGCACTATGAGAAGTGTGACTATGATACAGATGGCAAGAAACACAACTGGAGTGAGATGAATTCATGAAACAGAAGGGTTTCTAGATATATACTGATACATATTTATATTGGTGACGAGTAGGAAAACATAATACCATTAAATTATCTCGTTTACGTGTGGAGTGCAGTTAGACTACATTCTTTGTTTCAGTATACAGTTGCAGGGAAATAATATCCCTCAACAAAAATCACATAAGGTAGGAGGGTGCACACTGGTCTATTCCACGCCCACAATGCGAATGGGGAGAGAAGGAGACCTTTTACTGCCAGCCCAGTTGTCTCAAGGTTTTTAAGGATTTGCTGATAATACTTATGCACACAGAATCTGCAGACAGTTTTTAATTCCAAGCATATCACCAATAACTGCCAACCAGCATAACGCAAAGGATTCATTCTCTTTCGCTAAGGAAATCGGCAGCAGCTACCGACTGCGTCATGGCTAGTTTTGATATAAAATCATTATTTAACTTATATCCCCCTCTATTAAGGAGACAGTATTCGTGCCGAAAATCTCTTTAATGGAGCTGATAAGGTCCACGGATTAAGTAAACCCCAGTTCATGAAACTTCTAACATTGTCTTCAAGCGACTCTCTCTCTCTCTCTTTAGTGGCACCACACATATCGACAGACTAATAGTGCAATGATGTGCTCCCCTCTTGGACCAAAGCTAGCAAACACTTATGTGTTACCACGAAGAAAATGGCTTGAACATTGCCCACGAAATATTAAACAGTTTTTCTATAGGAGCTACATAGATGACACCTTCTTGCATTTTAAGTCTGTTGACCATGTTCTGCAGTTTTTAGAGTGCCTCAACTCTCAGCATAACAGCATAAAATTCACATTCGAAACCGAGGAAAATAACATGCACTCTTTTCTTGATATCAAAGGAACTCCAGTTCTTTCACGACGTCAGTATACTATACAGGGAAGCAACACTCACGAGTCTGAGCTCAAAATTCACATCTTTCATTCCCATAGATTACAAGCAAAATCTGGTGGTAACACTTGCTACATGAGCTTTTCATCTTCGTTCAGACTACCTAAGTTTGATGCCCAACTACGATACCTGATAAATTCTCCATAGAAGAACGATTCTCCATTAATTTTTTTGCCACATATATTGGTAAAACACTAAGTAAATTACTATTCCCATTTGTTAGGTCACCTACTGTATCCAGAGATGTGATTTATTTCCCCATTGTGTGTGTGTGTGTGTGTGTGTGTGTGTGTGATGGGAAAAGGCAGCTTTTCACTCCGTTAGCGTTTAACCCCTTAACAGCGGGGCATCACTTTTGTGACGCTCGGGCACAATAGATCATACCGCGGGGCGTCACTTTTGTGATTCTGTGTTATTTTGAATTATCCTGGACTTTCAAGTGGTGGCTTGTATCATCTATCAGTACTGCCAATGTCCAACACTAGTCAGCACTCCAAATCTCATCTGTACTCCCATCCATTGTTGACATTTTAGCCATTTTCCCCCGTTCCTGACTCCCCTCCCTACCGCCCCTCCATTACCCTCTCCTTTCACCTCCCCGGCCGCGCTGTGCTAATCAAATCTCTCCCGGATTTTTCCACAGATTTCATCCATTGAAATAAGCCCTATGCCCTATACTTATACAAAATAATATATACCAAAAAAAAAATAAGGTAAGTGATAGTGGTTTACACCAGGAATTGGCTAATTATCACCTGACAACACTTCACATGCATTCATTCGCTACATTACCACGGTAATTTCCCCTTTGAATTATGCCTTGTAATCTATTTCTGTAATGAAAATATATTACAGAAAGGAAGGGAGAAGCCTAAGTGACATTTACATTCACCTGGAACTACATATTTCTTTATGTATTGCTGAGATTTTCTACCAATAATTTATTAGCATGTAAGTTAGCAGCTGTCAGCCCCATTGTCACTGTCAACCCTTGCCTTCTCAGATAAGCCACGCCATTTAGTTCCTTGTCCTCCTCTGTGGTCAAAGCATGGTGCACTCGCGCCCCGCCATTTCTGCCGCTTCTGCGCCCATTGCAAAGGGCCCTGTAACCTCTACACCCAGAAAAACTCGTGAGGGAAGCAGGAAAGGACTAAGTGACTCTGCAGTGGAACGTGAACTAGCCGAATTATCAATGGCGATGATGGATAGTGACTTTGACCCTTCGGGGTATTCGTGTGATGAGCCGGGTGAGGAAATCGTGCCAGAAACTACTAGTATGAATGCTTCAGTATCCCAAGTTATCCCTAGCTCCAAGGGAAAGGAGCTGTTAGTGCAGCAAGGGAAGGAATTTGAGAAGGGAGTGAAAAGGCAGTGGGTTAGCCCCAGAACAATGGCCCCGTGTGACCCAGTCCGCCATGAGTCCCGAGTTGATTCACCTCCCCATTCCCCAAGCCCCACTTCACTCATTTCTTCCTCTTCTGCTGAATTTTCTCCAGAGTCTTCGTCATCGGAGTCACCACCAGCATCAACAGTGAAGGCAGGCCGTAGAGGAAGAGGTAAATCCCTGACCCGTAAAAGTAAAATTGCTAGTAGAGTAAGGGCTGCAAGTGCTGTACGGCAACCCAGGGTCAGTGGGAGTGACCTTGAACCTGATAAATGTGCCTCACAGCCACCCTCCACCCTCACCCACCCTACACCGCCACGACAGGGAATCCTGGACGACTTCACGTGGACGGAAGGGTCCGATTTTGTCCGTGAACATCTCCATTTTGACGAGAGTTCCTCAGGAGTACAGCCTGCCTTCACTCTTGATGAGGATGCTGAGTGTGTGGACTTTCTTTTGGCCTTCCTCGATGACGAAGTCATGCAGCACATATGTAATGAGACCAACAGGTATGAATCACAACGTGCTGCAAGTGGTACAGGTGCAGCCAAGATGCAACAGTGGACCATGCTGGGAGTGCAGGAGCTGTATGTGTTCTTCGCCCTCATGCTTCTCATGCCACACTCAAAGAAGCATGAGTTGGAAGAATGCTGGTCCATGGACCCCTTACTACCCTCACCCACCTTCAATAAGTACATGGCCAGAGATCGCTTCTGGAACATCATGGGAAACTTGCACTTTTGCCAACAACGATGTACCTTCCCAAACCGACCCACTCAGGAAGATCCAGGAGATTCTGAGCAGAATGAAGGATAAGTTTATGACATTCTTCCACCCCTTTCAGAAGGTTGTCATTGACGAATCCTTGGTTTTGTTCAGAGGACGTCCTAGGTTTGTGCAGTACATTCCAAGCAAACGCCATTGCTTTGGAATCAAGTTCTTTGTACTGTGCGACTGTAAGACGGGGTACATCCTTGACTTCGTCATTTATTCAGCCAGCACTGTCATTTTTGATAAAACACACCCCCTTGGCTTCTCAGGCTGTGTAGTGAAAGTGCTCCTTCAAAGGTATTTTGGTGGGAATCATGTGCTGTATACAGACAACTATTATACAGCACCAAAACTTGCCAAATACCTTTCAGAGCACGGCATCGGCTCCTGCGGCACTGTGAAGAGTAATCGTGCCCACTTCCCTAAATTCCCAGAGGCAGGAACCTCGCACCGAGAAGATGTGCACCTACGCAAGTCTGAGAAGATGCTGGCAATACGGTGGCATGACAAGAGGGTCGTGCACATGCTCACCACCGTACATAAGGGGAAATGACAGACAGTGGGAAGGTCGACCGTAGGACAGGCGAACCTGTGAGGAAACCTGATGCTGTCATAGACTACAATATCAACATGCGGCTGGTGGACAAGTCCGACATGATGATTGGAGAGATCGACTGCCTCAAGAAGAACACTAGGTTGTACAGGAAAGTTCTTCTGCATCTCATAGACATGACGATGCTGAACGCCTTCATCCTGTACAAGATGAAGGTCAAGCCACCCAAGTCCTTCTCCCTGAGGTTGTTTGCCAGGACTTGTGTTCAGCAGCTGCTTGAAAGATATGGTAGGGTGACAGCAGCAACTCCAAGGCGCCATCCAGTAACATTTCCCGACACTCTTGAGCAGAGGGCGTACATGGATCGGCACAGACTGGTGCAAATGCTTGCCACAGGCAAGAGGAAGGCTGCGATCTGCAGGTGCCAGGTGTGTGCACATACCACCCGACGCACACCTGAGCACAAACGTACCTCTTGGCAGTGCGCTGAGTGCCAGGTTCCCCTCTGTGTTACCTGCTTCTTTGATTACCACAGCCAGAAGCAGTTCTAAAAGTGCAAGTGGGAAAGGAAAATAATGTGAAAATAATGTGTAAATTATGTGTAAATAGCAAGTGAAAGCAATGGATGTACAGTACATATGACTGAACAGTGTAATATAGTTTTATGTTACTGAAAGTGACAGTGAATAACATAGTGTAAGTAAAATAGCAGTGTAAATATTGAAAATACAATAGAAAATGTAAATAGAAATGTAAGTAATTAGTAATATAAGAATATGAGTACAAATACTTGATGTTATAACAGTGAAAGTGAATCCGTGGCTCTCTACATATTTTACTGAATGAAAAATTGAATGACTTCAGTGACAATAAACTAATACTACTGAAGGAAACTTATGGATAAAGACTCCAGATATATATAAGTGTTATATAGTAATAGAAATATAAAGTGTGAGGGGTTTCATGAATAATAAATGACAGAATACCAACAGCGAACTAGCGCAAGTGGAAAGGTCATACGCGCTTGTAATTTTCATTGCTTTCACAGTGTTTTTTTTTTTGGAGTATGGATCCCAAACTACTTGATAATCATAGAGTAGTGTTTATAGTGTTAATATCTGGCTGTGGTAATCATATTACGGGTTGTCGGGAAGTGTGTGGAGACTTCATTACCCAACTTCAGAGGTCTCCACGAGTCCTACGGTAATCGATGAAGGCTCAACAAACATCCCAGGAGAAAGCTGAAGTTATGTGCCATATGCATATGTAATTTTAATATTCTAGGACTAATAACTGATTTTTGGCAGATATTTTTTGAGAGTCTGTCGGAGCCCGAATAACCCCACGGGACACGCAAAACATTGGGAAACATGCCCGCGGTGTAAGGGTTAAGCAGCTTACAACGTGAATTTTATCCATAGCTAATTCTTAGAGTGGTTTTCAAGGCAAATTGCACTATCTAGTCATCCTTTACGTTCAAGGATGTGATTCCTGAGGAGCTGAAATCATCTGTTGCATATCAGTATAAGTGTAAAAGTTGTAGTGCTATGTATTGTATACAAAACGGCACCTCAATACACGTATCTGTGAACACTTTGGTCAGTCTGTTCCAACAAACCACCCTATCACCAGCCCGCCTTTCTCAGCTATTCGTAAAAATCCTCATGACAGCGACCACACTATGTCGGCAATGAGTCTTTCTGTGCTGACCAGTTCCCCCTCAGACAGTGACCTGTTAATACTGGAGTTCCTTCTGCCATACAGTGACAAACCTACTACAGTACCCTCGCGTCCAAGACTGTAATATTGTAGCTTGAGGGTCCCGTCTAGGATGAGAAACGTCTAGGAGCAACACAAGACCTTATGGAAAAAATTAATATTCACATAATCTTCGGCAGTGCCCCTAAAAACATCAACCTAGACCTATTTTAGAACCAAAACAAATTTTCTCACCATGAAGGTGTGTGTTTCTGAGCCTGTTATCTCCAGCTTAGTAGCTCAGTTATCTCCAGCTTAGTAGCCTAAGGCAGATGGCAACACTTCAAGGGGTTAGCAGACGCTTTCCTAGGCATGATTACATAAGGATAGCCAATAACCTAGGAGCAAACACTGATTGCAACACTCTTTAAGTGTGTTCACGACACTCTGGCGAGAGACACAAAAGCAAACCCCGCCTGCTCATCACGTGACCAGAAGCCAATATTATATTGGACAACATCGCAACCACGTCACTCTCCCGGGCCCCGGAACCGTGTCGGACCGGGTGAGACCGTCGTAGCTGTGTTCTCCTCGGATTTGGGCTGTTATGAACCGCTGGATCCGTATTGGACGTATGCAGCCTTATTACAGGATTATATTGGATTTTTATTTATGGTCTCCGTCTTGGAAGCGAAAAGTCTTGGAGAATCCCGTCTTGGACGTGAGGGTAGGTTACTGTACATGCAGTAATGAGATATATACAGAATTACTGTGTTCATAAATTCTGTCTTGGACGCTTCTTGGGATTTTTAGTTGTTTACTTATTTTTCTTTTGTACTGTGTGCAAGTGTTTTCGTATATTTGTTTCGAAACAAAGTTCGGCTAACTATTGCGTCATCTAGTGTATTATTTTATTATCCTTTAGGCTTTTTATTCCAGTTTTTACGTATTTTTCTTAAGTAAGTGAATTCATGCCAGAGTGCACCGACGTGTGGCTTCAGTTATTTTTGTTTTATTATTTATTTCTCTTACAAAACCCGACATGAGTTTTTTTTTATTTTTTTGACACAATGATTTTTTAAATTCATTTTTCCGTATGGTTTTATTTATTTTTCGCTTTTCACCTTAAGGTTTTGATGCATATATAAATGCATATTTCTTTTGCTTTTTGTGACTACAGTAATGTAAGGAAAAATATTACATGTAGAGTCCTTTTTATCTTTTTAACTCGTCCAGACGGAGTCTTGCGAGTTGTTGCTTTTGGTCAAATTTCTTTGTTTTTCGTTTCTTTGTTTGTTAGCATCATTCCGGAAAAACGGCTGAAAGAAATTACATCAAACTTTCAGGATAAGTGTGCACTGGTCTCAAAAGAAACTGATTAAATTTTGGTTGTATCAGAGTGACCCTGAAAGGTCAGAATCAAGGTTGCGGATTTTCTAAGGGCTATAGCTTGAAACGGTTGGAGAGAGAGAGAGAGAGAGAGAGAGAGAGAGAGAGAGAGAGAGAGAGAGAGAGAGAGAGAGAGAGAGAGAGAAACCCGTCGTTAATGAAGAGAGAGTTTAAACTTGCCTGAAAATAATGAATTACGTGTCACCTTTATGCGTCACCTACAGAAAGATGTCGACATTGCATGCAGGAAGGTCACACCGTCTCTTGAGAACTGTTATAGTTACCTGCGTAGATACGTCTGTGTAACTTGCAGAGAAACATCGGCTTCACCAGGAAAGAAGTCGACGTCACGTGCATAGAGATGTTAACGTCTCGTGCAGAGAGAATGAAACGTCACCTGTAGAACGAAGTCGAAGTCACCTGCAGAGAATACCGACGATATATGAGGAGAGAACCTGACGTCATTTTCAGAGAGTAGTTGATGTCCCTTACAGAGAGAAGCCGATGTCAGCTGCAGCAAAAAGTTGAACTTACCTGCGGATAGTTGTCATTGTCAACAGCAGAGAAAAGTCGACGTCACCTGCAGAAAGACGCTGATGACATCTGCGATTAAAAGACGATGGCACCTCAGAAGTTGAGGTCTTTGGCAACTGCACACAACACTTTCCCAGCACTTGCAGTGGAAGACATGACGATGTGAGCTTGAGCTGTAAAGATCATGTCACCTGCAATGACACAGAAGTCGATTTAGAGAGAGAGAGAGAGAGAGAGAGAGAGAGAGAGAGAGCAATGAAGAGAAACTCGTAGTTAATGAAGAGAGAGAGGTCAAACTTAACTGAAAAATTTAAAATGTCTAGTATGTTGATATTACCTTCAAATAGATTTCTGCGTTACCTGCAGAAAGAAGTCAACATTCCTTGACGGAAGGTCACACCGTCTCTTGAGGTCGGTTATGGTTACCTGCGTTGAGAAGTCTGTGTAACTTGCAGACAAACGTCGGCGTCACCTGGAGAGAAGTCAACGTTACGTGCAGAGAGATGTCAACGTCTCGTGCAGAGAGAATGAAACGTTACCTGTAGAACAAAGTCGAAATCACCTACAGAGAATACAGACGACACGACGTCACCTGTAGACAGAAGTGGACGTTACTTTTAGATAGATCCGGCTATATATGAAAGGAAAAACCTACGTCATCCGCAATGGCTAGTTGACGTCTCTGTCAGAAAATGCCAATGTCAACTGCAGAAAGAAGTTGAAGTTGCCTGTGGATAGCTGTGAGCGTCACCAGCAGAGTTCTCTCTGCCATGTCACAGAAAGAACTCGACGTCACCTGTAAACAGAAGTGAATGCCATCTGCCGCTAGACGACGATGCCACCTCTAAAGACAGAGACTTTGGCAACTGCAGACAAAAATTTGCCGTCATTTGTAATGGAAGACATTAAAGATTGTGCCACCTCCAAGGAAACCTAAGTCGATATTGAGCGACAGAGAGAGAGAGAGAGAGAGAGTGAGAGAGAGAGAGAGGAATAATGAAGAATTAGCCCCAAGCTATAATATGGCTGTATGGCACTGGAGGAGTAGAGGGGAAATAAATCCCGCAAGAATTAGGGAAATATCAAGAAGAGAGGTTGGACAGAAGAGCAGAAAGGGACAGTAAGGAAAGAAAAACTGGAGATAAAAAGGCCCCTTTTAGTCGCCTCTTACGACAAACAGGGAAGTATTCTTTCCCCCCTCCCCAAGAGAAGCAGAGAGAGAGAGAGAGAGAGAGAGAGAGAGAGAGAGACTAAGAGCAAGGAAGAGAATATTGACGTTAATCAAAAAGAGAAGTCAAACGTATCTGAAGCTATTGAATTATGTGTCACCTGTTGAGATATTGTTATTATCTGCAAATAGATTTCTGCGTCACCTGCAGAAAGAAGTCGCCATTCCTTGCAGGAAGAAGGTCGCAACACCTCTTGAGAGCTTTTAACGTTACCTGAGTAGAGAAGTATGTGTCACTTACACAGAAAATCGGCGTCACGTGGAGTGAAGTCGAAATCACATGCCGGGAGATGTCGACGTCTCGTCCCAAGAGAATGCGGCTCCACCTAAAGAAAGAAATCGACTTCACCTGCAGAGAAAACCGACGATATATGAACAGAGAACCCGATCTCATCCACAGAGAGCAGTTGACGTGCCTTGTAGAGGGAAGCCGATGTCAACTGCAGTATGACGTTGAAGTTACATGCGGATAGTTGCCAGCGTCACCTGCAGGGACAAGTCGATGTCACTTGTAAAAAGAACTCCACGGCACCTGAAAAAAGAAGCGGATGACATCTGCTTGTATAAGACGATGGCACCTAAGAAGATGGAGTCTTTGGACACTACAGACAGGAATTTCCCATCATTTGCAGTGGAAGACAAATGACTGTGAGCTGTAAAGATAATGGAACCTGTAATGAACCAGAAGTCGATATTGAGTGTGTGTGTGTGTGTGTGTGTGTGTGTGTGTGTGAGAGAGAGAGAGAGAGAGAGAGAGAGAGAGAGAGAGAGAGAGAGAGAGAGAGAGAATGTTAAATAAAGAAGACAACATTACCTGGGAATTTTGATTTTTGTGTCGCCTACCGTGGTATGTCGAGGTCACCTGCAAATTGAAGTTCCCGTCACCTGCAGAAAGAGACCGATGACACCTGTAGAGAGAGTCGAGGTCCCCTAGGGAGTGAAGTTGACATCACTTGCATGTAGAAATTAACCTGCAAAGACAAGGCGATGTTAAGAGCAAGCAGAAGACGATACCATCTTCAATGAGGAAGTCGATGCTGCCTGCTTTTTCTGTGACAACTGCAAGGAAAGAGAAGTCTATGTCACCTGATAAGTGAAAACTTGATGATATAATGAAAGATATATAGATACACAGACAGACAGATAGATATAAGTAGAGAGAGAGAGAGCGAGCGAGCGAGAGAGAGAGAGAGAGAGAGAGAGAGAGAGAGAGAAACTAAGATCAAGGGAGAGAAACTCGTCATCAGTGAAGAGAAAGAAGTAAAGCTTACATGAAAATATTGAATTATGTATCAGCTTTTGTGATATGTTATTTCCGGCAAATAGATATCTGCGTCACCTTCAGAAAGAAGTCGACATTCCCTGCAAGATGAAGTTCACACAGCCTCTTGATTGCTGTTAAAGTTACCTGCGTAGAGACGTATGTGCAACTTGCAGAGAAAAGTCGGCGTCACCGGGAGAGAAGTCGACGTCTCGTTCAGAAAGATGTCGACGTCTCGTCTCGAGAGAAGGAGACGTCAAGTGTCGGAAGAAGTCGACGTCACTGGCAGAGAGAGCCTACGATATATTAAGAGAGAACCCTACGTCATCCGCAGAGAGTGTCTGAGGTCTCATGCAGAAAGAAGCCGATGTCAACATCAAAAAGAACTTGAAGTTGCCTGGGGATAGTTGTTAGCGTCACGCTTAGAGAGAAGTCGATGTAAAGAACTCGACGTCACCTGCGAACAGAAGTGGATGCCATTTGCCGCTAGAAGAGGATGTCATCTTTAAAGATAGGGACTTTTGCAACTGCAGACAAGAATTTGCCGTCTCTTGCAATGGAAGACCAGTTGATGTTAGTGGTAAAGATCGTGTCACCTGCAGCAAAAAAACAGAAGTTTGTATTAAGAGAGAGAGAGAGAGAGAGAGAGAGAGAGAGAGAGAGAGAGAGACAGAGAGACAGAGACAGAGAGACAGAGAGAGAGAGAGACAGAATCGTAAGTAAAATGAAAGAAGTTAACATTACCCAAATAAAATGATATCTGCGTCACCTCCAACGTGAAAATCGATCTTACCTAATAAATAAAATATTTATAGGTCCAACCTCAACTGTTTTTAGACAGAGCAGTTATTACCTGGTGGACATAACTAGATCCTATCTCAGCTGTGCCTAGATAGACAAGTTATTACCTAGTGGACATAACTAGATCCTATCTCAGCTGTGCCTAGACAGACCAGTTATTACCTGGTGGACATAACTAGATCCTATCTCAGCTGTGCCTAGACAGACCAGTTATTACCTGGTGGACATAACTAGATCCTATCTCAGCTGTGCCTAGACAGACCAATTATTACCTGGTGGACATAACTAGATCCTATCTCAGCTGTGCCTAGACAGACCAGTTATTACCTGGTGGACATAACTAGGTCCTATCTCAGCTGTGCCTAGACAGACCAGTTATTACCTGGTGGACATAACTAGGTCCTACCTCAGCTGTGCCTAGACAGACCAGTTATTACCTGGTGGACATAACTAGATCCAATCTCAGCTGTGCCTAGACAGACCAGTTATTACCTGGTGGACATAACTAGATCCTATCTCAGCTGTGCCTAGACAGACCAGTTATTACCTGGTGGACATAACTAGATCCTATCTCAGCTGTGCCTAGACAGACCAGTTATTACCTGGTGGACATAACTAGATCCTATCTCAGCTGTGCCTAGACAGACCAGTTATTACCTGGTGGACATAACTAGATCCTATCTCAGCTGTGCCTAGACAGACCAGTTATTACCTGGTGGACATAACTAGATCCTATCTCAGCTGTGCCTAGACAGACCAGTTATTACCTGTTGGACATAACTAGATCCTATCTCAGCTGTGCCTAGACAGACCAGTTATTACCTGGTGGACATAACTAGATCCTATCTCAGCTGTGCCTAGACAGACCAGTTATTACCTGGTGGACATAACTAGATCCTATCTCAGCTGTGCCTAGACAGACCAGTTATTACCTGGTGGACATAACTAGATCCTATCTCAGCTGTGCCTAGACAGACCAGTTATTACCTGGTGGACATAACTAGATCCTATCTCATCTGTGCCTAGACAAACCAGTTATTACCTGGTGGACATAACTAGAAGCTATCTCATCTGTGCCTAGACAGACCAGTTATTACCTGGTGGACATAACTAGATCCTAGCTCAGCTGTGCCTAGACAGACCAGTTATTACCCGGTGGATATAACTAGATCCTATCTCAGCTGTGCCTAGACAGACCAGTTATTACCTGGTGGACATAACTAGATCCTATCTCAGCTGTGCCTAGATAGACCAGTTATTACCTGTTGGACATAACTAGATCCTATCTCAGCTGTCCCTAGACAGACCAGTTATTACCTGGTGGACAAAACTAGATCCTATCTCAGCTGTGCCTAGACAGACCAGTTATTACCTGGTGGACAAAACTAGATCCTATCTCAGCTGTGCCTAGACAGACCAGTTATTACCTGGTGGACATAACTAGATCCTATCTTAGCTGTGCCTAGACAGACCAGTTATTACCTGGTGGACATAACTAGATCCTATCTCAGCTGTGCCTAGACAGACCAGTTATTACCTGGTGGACATAACTAGATCCTATCTCAGCTGTGCCTAGACAGACCAGTTATTACCTGGTGGACATAACTAGATCCTATCTCAGCTGTGCCTAGACAGACCAGTTATTACCTGGTGGACATAACTAGATCCTATCTCAGCTGTGCCTAGACAGACCAGTTATTACCTGGTGGACATAACTAGTTCCTATCTCAGCTGTGCCTAGATAGACCAGTTATTACCTGTTGGACATAACTAGATCCTATCTCAGCTGTGCCTAGACAGACCAGTTATTACCTGGTGGACATAACTAGATCCTATCTCAGCTGTGCCTAGACGGACCAGTTATTACCTGGTGGACATAACTAGATCCTATCTCAGCTGTGCCTAGACAGACCAGTTATTCCCTGGTGGACATAACTAGATCCTATCTCAGCTGTGCTTAGACAGACCAGTTATTACCTGGTGGACAAAACTAGATCCTATCTCAGGTGTGCCTAGACAGACCAGTTATTACCTGGTGGACATAACTAGATCCTATCTCAGCTGTGCCTAGACAGACCAGTTATTACCTGGTGGACATAACTAGATTCTATCTCAGCTGTGCCTAGACAGACCAGTTATTACCTGGTGGACATAACTAGATCCTATCTCAGCGGTGCCTAGACAGAGCAGTTATTACCTGGTGGACATAACTAGATCCTATCTCAGCTGTGCCTAGACAGACCAGTTATTACCTGGTGGACATAACTAGATCCTATCTCAGCTGTGCCTAGACGGACCAGTTATTACCTGGTGGACATAACTAGATCCTATCTCAGCTGTGCCTAGACAGACCAGTTATTACCTGGTGGACATAACTAGATTCTATCTCAGCTGTGCCTAGACAGACCAGTTATTACCTGGTGGACATAACTAGATCCTATCTCAGCTGTGCCTAGACAGACCAGTTATTTCCTGGTGGACATAACTAGATCCTATCTCAGCTGTGCCTAGACAGACCAGTTATTACCTGGTGGACATAACTAGATCCTATCTCAGCTGTGCCTAGACGGACCAGTTATTACCTGGTGGACATAACTAGATCCTATCTCAGCTGTGCCTAGACAGACCAGTTATTACCTGGTGGACATAACTAGATCCTATCTCAGCTGTGCCTAGACAGACCAGTTATTACCTGGTGGACATAACTAGATCCTATCTCAGCTGTGCCTAGACAGACCAGTTATTACCTGGTGGACATAACTAGATCCTATTTCAGCTGTGCCTAGACAGACCAGTTATTACCTGGTGGACATAACTAGATCCTATTTTAGCTGTGCCTAGACAGACCAGTTATTACCTGGTGGACATAACTAGATCCTATCTCAGCTGGGCCTAGACAGACCAGTTATTACCTGGTGGACATAACTAGAAGCTATCTCATCTGTGCCTAGACAGACCAGTTATTACCTGGTGGACATAACTAGATCCTATCTCAGCTGGGCCTAGACAGACCAGTTATTACCTGCTGGACATAACTAGATCCTATCTCAGCTGTGCCTAGACAGACCATTTATTACCTGGCGGATATAACTAGATCCTATCTCAGCTGTGCCTAGACAGACTAGTTATTACCTGGCGGATATAACTAGATCCTATCTCAGCTGTAGGGACTTACCAGGGGTTCTCCGAAAATTTTTCCCTGACAGTTGTCCTGAAGTCTTTTTATCCGGGTTTTATTTCCCCGGATCCTATTGCCCCAAGGGATTTCTTACGACTGGGGTCTTCTTGCCCCTTTTGAGGGCAGAGGAGGCGGCGGAGCAGGGGTGACAACATGACTGCCCCTTCAAGGATGGAAATCGAGGCAGTTTGTTGTGACGGAGCAGCAGAGGGATTAATATGGTGAGGGCTGCCCGGCCTTCCTGTGCAATTGCAATTTCAGATTGTGTGCATGCAGCTTTGTCGCCTGGGTGTAATTATCCTCGTCAGCTGCACATCAACGTGGATGTTTGCGTCGATCTGGGGCGGGGGTAGATCCCTCCACTTGGCTGCCAGAAGGGTCGCCGACAGAGGCAGCTTCTGGCCCCTTACTCCCTCTTCTGATGGTACACTCCACTCTCTCCCCCTCCACCAAGGACTTTCCAACCTTCCTGAGGTTTGGCTTTTTGATGGCGGTGCAGTGGACAAAATCTCCTGCTGGTTGTCCATCCTCGTGATGAAGCCATAACCTGGCCTGAAGCTGTACCACTTGACCTTCCCCGAGGTGGTGGTGGGTGGGGAAGGAGTAGTGGGTGGTGTGGAGGATGTGTGGGTCCCTGTGGTGGGCCTGGCAGGCTGGGAAGGACATGTTGCTCTGGCTGCTGCTCCACCCGAACTGCTCGTGGAAGCTTCGGCCAGGCCTTATATAGCTTTGGCAGACTAACTACCACCCGCCAGAAAATGGAACTAAACACCGCCCGGATACACATCAACTATGCACCTAAAAACCGCCCGAAAGCCATGAATCTCTGCCAAAAATCCAACAATGAAGAAAATGTGTCATGGAAAATACTGCTATGAATATGTTACCACTAAATTAACACCAACAACAACAACAACAATTTAATAATAATAATAATAATAATAATAATAATAATAATAATAATAATAGTAATAATAATAATAATAATAATAATAATAATAATAATAATAATAGTAATAATAATAATAATAATAATAATAATAATAATAAAAAGAGCAGACTAGTAGTAGTAGTAGTAGTAGTAGTAGGAACAATAATACTAATAGTGATTATGACAATAGTGATGATAGTAATTAGAGTGATCCCTGCAAAGAAAAGCTAACGTTACTTCAGCAAAGTTGTCAGTGTTACCTGGAGAGAGTAGTTGGCGTTACCTACAAAGAGTTGTCCGCTTTACCTGCTGAGAGCAGTTGGTGTCCCCTGAAGAGAGTAGTCAGTGTTACCTGCAAAGACTAGTCGGCGTCAACTGCAGAGAGCAGTCGGCGTCACCTTCAGAGAGTACGTACAGTAGTCGGCGTCACCTGCAGAGAGTAGTCGATGTCCTCTGTAGAGAGTAGTTGGTGTCCTCTGCAGAGAGTAGTTGGTGTCCCCTGCACAGAGTAGTCGGTGTCCTCTGTAGAGAGTAGTCAGTATCACCTTCACAAAGTTGTTGACGTCACCTGCAGAGATAAAGCGGTGTCGCTTGTAAAGGGAAGGCGGAGAAAAGTTCACTTCCCATTCCAAGAAAATGAGATGTCACCGGCAGAGACAAGTCGAAGTCACCTGCAGGAAGAAGTATGATACCGTAGTTGTAGAGAGAACTCAACATCATCATCAGAAAGCAGCAGAGAGAAATCGATGTGGCTTGCAGAAAGTACTCGACATCATCTGCACACAGAAGCTGATTACATCTGCAATTAGAAAACGATACCACCTCAGAAGATGTAGACTTTGGCAACTGAAGACAAGAATTTCCCATCACTTGCAATGGAAGACAAGTTGATGTGAGCGGTAAAGAGCATGTCATCTGCAAAGAAACAGAAGTCAGTATTGAGAGAGAGAGAGAGAGAGAGAGAGAGAGAGAGAGAGAGAGAGAGAGAGAGAGAGAGAGAGCAGGAACAAAGAGAAGCTAGTCGTTAATGAAGTGAGAGAGAGAAGTCAATCTTTCCTGAAGTTACTGAATTATATGTCACCTGTTGTAATATGTTGATATTTTCTGTAAGTAGATTTCTCCGTCACCTGCAGAAGGAAGTCGACATTCCTTGCAGGAAGAAGGTCACACCTCCTCTTGCCAGCTGTTAACGTTACGAGCTTAAAGAAGTTTGTGTAACTTGCTGAGAAGAGTCAGCGTCACCGGGAGAGAATCCAGCGTCACGTGCAGAGAAAGGTCAACATCTCGTCTCGAGAGAAGACGACGTCACATGTAGACAGAAGTCTACGTCACCTGCAGAGAGAACCGACGGTAAATGAAGAGTGAACTCGACGTCATCCCCAGAGAGTGCTTTTATGTAAATTTTAAACTGAAGCGGATGGCATCTGAAGAAATAAAGGTGTAGGTGCCTGTGGTATGTTGTCAGCGTTACCGACAGGGCGAAGCCGATGTCACTTGCATAAAGAACTGGACGTCACCTACATACAGAAGCTGATGCCATCTACGATTAGGAGTCGATGCCACTTCAGAAGATGGAGTCTTTGGCAACTGCAGACAAGAATTTGCTGTCACTTGCAATGGAAGACAAGTCGATGTGAGTGGTAAAGATCATGTCATCTGGAAAGAAACAGAAGTAGATATTGAGAGAGAGAGAGAGAGAGAGAGAGAGAGATTTAAGGGTAAAGAAAAGATGGATGGCAACCTTACCTGGAAATGTTGACGTCGGTGTCACCTGCCGTGATGTGTCGAGGTGAACAGATATTGGAAGTTCCCGTCTCCCGTAGAAAGAGGCTGACGTCCCGTGTAGAGGTAGCCAAACTCCACTAAGGAATGAAGTGGAAATCACTTGCATTGAGATATCAGCGTCACCTGCAAAGAGAAGTCAGTGTTACATGCAAGCAAAAATCGATACCACCTTCAAAGAAGAAGTCGATGCTGAATTCAATTTCAATGACACCAGCAATGAATAATATGTCGAAGTCACCCGAAAACAGAGAGAACTTGATGACATAGTGAAAGATTTGTAAGTAAATTAATATATATATATATATATATATATATATATATATATATATATATATATATATATATATATATATATATATATATATATATATATATTGTTACGGAACAGAGAAAGATAATGTACACTTTAAGTGAGAATACGAAGAGTCACTACTGTCCCGTAAAGTTCCAGGTTCAAAACAAAAGAGTTAGGTAAAATTACAAGTTAAAGTTTAATGCTTAAATTAACAACAAAACATTCAGGACTCATAAGGATAATGTAATGGCAAATAAACAGGTTAAATATATGGTTAACTGCAATAGCCTCTATTAACACGAAATTAGCAAGAGTAAATTTATCTAAGTCAGCCCTGATGAAATGAGATACCAGATAATACTCAGTGAATGCCAGATAAATAATTACAGATACAAACTATTATCAAAAATGACTGACATAAAACCCAACATTAATTACAAAAACTTCACTAGGCCTACAAATTAAACTTATGCTATACAGTACAAGAAAAAATGCAATAACAGTAATACTCAAATTACACACAGCTGCTAGATGGTTGGAGACTTCTTGAGCACTCACAATAATAATAATTGTACAGGGGAGGACAGAGATGTGAACAAAATGAGGAGCAGATCTAAGTGGCAATGATGCAGAGACTGAGCTCATTATATAGGAGCCGGCAGAGCCTGACACAACTTGTAAGAGGGACGCGCAAATGAAGCGATGGGGACAAACGGTCCACAATCCCGCACTGAATAACAGAAAGGACGACTTACTCTACTATAACGGTAGAAGGGGGGACTGAGGCAGAACACGCTCGTGATCAAACATGCAGCATACTGTGCGTTAAAATTACACAAAGGATGATGAAATCATAGGCTATGTAACACCTCCCCACAAAGAAAAAGAAATTTACAAAGGAAATTTCTTATTACTCTAAAACAATCTGTATATGGCATTACAGACCATGCAAAGGTCTTTCCTAATGTTACAAAAAATGAGATCTCCCTAGCACGTTCAGTCATAGGTACTTGCCAGTATCCCTTTAACAAATCAAACTTACTTATGTACCTAGCCTTTCCGATCTTGTCTATGCAATCTTCCACACGAGGGAGAGGGTAAGTGTCTGTTTTGGTTATCTGATTAACACGTCTGTAGTCGATGCAAAGCCGCTGTGACCCACCTGGCTTAGGGACCAGAGTGACAGGAGAACTCCACTCGCTCTGACAGGGCTCAATCATCTTGTGGTCCAACAGGTAGCCAAGCTCCTTCTGGATGAGAGGAACTTTCACTGGGTTCACACGGTAAGGAGGCAATTTAATTGGCTTTGCGTCTCCAACATCGACATCATGCATCAACACAGTGGTTCTTCCTGGAGTAGCACGGAACACTTGCAGGTACTCCTGCAGTAATGCCGAAAACTCCTGCCTTTCCTTGGGAGGTAGATGAGAAAGCTTAGTCTGGAGATCATTCATGATATCAGGATTCTTCCCCAAACTATCACTCAGGCTCATACTGCATGGGAGAGCTTCACTTGCAGACTCGGGTGGAACAGCTACAGTGCAGACTGGATTATTTTCGTCCCGCTTGTGATATAACTTTAGCATGTTGATGTGACATAGTTGCTTGCTCTTTCTACGATCTGGTGTGGCGATGACATAGTTGACATCACTGAGTTTCTTCTCCACGAAATAAGGACCACTAAACTTGGCTTGAAGAGGTTGCCCATGAACTGGTAGCAGAATCAAAACCTGATCTCCTGGCTGAAAGTGGCGTAACCTGGACTTCTTGTCATACCAAGTCTTCATCTTCTCCTGAGCAGCTCCTAAATTCTCTCTCGCCAGCTGTAAAGCAGTGGACAGCCGTTCTTTGAACTTCATCACATACTCCAGCAGGTTGACGTCATCTTCCTCCGACAGCCAGCATTCCTTGAGTAACTTAAGGGGTCCTCTTACTTCATGGCCAAACAGTAGTTCAAAAGGTGAGAAGCCCAGTGATTCATTTGGAGATTCTCTTGCAGCAAACACAACGAATGGAAGACCTTTATCCCAGTCTTTCTGATGTTCCAAACAGTATTTCTTGAGCATCGATTTGAGTGTTTGATGATATCTCTCCAACGCTCCTTGGGTCTGGGGATGGTAAGCTGAAGACGTGATCTGGGTGATGCCCAACTCTTTCAGAGACTGCTTGAAAACGTTTGACATGAAATTACTTCCCGGTCTGACTGTACCTCCTTAGGCAGACCAAACTTTGTGAAGAACCCCAGCATTTCCTTAACCACGTTCTTTGCTGAGATGTTTCTAAGTGGAATGGCTTCAGGATAACGAGTAGCCATATCAATCATGGTCAACACATAAGAAAATCCTGAAGAAGTCTTAGGAAGAGGGCCCACAATATCCACCAACACACGGGTGAAAGGCGCCTCAAAAGGAGGAATGGGAACTAGAGGTGCAACCTTTTCGGTCTGATTACACTTCCCCACAACTTGACAGGTGTGACAAGACTTACAATACCAGGAAACATCCCTGAAGATACCTGGCCAGTAGAAGTGTTTCAAAATGCGTGCCACAGTCTTCCTCACTCCAAGGTGTCCTGCCAAACTGGAATCATGAGCCACTCTAATGATATCCTGCCTACAAACACGAGGGATGACAACTTGATGTACAACCTCCCATTCACAGTCGGCTGATGCTGTTGGGGGTCTCCACTTCCTCATAAGTACTCCTGACTTTACATAATAACAAGTAGAAGCACCGGCTGACTCTTCTTCACTGTAAGCAGAGTTAGCTAGACCTTTCAACTCAGGGTCAGCAACCTGCAACTCAACCAACTCTTGACGAGACAAATTATCAACACTACGGGGTACTGCCTCATCTGGTGAGTGGTCCAAATTAGCAAGAAAAGTGTCAGCTAGGATAACATCATCATCATCCTCTAAATCACCAGTAACTTTAGACTTAGCCCTAGTGACAGCACATGCAGGGAACACATCAGGGACATCACAATCCTGGGACACAGCCGCTGGCTCGCCAGACAACTGAGGAGCCGGACACACTTGACTTCCACCAATATCATTTCCAAGTAAGAAAGTTACACCTGACATTGGGAGTGTCTCAACCAACCCAACCATAACGGAACCATTAACAAAACCAGACTCTAAATTCACTTTGCACAGAGGGACAGAGAAGTAATTATTCCCTACACCTTGTAAGATTACAGTTTCATCAGAGGAATTAACATTAGAGCCTAGAACACTGGTCAGCATAAGGGATTGGCAAGCACCTGTATCACGATATATTTGAACTGATTTCCTGTCATTACTGTCCAGAGGACTGACAAAACCATCAGACAGGAAATTAGCACATGAACTCTTGAGAGTGTCACCCACGTTACTGCTCAAAAGAGGAGCTCCATCATGAGAATTTAAGTTACCCCTCAAAGCAGGTTCAGTTAACTCAGTTAAAGAATTCTGGGAACTCTCAAGAGTGGACACTAGACCAATTGACTGAATATTTAAAGACTCCTTTTTGTTCACATCACGCTGTCTCCTGAAACATCTCTCCGTAGTATGACCAAGCTTACTACAATAAGTACATTTACTTTTCTGAAATCTAGAGGTGAAGCTGGTATTTACTTCCTGAGAAACATCATCCTTATTCTCTTTCCTGTTACCTGTACTCTGAGTAGAGGCAACGTACTTACTCTCAGCTTTCCCTTTTTCTCTAGAATATCTCTTGTGAGTGAGAACATACTCATCAGCTAAAACTGCAGCATCAGACAAATTATCTATTCTTTTCTCATCAAGATATAGGCTTACATCTTTATAAATACACCTTTTGAAGTCCTCCAGCAAAATCATCTGCTTAAATTTGTCAAAATCAGAATCCACATTCTTAGAATTTAACCACTGCTCTAACAGATCTTCTTTGATATTTGCATACTCAACATGGGATTGCTTATCTTGCTTGTAAGTTGTCCTAAATTTTACTCTATAGGCTTCAGGAACAAGCTCATAGGCCTTAAGAATCAAGCTCTTAACTACATCATAATTATCAGACTGATCCTGAGGCAAAGATGCATAAGTTACTTGAGCTTTACCGGTGAGAACAGTTTGAAGGAGTACTGGCCAATACTCCTTAGGCCAATTAAAACCTGTAGCTACCCTCTCAAACAACTGAAAATACTTTGTTAAATCAGATTCATTAAAAGGAGGGACAAGTTTAACATTTTTAGCCACATCAAAATCATCAGAGCTAGATGATCCAGTTCCACCTTGTTTCATGCGATACTCATGGTCTGCCTGAATCCTGGCAAGTTCAACTTGTGCCTGAGCCTGTATCTGTGCCTCTTCAATACGAGCCTGAGATTCCGCCTGCTTAGCATTTGCCTGAAATTCAGCTTCTTTAGCACGAGCCTCCTGCAGAGCTAGCTGTAACTTAGCTAATTCAATCTGCGTTTGCTCATTTGGAGGAGTTACATTAAACAAGCTTTTATTAATCATGCCAACAATTTGATCCTTAGAATGATGAGAGTGAACTGCAATTCCCAATTGTTGAGCAACAAGCTTAAGTTCATTCTTTGTTCTGTTTTCTATATCACACACTGTTTGCACATTTGACAAAAAATCTTTGGCTTCATCAAGTGTAGAAATAGTAGCCATCATGAATATATCACAGTCACAAAATATCAAACAATATCCTTATGATAATATCCTGAATATCCTGATAAGAGGTCGCCAAATTTATGTTACGGAACAGAGAAAGATAATGTACACTTTAAGTGAGAATACGAAGAGTCACTACTGTCCCGTAAAGTTCCAGGTTCAAAACAAAAGAGTTAGGTAAAATTACAAGTTAAAGTTTAATGCTTAAATTAACAACAAAACATTCAGGACTCATAAGGATAATGTAATGGCAAATAAACAGGTTAAATATATGGTTAACTGCAATAGCCTCTATTAACACGAAATTAGCAAGAGTAAATTTATCTAAGTCAGCCCTGATGAAATGAGATACCAGATAATACTCAGTGAATGCCAGATAAATAATTACAGATACAAACTATTATCAAAAATGACTGACATAAAACCCAACATTAATTACAAAAACTTCACTAGGCCTACAAATTAAACTTATGCTATACAGTACAAGAAAAAATGCAATAACAGTAATACTCAAATTACACACAGCTGCTAGATGGTTGGAGACTTCTTGAGCACTCACAATAATAATAATTGTACAGGGGAGGACAGAGATGTGAACAAAATGAGGAGCAGATCTAAGTGGCAATGATGCAGAGACTGAGCTCATTATAGGAGCCGGCAGAGCCTGACACAACTTGTAAGAGGGACGCGCAAATGAAGCGATGGGGACAAACGGTCCACAATCCTGCACTGAATAACAGAAAGGACGACTTACTCTACTATAACGGTAGAAGGGGGGACTGAGGCAGAACACGCTCGTGATCAAACATGCAGCATACTGTGCGTTAAAATTACACAAAGGATGATGAAATCATAGGCTATGTAACAATATATATATATATATATATATATATATATATATATATATATATATATATATATATATATATATAATGTATATTTATCTCTCTCTCTCTCTCTCTCTCCATATATTTTCTATCAGTCTATCTATATACATATTTGTAATTAGATAGATGGATAGACAGGTATATATGTATGTAGAGAGAGAGAGAGAGAGAGAAACTCATCGTTAATGAGGAGAGAAAAGTAAAACTTACCTGAAAATATTGAATGATGTGTCGCCTGTTGTGATATGTTGTTATTACTTCCAAATAATTGTTGCGTCACCTGCAGAAAGAAGTGGACATTCCTTGCAGGAAGAAGGTCACACCGCCTCTTGACAGCTGTTAACGTTACCTGCTTAGAGGAGTTTGTGTTACTTGTAAATGATGCCGGCGCCACCAGGAGAGAAGCCGACGTCACGTGCAAAGAGATGTCGACGTGTCGTTTAGAGAGAAGGTGACGTTTGCTGCAGACAGAAGTGGACGTCACCTGCAGAGAGAACCGACGATATATGAAGTGAGAACCCGACGTCATCCGCAGAGAGTAGTTGACGTCCATTGTAGAGAGAAGCCAATGGCATAACCTGGCCTGAAGCTGTACCACTTGACCTTCCCCGAGGTGGTGGTGGGTGGGGAAGGAGTAGTGGGGGGTGTGGAGGATGTGTGGGTGCCTGTGGTGGGCCTGGCAGGCTGGGAAGGACATGTTGCTCTGGCTGCTGCTCCACCCGAACTGCTCGTGGAAGCTTCGGCCAGGCCTTATATAGCTTTGGCAGACTAACTACCACCCGCCAGAAAATGGAACGACCAGCCTCACTCATCCCTGAGTGGCATTACATGAGCAATCAATCCCAACCACCCCTTGGATATAAACCTTCACCGGCTCAATCCGACTGGAGGGCAATAATTACCCACTAAACCACCAGGCGCCAAAATTTGGTTATATGGTTACCACCCAGCGTAGTAAATGGTTTCCTGGTGTACAGGAAACCATTTGGCTTGTCACTCAGTGTAGAGTCACCCACAGGCAGAAGGAAGAGGAAAGAATGAAGGAAAGAAAGACACAAGAGAGAGTGTAAATTCACCCGTAGGCAGAAGGACAAGGAAAGAATGAAGGAAAGAAAGACAGAAGAGAATGGAAGGAAAGAAGGATGAAGAGGAAAGGGCAGACACCCGAGAGCAGCACTACATCGAGTGAGTGGATGGTGAGCGTCCCCACCTACCACAATGATATCAATATTAATAATATTTATATTAATAATAATATTATTATTAATAATATTATTATAATATTAATTATATTAATATTAATAACAATAATATTAATAATAATAGTATTAAAATCATAATATTAATAATATTCATATTAATAATAATAATATTAATAATAATAATAATAATGATAATAATAAAAACAATATAATTAATAATTATAAGATTAAGAATAATAATATTAATAAAAATATTATTCTTATTAATATTAATGATTATACTATTAATAATGATATTATTATTATTATTATTATTAATATTTTTAAAATATTAATAATCATAATGTTAATAATAACATTAAAGTAATAATAATAATAATAATAGTAATATTATTAGTAATATTAATAATTACATTAAAAATAAAATTAAAAATAATATTATTAATATTAATACTATTATTAATAATATTAATAACAATATAAACAATATTAATAATAATATTATTATTAATATAGATAATATTAATAATAATATTAATATTAATAATAATAATAATAATATTAATAATGATATTAATAATATTAATAATAATATTAATTATGTTAATAATGATTTCAATAATATTAATAATGATATAAATAATATTAATAATATTAATAATAATATTGATATTAATATTATTATTATTATTAATAAAATTAATGATATTAATATTATTATTAATAATATTAATAACGATATAAACAATATCAATAATAATATTAATAATAGTATTAATTTTATTAATAATATTAATAATGATATTAATAATATTAATTATAATAATAATAATATTAATAATGATTTTAATAGTATTAATAATGATATATATATTGATTATTATATAAATAATATTAATCATGATATTAATAATATTAAAAATAATTTGATGACTAAAGATTTGGATATAAAAGGAAGGTGGAAAGAGCACTTTGAATCTGTTCTAAATAGACCAATCCCAGCTGAAGAGGACATTTTGCCAGCCGAGAGAGATCTGCAGATAGAAACAGGGGATATAACTTTGGAAGAGGAAGCAGAATTTATAAAGGAATTAAAGTATATTAAGGCCCCAGGAGAGGATGGAATATTTCCTGAAATGCTTAAGGTGGAAAATGATGAGATGATGAATGCGCTTTTGAAACTTTTTAACGTGGCTTGGGATAATGGTGGAATTCCAGAAGAGTGGAAAAATGGAGTGATTATAAAAATACCAAAAACGGGAGATTTAAGTGTGTGTGGCAATTGGAGGGGGATAACTTTGACACCTGTAGTTGCAAAAGTCTTTTCCAAAATCTTGTTGAACAGAATAGAGCCAGTAATTGATAAAATTTTAAGAGAAGAACAAGCGGGATTTAGAAAGGGTCGAGGTTGTAATGATCAGATTTTTATTGTAAGGCATCTAATGCAACAAGCTAATGAGATTAAAATGCCACTTAGTAAGTGTTTGTGGATTTTGAAAAGGCGTTTGATAGTGTTTCACGTGGAGCTATGTTGAAAATTATGAGATTCTATGGTATACCAGAAAAGTATGTAAATATTATTAGAAGCCTGCATGAAGGTACTTTTTGTAAGGTAATGGTGGGTGGTTCTTTGAGTGATCCATTTCAAGTTAGGTCAGGAGAGTTCTTTCGCCAGTGCTGTTTGTTTTGGTTATGGATTATGTTATGAAAAAGGTTGTAAGGAGAACAGGTGCACGAATTAACTGGAAAGAAAATAAGAAGCTGATGGATTTGGACTATGCTGATGATATTGTACTGATTTGCGGAAGTATTTACGAGATGCAGAGGGTGCTTGATGGTCTGGTGGAGGAAGGAGAAAAAGTGGGATTGGTAATAAATTGTGGAAAAACTGAAATTATTAATATGAACGTGGAGAACCAAATCGATTGTGTAATTGGGAATAATATGATGAAGAATGTAGAAAACTTTAAATATCTGGGAACGATTGTATCATCTAATGGATCATTAAACAATGAAATTGAGGAGAGGATTAGACAGGCTTGGCGAGCTGTTGGAACGTTGAAATCTGTCTGGAATAATAATATGCTTTCGGTACATACTAAAGAGAAAATTTACAAGTCCATGGGTAGACCAATTTTAATTTATGGGCATGAGTCATGGTACAGTACAATTGCAACAGATCAGACAGTATTAGGATTTGAGAATAAATACTGAGAAGGATTCTTGGGGTAAAGTGGCAAGACAGAGTTACAAATGCAAGAGTAAGGGATATTACGAGAGTGGAACCAGTTAATGAATATGTGAGACTGTCTCGCTGGAAGTGGCTGGGGCACATATACAGAAAAGAAGGTAGTTTAATACAGGATGTGCCAGAGTGGACTGCTAGAGGAAGAAGAGGTAGAGGTAGGCCGAGGGAAACCTGGTTGAGGACAGTGCAAAAAGAAGCAGGAGAGGAGTGTTAGTGGGACCTGAAGGAGATGGCAAGTGACAAATATTGGTGGAGAGAGTTCATCAAGGCCCTATGCATCCCGTGGGGTGGCACAGGAAATTATATATATATATATATATATATATATATATATATATATATATATATATATATATATATATATATATATATTCGTTTTTAAAGGCTCCAATATATATATATATATATATATATATATATATATATATATATATATATATATATATATTGTTACATAGCCTATGATTTCATCATCTTTTGTGTAATTTTAACGCACAGTATGCTGCATGTTTGATCACGAGCGTGTTCTGCCTCAGTCCCCCCCTTCTACCGTTATAGTAGAGTAAGTCGTTCTTTCTGTTGTTCAGAGCAGGATTGTCAACTCTTTGTCCCCTATGGCTTCATTTGCGCGTCCTTCTTACAAGTTGTATCAAGCTCTACCGGCCCCTATATAATGAGCTCAGTCTCTACATTAATTGCCACTTAGATCTACTCCTCATTTTGCTCACATCTCTGTCCTCCCCTGTACAGTTATTATTATTGTGAGTTTCTCAGGAAGTCTCCAGCCATCTAACTGCTGTGTAATTTGAGTATGAGTGTTATTACATTTTGTTCTTGTACTGTATAACATAAGGTGTTAATTTGTAGGCCTAGTGAAGTTTTTGTGCTTAGTGTAAAGTTTTACTATCAGCCATCATTAATAATATTTTGTATCTGTAATAATTTATCTTGCATTAACTGAGCATTACCCAGTGTATTTTCATTTTAACAGGGCTGACTTAGATATATTTACTCATGCTAATTTCGTGTTAATAGAGGCTATTGCAGTTAACCATATATTTAACCTGTTTTTTTGCCATTACATTATCCTTATGAGTTCTGAATGTTTTGTTGTTAGTTTGAGCATTAAACTTTAACTTGTAATTTTATCTAACTCTTTTGTTTTGAACCTGGAACTTTACGGGACAGTAGTGATTTTTAGTATTCTCACTTAAAGTGTACATTATCTTTCGCTGTTCCGTAACAATATATATATATATATATATATATATATATATATATATATATATATATATATATATATATATATATATATATATATATATTCGTTTTTTAAAGGCTCCAATATATATTATATATATATATATATATATATATATATATATATATATATATATATATATATCGTTTTTAAAGGCTCCATATATATATATATATATATATATATATATATATATATATATATATATATATATATATATATATATATATATATATATCCTCGTATGTTATTATAGTTATATATGGTTATGATAGAAGAATACATAGATACAGATACTGTATATGGATATACGTGTGTGTGTGTGTGTGTTTGTGTGTGTGTGTGTGTGTGTGTGTGTGTGTGTGTGTGTGTGTGTGTTACATGACAAAGCTATGTGTTTGGCTTCAGTTATGGTCAGAGAATAAATTCGAGAGCAAATGTCTACATCTTAAACAGTAAAGTTGCAATATATATTTTTAAATTCTGTCAGAATCTTCTTGACCCATTTCATCCAGTTTATTTGAGGACATTTCTTTTATTGCTCTTTTGCCATTTGGTCAGTTATTTTGTTTGTCAATTTTTTCACGTTAGGCTGTGACCATTAAAAGAAAAAAAAAAAAAACAAGACTGTGCATTAATATTTTTATTGTCGTTCAGTGAGCCTTCACTGTTGAGTTCCACTAAGTCACCATCTATAGTAATTCCATCAAAGTTGGTTTGTGCAACTAGGTACAAAAGTTCTCCTCTTATACTCCTGGGTTTCTTCTACTGGCTAATATTCCTAAACTGAGAGAAGTTTGGTATGTTTCTATGTCCTAATATTCAACCTCATCTACTTGTCACTGCCCACTACTGGCTAATAGCACTAAGCTAAGAGAAGCACCTCTATGTTCCTGTGCCAATAAATCCTGTTATATGAAATGATTCATCAGGAAGGAAAGTGGCGGACATACCTGATGAGGAAGATGTAGGAATAGTAGGCCATCTTTTGTCCCTGATAGTACCATTGCTTCCATGCATTGCATCGATACATGTTGTCACTGAAGGCTGCCACAACTGGTCCTGGATTTTTTTTTTTTAAACTAACGAAAAAAGTGAACTTAGGTTATGTTATGTTTGATGAGATGAGGAAAGGTTAAGTAAAATTAAGTGTGGTTTTGTTAGTTTAGATTTGATTGTGCTAGCTTACATTTCTTTGGTGTGATTAGGTAAGAGTAAGTTAGATGACATTAGGTTACAGAAGGTTAAATCAGAGTAATTTACGTTAGATAAAGTTTTGCTTGGTTAGGTTTTCCTAGCTTACTGTAGGTTATGTCGCTGTTTTATATAAGATTAAATCAGATTAGATTGCCTTGGATTTTTTGTTTATTGTTGAATGGCTAAAGAGCCCAAAACATGGTTTGGCACTCTGGTTTTGATTATCTTTGAGCCCATACAACATTTATTACTTATTCTTATAAGCTGAATTGACTTTACTACTCAATGTTGATATCAATAAATGTTTGTCATCTCCATCATCACCATCATGATCATCATCTCCGTCATTTCAGTGTAAGACGTTAGAAAAGGTAAAAGTGAGAAGCAACATAAGATAAAACACAAGGTAGTAGGAGAACTACGGAGTGCTTTCGAAGATTAATGCAGCTTACAAAATGACACCCACCTCTGTTATTGCCTAATATGGCAAACAAAACACCCCTTTTTGTGGCACATGCCATAGTAATCAAATTAAACATTATTCTTCTGACTTTCTTTCACCACAGTGTTGTTCTTGATACACCCTTCCTTATAACAATAATTCGCTGATTATGCTCAGATATGCTACAGATCAAGAATGGAATCATAATTGTTTAGCACGGTACTGGATTTGTCATAATTCTGCAATGTTTGTAACGTACACCTTATCCATCACTGATTCATTAATTTAATTGCATCATATTACAGTCGTTTCTGTGACCACATTTTTTTTATGAAATTAAATCGTATTAAAGAAAAACTACCACATAGAATTTTATTTCAAGCCTTATGCATTATTTCGCAAGCATAATATTTTTTGTTTCATTTATTATCCAGTAAGAGGACAGAAGTCCACTCCTGCGTATAAGGAGAAGCTCATCAAACCATCGTACTGCAGGCAAGTATTTTCGCCTTTTCTTATCAAAACTCCAATTCCATTATTGGAAAGCTTGTTCTCTATCGCATCCAGTGGTATATGGAAAGCAATATCGGCCAGAGAAAAATTTTGTGGTAGGAAATGTGGGAATTTACTTGCTGCTGAATTTGTTGTGTTCACTGTGCTTTCATATGGTGGCACTCAGTGCCGGTCCTAGCTTTTCTGAGGCCCTACGCTGGATCCCCTTTGGAGGCCCCCCCCCCCAACTCTTATTACATTTCTCCCCCTACCCTTATATTCACCAAAGTTATACCCCTATCCTGAGCAATGTAAAGTAAAAAACTAGCACTGCATAATCTTGTATTCTCTGAATAAAAAAAAAATAATGATACTTTGTGTGAAACTATAATTACAATTTAGTATGCATAATTTAATGTCCTAACTCCAATATTACGCTCCACGACGCCACCATGGAAGTTTTTGTTTACTCGTATTCGTTATGGAAACGTTTAGTCTTGTAAAATTTTATGAGCAGCCTTGTATTTCTAATATATTTTAGCCTGCTACGGAAAATTTTCTTCCTGAATTATTCAGTGTTTATAAATGGAAAAACCTTTACCATATTTGTGAATATTTAAGTTTGTTATACTAAAGGAGGGGGGAGGTCTCTTGTGGCGTTTATCCTCCTATCACATTGCAGTACTATTTTACGCCATAACCAGGTGACGAACGCCTAGCGTGAACAGCAAATTTATTTATGGTACGAAAAACGGGAACGTCAGATACTTTCGTCAATACTGGCTCTTAGTTTTTATAGTACGGCCATAACACATCGGTCAGGAACGTTAACAGTAAAGTTTGGTCAGTTTAGCCACTTTCGATATTAGAAAAACAGTAGCTTACAATCGCATGATGAGTGGCAATATTAAATAATATAATACTAACCTTTACGGTTAGCATGAGCTTCCTCATGTAGCCTTTTCTTTGTTCGTTCATCAAACCTGAGAGATGTTTACGATTCGATGTCAGTTTCCTGACTGACAGCAACAGTCAGCGTGACAGGCGCTCTGCTGATCTGCAGTGCAGCACTCAGTATTGTCACCAGAATTTAACGTTAAATCCCACTAAACAAATTTCTAATTACCACTATTTTTTGTTACTCTAAAAGACTAGTGTAATTTTTGCCTGCAATTATTCAGTTATTATTATTTATACAACGTTCATGCACGTGGAACCAATTAATCAATATAAGCACCATTCTCGACGTACTTTTATTTTTTTTATAATTATTTATTTTTGTAATACACATCCTGAGGACGGGAGGACCCACCAGTGATCGGAGGCCCTACACACTGAGCGTAGTGAGCGTATAGGAAAGACCGGCCCTGGTACTGGCACTTGATTGTATGTGTGTATGTGTGTGTGTGTGTGTGTGTGTGTGTGTGTGTGTGTGTGTGTGTTAATTCAACACCAAGCATAGACTTAACAGGCCTTTCCCTTCTCCTGTTTGTTACACATTTTCAAGAGTTACAACTCTGACACTACTACTGACTATTTACAAAGAAAATATGCTAAAGCTGTCTCATTCAGAACTGGTGTGATATTTTTATCCTTAACCGTATGAGAGAGAGAGAGAGAGAGAGAGAGAGAGAGAGAGAGAGAGAGAGAGAGAGAGAGAGAGAGAGAGAGAGAGAGAGAGAGAGAGAGAGAGAGAGAGAGAGAGAGAGAGAGAGAGAGAGAACAAAGAAAATGTGCTAAAACTGTTTCATTCAGAACTGGTGAGACATTTTTGTCCTTAACCGTATGATAGAGAGAGAGAGAGAGAGAGAGAGATGCAAACACAAGTAGTACTCAGAGAGTGTAACACCCGCATCCACCATGTGATCTGAGGCCGAATATTTGAATTTGCCGTGTAACCTTAACCATCCACAAATTACTTACAAACTCGAATTATTTCATGATTCACTAACTCTTAACTCTCCCACCAACACTGGTTCAAGTCAGATCAGAACTGAGTTGACTGGTCCAGTGACCTCGAGCTTTGATCTTTCTTTTGTGACCCTGATTTCTGACTGATTGTTAAAAAAAGAAACTAATTTATATTTACATTTTAATCCAAACTTAATGTTTTTTTTTTTTTTCTGCGCCAAATAAAAACTGTTTAAGCTGCCCTTGTCATGTGTCCTATCTCTCATAAGAACAATAGGTCAGACTCTTGGGTATTCCTCAACCCATCCACAGAGGTTGGTCCAAATCAGATCAAATTGTCTTAGTTCTTTGCTCATCCACGGACACATGGATCATAATTTGACCTTGTCCTGTGACACTGGCCATTGATTATTCTCGAATCTGAATCCGTTTCTTTTTCCCTGACCTTAACACTTTCTCAAAGTTTGTTGTATATCGATTAAAAACTGTTTCAATTGACCTTGACCTTGACCATTCATATATTGTTCAATTAAAAAAAAAAGTTCTGCTCCATGACTGACCATCAACTCTTCCAGCAGCTTTGGCTTTAATCGGATGAACACTAAATTATTTGTTAACACGCTCACACAGACCGTGTTGACCTTGTCAAAGAAGTACAAAGAAGGCAAACAGCACCAGACCTGTTAGTCCTTTCGTGGCTGTCTGGTGACCTTGACCTTTTACTAATTGTTCTCAAACATGAATCCCTTTGTTCTTCCCTGACTCTTAACCCTTACAAAAGTTTAGGGTGCATCGGCTGAAAACTAAGTTCACCTTAACCGATGACTTTCACATTTCTTCATTTAAAAAAAAAAAAAAAGTTTCCCATTGGACGATCCTCAACTATTCCACGAAGACTAAAATCAGGTGAAAATTGTTAGTTATTTGTTAGCAAACATGCATGTGTTGAACTCTCACCTTGTCCTGTGACACTGACTTTTGGCCGATTGTTCTCGTAATCAAATTACTTCATTGTATGACACTCTCAATAAATTCCCAAAGTTTGATTAAATAAGAAAAAAAAGCATTTAAAGGTGTGTTTGGCAGATCAACGTTTGACCCAGCGCTATGATCTTGATGTTTAACCTATTGTTCTAAAACACAGTAGGGTATTGTATGGGCTGTCACTCCACGCTTCCTAATATCACTTTTATTCCAGCTCCTCACATCTTACTTTTAATTTCATTATTACCCCTGCTTCTTTCTACCTTACTACCGCATAATCCAATTTATGACTTGGTGTTGGCTATATGCGTTATGCCTTCCTTCCCTTCTCCATGTTTACACCAAGTGTAGTAAAAAACAATTGACAAATGTTTGAGTATATTTCACACACACACACACACACACACACACACACACACACACACACACACACACACACACACAGCAAAAAACAACACTCGCGTATTGTCAAAAAGGAGAGAGGAGTGTAAGATGAGTTGAACTCCAGACCCTTTCATTTGTGTCCCAGGTGGGTCCACCCTACTTCGCCTTGGATCCTACTTCACTTGTTGCTTTATTGTTGTAGTGTAGTGACCAAAGAAAGGAATAAAGAAACGGAGTGAGCAAAAAAATTATAAATGAGGAGAGAAAGGAAACGAGACAATGAATGAGACGGAGAAAGAAGAAAGTATGGGAATGGACATGCAAGAAGGAAACTGGGACAAAAAGATGGAAACTGAGAAAAGAGGAGGAAAGAAAGAGGAGAATGATGCAAAATGTGAAATGTAGGACAAGGATAATAATGCTGTAAACAATAAAAGCAGGTATAAATGGTACAGGTGTTATCTGAGTACACTTGTTGCAGTGTCCCAGGCCGCTCCACCTTGCTTCATCTTACCTCCTACCTCTTGTACCTTGTGATGCTGTAATATCGACGAAAAAGAGTTATAAGTAAAGGGAACAAAAAGCGTTGGAAGAAAAAGTGGATGTGAATGGCAAAAGAAAGGAAACTATCAGGAGAGAAATGACTATGAAAAAAGAGAACGAATTAAATATGAAACTAAGAAAAGTAGAAATGAAAAAAACGAGAACATTCAAAAGCAAAGAAAGAAAAATTTGGACGAATGGAAAGAAATAATTAAAACAGGATACGTAAAGGTATGATGTGGAAGTGTAGACAGGTATAGTAGTGCCAGGCCGCTCTACCTATCTCCATATCGCCTCCTGCCTCCCTGGGTGTTTATAATGCTTTAATACTCTGCCCATTTTAACTTGGCCTAAAAACGCCATCTCTTCATCATGATTGCTGAGCTATTACAAGAGATAAAGACTAGAATATGGTGCAGTAATCTGTCTACTTAAACGAGGCACAAAATTGCCATCTCTTAACCTAGTACCGAATTTGAACAAAAGGATATGTTGCTATATTCTGTACGGTTTACCCTAACCTAAATTTATCATCCTTCTATCTGTAACTCTGAAGTTTCGAATTTGATCCTAGTCATGAAGATGTGCTATTGAAACCCCATTCACCATTCAGTTACGGGGTATCCATTGCAAAATGATGTAAACCTTTGCCAAGTTAAGGTGGAAGAAATGTGGTGGTGGCCTAGATCTAATGTTGCTAATGGTGATGATGATGATGATGATGATGATATTCGTTATGTTTTATGATAAAACAATGAGTGCATAATGATATTCGTAATAATGACGGAGTAATTAATGACGGTGGAGATGATAATATTGATAGTAATGATGATGGTGATGGTGATGATGATGATGATGATGACTAAGTGATAAATAATGTGTTAGTGGTATGGACGGTGATGTATATTTGTAATAATGATGATAGCCTTACTTCATTTCACATCTTACTTCTCGTGTAGCTTGTGATATAATATAATTAGAAGAGAAAACAGAAGGGAAAGAGAGAAATAAAAAAGAAGCAAATATCTGGAAGAAAATAAACAATTGACAAAACAAATATAAAATGGCTATATAATGGAGAAATAAGTAGAAGAGGATATAAAGAACACAATGGATAAGAAAAGGAAGGGAACGCAGCAAGAACGAAAGAAATAAGAATAAATAGCAAAAGGCATACAAATACAAAATAGAAGAAGAAACACTAACGAAGAAATTAAGTATAAATAAAAAGGAAATAAAGGAATGGAGGTTGTAACTCAGTGCAGGTGTAGTGGAGTGCCAGGCCGCTGCACCTTACTTCATATCCCCTCCCACCTGTCTTGTACCTTGTGATGATGTACTATAATGCAGAAGAAAAGACAACTGGAAAGAAAGAAAATGATGATGATGATGATGATGATAATGGTGATACTGATTGTTTGCTTATTATTGATGGTTATAGTGATTATAATACGGAAATTGATGATGTTAGTGATGATGAAGATAATGAAATAAAAGCTCAGTTCTACACAACCAATAATGGAGATGGTGTTAGTGATGCTGAAGAGTGATGTAGATTAACTTTGATGATGATGATGACGATGTTCTACTTGTACACATCAGTAAGGGTGTGTGTGTTAGTAAGGTTGAGTAGTGATGAGAGTTGGCTTTCATGATGATGCTGATGATGATGGTAGTGGTATTCAAAAGAAAATTAACAAAAAAAAAAGAAGGTGAATTGGTGTATATGAACTCCTGGCCTCTGGTGTAGGGACTCAGGCCGTTCGAAACTTCTCGGTCTCATCTCCTTCTTGTTATTCATTTTATTTTTCCAATGTCTTGGTGATTTCATGCAGGTAGGTTAGGGCAGACTTTTGTAGCTGGAGGGGTTGGGTATCGTCTATTGTACATTAAAAACTGCTGTATTAAGGGGATCTTCCCTGAATAAAATCCTTTGGTGATGCCAAGAATAAAATATGTATTACGTCACTGTACTGAAGGTGTTGATATCGGCAGAACTACCTCCTGCCACCTGATGTCCAGCTGTAGGAGGAGGTACATAGAAAAATACACTGAAAGGTAAATAGATAGATAGACAGACTGTAGAATATGAAAAGGGGAAGCAAAGAGAGACAAGGAAATGAAGACATAAAAGGAGAAAGAAATATATACAATGAGAGACAAAAAAGGCAGATAAAGGTTTACATTCAGTACAGGTGTAGTAGCCTACCAAAATTCTGCACCTTACATCATCCTGCCTCTAACATCTTTTGTAGCTTGTGATGATGTAATATAGTGGTGGTTTTTATCTGATGTTACTAACAGTGGTTGAGGTGATAGTGATGGTGATGATGATGATGATGATGAGGAGGAAGGTAATAATGGTTATATAGGTTAATTATGACGATTGTACTGCTGATGGTGATAGTTTTCTAGGTTAGTTTTGATGATGACAGTGTTTAACGTTATGGACAATAACGATGATGGTGGTGGTGTAGTATTTATACTGATGTCCAGTAGGTTAGCACGGATGATGATACTTTTCCTTCCTCTCTCCTCCTACCTTTCTTTAACTTGTGAAGCTGTAATATAATGGGAATAAACTGTCAACAACGAGAAAGAATTAAAAACAAAATAAAAGGAAAGGTATGATTAAGAAAAAAAATCAACGGAAATTACAAAAAAATGGTTATGAATGAGAGATGAATAAAAACAAAATACAACGAAAATATGAAAAGAGGAACGAAGCTAAGTAGAACAGGAAACAAAAGTAATATGAACAAAACAGAAAGGAGAAAGAAAAGGGAAATGAGAAAAATGAACCAATAAAGGAGCATATGATGCATAGGGTTGAACTCCAGACACCTATACTTGTGTCCCAGGCCGCTACACCTTACTTGATATGGCCTACTACTTCCCTTGATCAATAATTCCTGCAATATATCATGAACAAAGAAAGGAGAGAGAGAGAGAGAGAGAGAGAGAGAGAGACAGACAGACAGACAGACAGAAGAAAGAAAACGAACGAAAAAAAGAAAACACGAATAATGAAAATGAGAAAGAAAGGAGAAAAGACATAAAAAGAAGAAATGGAAAGAAGGAAGGAAACTGGCAAAGAACTAGGAAGATATGGAGGAAGAGAAAGAAGCAAAACATGAAATGAAGGAAAAGGAAGGAAACACAGGAAGATAGAACGAAACGAGATAAAATGGCAAAGGTGTTAAGCTGGTACAGGTGTAGTGTAGTCGAGTCCCAGGCCGCTCCACCTTACTTCATCTCGCCTCTTACCTCTCGTGGTGCTTATGTTGTTAGGCGAGAAAGCAAAGACGAAAGAAAACGAGCTAAAAAGAAAATAAAGTTACAGAAAAAAGTGAGAGGACAGAGACAATTAAATATAGGAAATGAAAGAATGATCCCCCTATAATAAGCACCATTATTACGAAAGAGGAAGCAGAAAGTAAAAACATTTTGAACTAGAATGGCACTCAGTAGAGTGCATACCTCCGCCATCAACATCCATGGAATATTCACTGAGAAATTTACGAAAATGTCGACAAACGCCCTATCTCGCAATGTTAAAGGTGAAAAAAAAAAAAAAATCCTGGATCAGCACCTTTATCCGGATCCGCACCAAAATTTATTGGAGTCTATTCTGGGCCAAGGCCCATTCTTTTACCAAGTTTCGTGGAATCCCATCCAGTAGTTTTTGTATAATCTTGCTCACAAACCAACAAACCAAAAAAAAAAAAAAAAAAAAAAAAAAAAAAAAACAGGGGTGAAAATATAACCTCCTTGGGGGAGATACTGAAAAAGAAAAAAAAATGGTGAGAAATAAGAATGAGAGAAAGAATAGAGAAAATACATATAAAGGAATGGAAGAGAGAAATAAAGAAAAGGAGGTGTATTAGATCTTTGGGTGACGATTTGATCTCAGTCCAGGTGTAGCAGAGTCCCAGGCCGCTGCACCTTACTTCATCTCGCCTCCTACCTCTCTTGTAGCTTGTGATGCTGTAATATAGTGGTGGCTGTGATCTAACGTACCTAATGCTGGTAACAGTGATGCTGATGCTGCTGATGGCGATGATGATGATGATGATGATGATGATCGATATGATTATAGCGTTGGTGATGCATGTTACAGCTGACGAGTATAGTGTTATTGTTTGAATAATGATGATAATAATGATGATGCTGGTGGTGGTGGTGGTGGTGTGTGATGACTGTGATATGCCAAATGCCACAGATTGTTTAATAGATTATGATGTTGATGGATATGATGATGGAGATGTAGGTTACAAATGACGAGTATAAAGTAAAATGTATGGATGATGGTGATGATGGTGATACGCAGTAAATCACTACGATAATGATTAGCTTATTTCATCTCGACTCTCCCATCAATTTGTATCTTGTGATGCTCTGATGTAACAGGAAAAGTAAGAATGAAGAAAGAGAGAAGAATAAAGAGTGAGGAAAAGAATGCCATAAAAAAAGGTAGGAAAAACTATAAAGAAATTATATATATATATATATATAAAGCAAATAAAAAATCTGTAAAGAATGGGAGGTCTTTAAGGGAAAGTAAGAAGAGAGAGGGATGAAAAGAAGATAAAATGGAGAAAGGGATAAAGCAATGTAATAAAAAACTAAAGATATGAAAAAGAAGGGCAGACAATGTGGAAAGAACGAAAGAAAGGATAAATAAAAGAAAAAGGAATGTAACCGAAAAAGAAAGAAAAGAGTGAAAGAAATAAAATAAGAATAAGAAAAGGAACATCATCTAAATCGAGTTGAACTCAAGTCACCTTTGTTAGAATCTCAGGCGGTTCTACCTTACTTCACCCCGGCTCTTACTTCCCTTGTATTTTTATCACTGACACAGTGAAGAAAGAAAGGCCACCGAAAGAAAACTAGAAAGGAGAAATAAAAAAGAAAGGAAAGAGACAAAAGGCAAGAAAAGGAGAAAGACAGAGAAAGAAAGGACAGAACAACTGAAGAAACGAAGGCAGAGTAAAATGGAATTTGAGACTGAGGGATGAAAAGCCTGGCAAAGATTATATGAATTGCAAATTAAAGGGGGGAGATGTAAATTTTAATTCAAAATAACACCTTCCATGCGATGAGATTTTTGACATTTGCCACCCTTGAAGCGAAGTTGGGTGTCGTGTGTGTGTGTGTGTGTGTGTGTGTGTGTGTGTGTGTGTGTTTTAACAAAATAATTCAAACGATTTTTATTCGATTTTAGCCAAACGGGTTGATGGGTTGTGGGTCAGCAAATGAACAATCCAAGTTTTTGAGAGTAACAGTTCAAAGGTCAGGCTCAGAGGGCTGGGTCAAACACTTGCCTAGCATAATCAATCTGGATGGTTTTTATCCAGTTTTAAGTAAACTTGGAAGTGTTAAGGGTTAAGCAAGAATGAAATGTTTCAAATCCGAGAACAATCGAAGATCGAGGACACAGACCAATGTCAAAGTCCGACATGTGTTTATTGATTGCCAATAAAATACCCCATACAAACTGTTCAGATTTTAACCAATCTTAGTTGAAGACTGATGGCAATCGAAGGAATAATTCTCTTGTTCTGAGAGGAAATAGTATTGTAAAAGGTCAAACTCTCAAGGCAAGGTTAAAGTAAATATTGTCTCGGATTAAGAGCAAACCTTGTGGAATGACTGAGGATAAGGCATGAATAAAAAGATTCTATTTTGATCACAAAGAGCCAAAGTTCATGGTCCCAGTGAAAGGTCAAAGGCCAAGGTTATGAGACAAGATTAACACAAACAGCACCGATATAACTTTAAGCAAAGTTGGTGGAAGGGTTAAGGATTAGGAGCAACTTTCCCAGCCAGAGGGGTTAGATAAAGCCTTCATTAAACCATTTACTGCAAGAGGTCTGCACCAAGTTTAATATAATCGTCTGCAGGCAGAAAAAATGACACTGAAAATAAGTCACCTGATGGAAGGGTTCAAGCAGGGGTGGGGAACATTTCTCCTAGTAAGGGCCATTAGGATATTTTTAACATCATTCTCAGGCCATACAAAATTATCAACTTAAAATCAACCGTAGCCCAGAACATTATATATATATATATATATATATATATATATATATATATATATATATATATATATATATATATATATATATATATATGTATGTATATATAAACAAAGTCTGACGAAAGAACAGGGGTCAATCCCAGGCCTCACTGACCACAACCAGGAATCTACCTGTGGTAACGATGGTTTATCTATTACAATGTGTATCGATCTACCTATCAATAAATTTACCTTTCTGTCTGTCCACTTGCATATGCATCAATAACCCAGTTAATCAGTGTCTTTTATAATATAATCATAGACGCCATAATAACAAACGTCTCTCTCTCTCTCTCTCTCTCTCTATCAATCAGTCTATCACGCTGGCAATGTATCATTTATCTGCTTGTGTGTCATTCTAACTGTGCTTCTGTTTTTCTCTCTGACATTCTATCTCTCTCCCTATCGATCTCTTTAGCTGTCATTATCTCTATCTATTCACCTAAGTACCTGTGTGTGTGTGTGTGTGTGTGTGTGTGTGTGTGTGTGTGTGTGTGTGTGTGTGTGTGTGTGTTCCTGGCTTCCTATCTAATTATCTGTCTATCAGTCTCTCTCGCCATCTCTCACTCAACACCCAATGCCACAGTACCTCCAGGGTGGCCACAGCAAAACACCTTTAACCCTTTGCCTGCCAATTACCTACTTGCAGTTTACTTCCGCTGACGTCACAGCATTTGACTATGGTGGAGAGAGAAAAAAGTAACACAGTCAAACTGAACAGCTTGGCCGAGGATGTACTAATTGATATTTATTCTGGCTTACGACGGACGATTTTTATTTACCTCATGTACAAAAAATTTAGGGGGGGGGGAATTGCGAATTAGATATCAACACAAAATTAGACCCAGATGATGAACTGTGGCTTGCAACATAGGAAAGAGAAACCATTTGCCTGACGGGTTTGATCCCGGGTCTCACTACTCCGACCCAGGTGTTTAACTGTATAGACCGTAATGGTTTCTGGCATTTTTCTTGGTTTTTTGTCTATCAGTCTTTTTATCAACTATATATTTCTCCATTTGGATCTGTGTTTGTGTTTATCCGTCAGTTTAACACTCCATTGATCCATCCATCCATCCCTCAACTATTTTGTGTTATTTGTCCCTCCGTCCATCCAGCAGTGTGTCTATGTGTGTGTGTATCTGTGTATATGTATAAGTGTCAGAGGTAATGTCCCTCCTTCCATCCAGCAGTGTGTCTATGTGTGTGTGTATCTGTGTATATGTATAAGTGTCAGAGGTAATGTCCCTCCTTCCATCCAGCAGTGTGTCTATGTGTGTGTGTATCTGTGTATATGTATAAGTGTCAGAGGTAATGTCCCTCCTTCCATCCAGCAGTGTGTCTATGTGTGTGTGTATCTGTGTATATGTATAAGTGTCAGAGGTAATGTCCCTCCTTCCATCCAGCAGTGTGTCTATGTGTGTGTGTATCTGTGTATATGTATAAGTGTCAGAGGTAATGTCCCTCCTTCCATCCAGCAGTGTGTCTATGTGTGTGTGTATCTGTGTATATGTATAAGTGTCAGAGTTAATGTCCCTCCTTCCATCCAGCAGTGTGTCTATGTGTGTGTGTATCTGTGTATATGTATAAGTGTCAGAGGTAATGTCCCTCCTTCCATCCAGCAGTGTATCTATGTGTGTGTGTATCTGTGTATATGTATAAGTGTCAGGTAATGTCCCTCCTTCCATCCAGCAGTGTGTCTATGTGTGTGTGTATCTGTGTATATGTATAAGTGTCAGAGGTAATGTCCCTCCTTCCATCCAGCAGTGTGTCTATGTGTGTGTGTATCTGTGTATATGTATAAGTGTCAGAGGTAATCTCGGGTGGCATTATTTTATCCCGGGTGGGTATTATTTCTCGTGTCTTAACATCGGGCTCCTATGACTCACTCTCAGATGCATAAAACCGTCTGGTGGTAGTTATAATACAATACCAGAGTTGTCCCTACCTTGAGAGGGTTAATTATGTTTTTATTAACGATCAAGTTCCTGCAACTCACTCTCATATAAATAAAATTATATGACTTATTAGAATAAAGTACTGGATTAGCAACATGTCAGTTTTGGATCGTAATTTAAGATTTATTATTCAAATTTGAACTGGACAAAAAAGAAAAATTTACAGTTTCCTTGTTCCTCCTTCATAAAACCTGAGCTACGACGGGGATTAGGTAGTAAGTGCGTTTGTGTATGCAGGTGCTAGTTGCCATCCCGAGCCGTTACTATTCACACCCAGTATTCTACCAGTGTTGACCCTTGTGGCCTAACCTTCACGACTTGCTTACTAAGGGAACTTGCAAAGAAAACACACACACACACACACACACACACACACACACACACACACAGAACAAAACAAAAAGAAATAAAATTAAACAAAGTAAACTAGTGTGTTAGAGTGTGCTTGAAATAACAAAATAGAAGCTAGCGGACCAAATCATGGCTCGATCCCTGGCTCTCAGTAGCAAGACCCAGTTTTCTCCCATCACTGGCTGTTTTAGCTTCTGTTTATCTGATTATCTACCTCTGAATTTATCTCTTCTGTTGTTTATCCATACGTCTATCACAGCCGGCCTTTGTTTGAATCTATCTTTTTTGGGGAGGAGGCAGATTACCTGTCTAATTAACAAGTCATTATGTCTGTTTATGTCCTACTCTGTCTATCTGTCTGTGCACCAATCTGTCTTTATAACACTTTTAACATCTATCTACCTGTTTACCTATCTCTATCTATTTATCGATCTATCTATCTATTTGTCTCTGTCTTCCTATCCATCTACCTACCTATTCATCTTTATTTGCTGTTATTTTTCTCTTTCTTTTTGTATATAGCTTTAATCTTTGTTTACCTTATTATTCTGACCAAGTGGTCCAGAAGATGGTAAGTACTGTACAAATATTTTCAATGGTTAGTTCACCGCTGCCTGATTATTACTCTGGATGTGAAGACAGGTACTGAGGTAGTGTATATGACTCACCTCACACACCACCTACCTCCACGTCGCATTATTAAGGTGACTCACACACACCTGGATGATTTATCTGAACTGATTATTTTACCACCTTCTATCGAGTTACGTATTTTTAGGCAATTGATTTTATAAACAGACGATTTCATACAGATTAATTGAAAATTTACTCCTTCACTACGATAAATCCATCGAAAGCTGAATAATATCGTATACAGGTGAGGAGACTAAAATAATAATTTATGTCATCGGACTGAAGGGAGTTAAAAATAGAAGATCAGTCTTTTACGAAAACTAGTTGGTACCCAAGACAACAAAAGGCCAGTTAGTCCTTTCAGTGTTATAGCTAATATTAAATTATACGATTACAGCTTATTTCCTTCAGCTTAAAGGAGGCCTGTCAATGTGGTGGCACTGATATAATCGGCCGGGCCTACTGCCTGGTTATACAAACGTCCTTCAGTATGGTGGACTGCAGGCGCAACTTCAGCCGCATTCAGCCATGTTCACGCCCAGATGAGCCTTGAGCCAAAACAACAACAACAGCACCAGTACGGGCATGATATTTCCCCCACCCCGTGAGACGTTACATAGACAAGATTCACCTGCTGTCTTATAGTTGCTGTTGTTTTTATGGTTGGAGAAAACTTTAAATTAAATAATCAGCAAGTCTATACCGGACACCTTCCAATGACAATCTCCACATAGTATATAATATGTCTTATCCTACCCGGCCCCCACTACCATTTTCGCATATCCCACTCTCTCCTCTCTACCCGCCCCACTCCTTTTCCGTCTCCCCATATAGACAGTCTACGAGAAATGTGTCTCTTTTACCTTTTTATGGTCAACGCGGTTTCGTATAAAATGTCATCTTCACAGTGTTCACTCGTCTCACGCTGGCCCACCTCGAGCTATGATCTTAGCCTATCGTACCCACTCGTGTCCACCCACTCCATCAGTTTCTTGTCCTCCACATTTGCCATAGACTACACCGGCCTGTCTACAACACCCATTTACACAGGGTATACTATATTTCCCTCGCATACCCCACAACCAACGACCGTCTCAACCCATCCCACCCACTCGTCTCTACCCACCTCATCTCTTTCTGATCATATTCACAGGATGTACTTCCCCAGAAATGCCATGCCACCTACAATAATACCGCCAACTCCCCCCTACCCACCACATCCATTTCTTCTTTAATGTGCTGAATATAATGCAAATAACTTCCTTGACTGTCAACAATCTGCGTTACACATACTCACAAGGTATGATTTCCCCTCAGAGACCCACCATCCACCACCATCCCATCCCATCCAGCCCACCCCACCCAGCCCATTAAGACCTGAATCAATATAAATGAAAGTCCTTTTCATCTTGAGGCCTTTTTATTGCATGTTTTCATAAGCAAGGTATGAAACGAACTGTACTGACCTGAATCCACCTGTGGCTTAAAGCTCTGAACTGTCAAATACTGATAGCCACTGCATCGCTAAGGCTGATTCTCGGGGCCTTATCTTTCTAGTCATGAACTGAGTTGCTCTGTACTGAGCTAAATCAAGATGATGGATCTGATAAAAGATTGGATGGTATCTGAACTGACTGAAATAGTCCTGGAGTGATATACTGGGGTCTGCATATGACCACAATGATCTAGCATGACCTTTGGATCGAAGCTGACCTACAGTAATTGGACCTGGCTGGACCTCAAGTGTTCTGATTGGTCCCAATTCAATGTACAGATCCTGAATGAACCAAAACTGGACCTATCTTGCACTGTAAGACGTCCGATCTAATCATCCCTAGTGGATGTGAAGGACCTCAACGGACCGAAATGAACCTAACTGTACCGGAGTTTCTCTGAACATATATATGAAACAACCTGACTAGGCCAAAATGCTTGAGAAGGACTTGACTGGACCTGGATAGGCATTGATGAACTTAATTGCACCTAACTACCGCAGTTATTCCTTTTTCACCTTCCTGAAGTCTCTCTCTCTCTCTCTCTCTCTCTCTTGTACTTCTTAGTGCTACACCAGCTTACTCCTTGTCACATCCTTTAGTGTTTACATACAGTGGCAACAGACCAGGCAAATACTCACCTCTTTTCTGTGCAGTTCTCACGTGCCTCAGTTAACCAGTAGTCTTCTATGTACACAGCGGGTCAGTTCTGTAATGTCTTATGTGTGTCTTCCCCACTAACCATGATTTACAGTATTGTGAACGAAATATATCCAGTCATCTCAGAATAAATGGATCTTGATTTTAGATTTCTGTTGTTCAGTTGTCTTTGTGAGACGATCCATCTGCCTTTGGTTCAAGCGGAAACACCTGAAATCTAAAATATCTTCTCAGATACCTAAATACCTGCGAATTCTTCATCATTACCTAAGTACCGGAGTTTCTTAACTTATCCGATTTTTAAAAAAAAGTTTTGTACTACAGTGTAAATACCTTAATGTCAACTGCTATGCATTGACTTAAATTCAGCTGTATTTCTGCTTCCATTCCAATGTGGCACACTCATTATCAGTCACATGTACTGTATAAGTACAGTATTCCTGGTTGAAATTACCGACATTAATGATGTTGCTTATGTTAATACTACAGTCTGGATGTAGGTGTTATTTGCCTGTTAAATATAAGCAACATATTATCGTGGGTATATGAATGTAATTTCGTCCCCCCCTCCCTGACATCGATGAATTAGGTTTAGTATTACACCATCTCTCTCTCTCTCTCTCTCTCTCTCTCTCTCTCTCGCTGTGCTCGTACCTACAAAGTTTGGAGATTTACGCGTAAAGGCATAATGTCTGCAATTACACTAACACTAAATTGTAATGAAACTTTCATTGCTACAGGGCGCTGGGGAACAGAAACTACGAAATTAGAAGTCCATCCTTTCCAGAAAATATATTTAGCTTCCATTTACATTTCACTTAAACTAGACTTCTTTTTACAGTCGAGTAACTTCGTGGGAGTTGAATGTTACTCCAGTGTTGGGTGAATGTTGATTGTGAGTGAGGGTAAGCGTGTGGCGTGGTCTGGATTAAAGTGAAGGTCAGGGTGAGGATATGGGTAAGGGTAAGGGTGAGAGTGAGGGTGGGGGTGGATGTTGAACAGATTGTGGCTGGTGAGGGTAAGGCTGTGTGTCTTAGAGTGGATGAGGATATGCGATAGAACAGGTGATGATTATAGCGGGATAGTGTGGGTAAGGGTGACGTGTGGGGTAGGGTGGATGAGGGTGATATGCAGTGAGGGTGTTGGTGTGAGATAGGGTGGGTGTGGGTGCGGCGTAAGGTGAATTATATGTAGGGTAACAATCTATTTACCTTGGACATTTAATGGTGGGATGGGTAGAGGTAAAGGTAAGGGTTCGATGGGATAGATCAAGTAATAATGAAAAAGGGTATGCTAGGGGGGCTGGGATTGTGACTAGATTAGTTGTGGGGTTCTCGAGTGAGGGGGTGAGGGTGTGGTAGCAGGGCTGGGACTATGACTACATTAGTTCTGGGGATGTTGACTGAGTGGGTGAAGGTGTGGTAGCAGGGTTAGTGCTGTGACTAGATTAGCTGGGGGGTTTAGGGTGGGGTGGGTGAGGGTGTGGGAGGGATGATGGGAGGGCCAAGGTTGTGGCTGGAGTAGTGATGGGGCTGTGTGATGGGGTGGGAGATGAGGTGGGAGGGATGACTGTTCGGTATGATGGGATGGCTAGTGCAGTGGTGGGTGAGGATAGATGATCTAGAGTTAAGGGTTGATTGGTTGATAAAGTGACGATGAGTAAGGGTTAGGTATTCTCTCCTGTCTTCTTTCCGTTTTCCGTACTCCATCGAAAAGGTCAACAAACAGCATCCATAAGATGTGGCTCGATACTGAGTACCAGTAAGTCGCCGCCTGTTGCATGTAGTGTTCAATCAGTGTGGTTTTCGCACATCATCATTTCTCAGGCATGTATCAAACTTTTGTTTGTTGTATGCCTGAGCTTCGTCTTTCTGGTTAAGTTATGAAATATAATCTGGAAGTATCATCCGTTATAAAGGTGTCCTGGAGTGTGTCCTACGGCCTGAGAGTCGGATCAGAGTAGGAGATACTAGGTGCGAACCTATGTGGAAATGGGTGCATACAGATTTACTTTATGTACCGTCCACCGCACCGGATTGTCGGTGATGATGCTAGATTGTAAAGTGAAGTTAATGAGCTACATGGGGAAATGGTTAAAGCTATCCCACGTGGCCTCAAATGTCACGTTAAATAGACAGGTAAAACAGAAGATGCAGAAGTATAATGTTTATTAGCTTTGCTGATAAACCCGTCTTGACCCAGGGGGCAAAATGCCCACAAAGAGGAGGATCTTCTTAGATCATGTATTACCAGGGCCGTTCGCAGTATTTTTGAAAGGAGGGGGGTTTGAAAAAAAAAATGATTACATAGTTTATTCACTTTGCTTCATTTATTCATTCACTCACCATCTAATCCTGTGTTGCCCCATGAGGAGCGTAGGAGCCCGGGGCTTCAAGTTGGTCCTCTGACATTTAGAATGAGAGTGACCAGCCTCACTCATCCCTTGGATGTAAACCTGCACAGGCTCAATCCTGTTGGGGCACCTTAATTACCCGCTAAACTATGTAACGCAATACGGTAAACTTAGGTACTGTAACTGACTAAAGTACTGAAGGGGTACAAACTGAGGATAATTTACATACTGAACTCTACAGAACATTGACTTTGAAACAAAGAATTCTGTCGTTTACTTGACGTCTTTCACTATAAAACACAGGAAAAACAAGACAAAACACATCTTCATCAGCTGAGTTCTGACCGTAAACTAACTCACTCTACACAGAAGTACCGTTTATATCCCCTATGAAACAGTCTAGAAATTTTCTCTATGTTCTACAAACGTCCATTTTTTTTTTCTAGTAGCCTTCCATGACCTTCCATTTATTCTCTTCGGTAACAGAACATTGTAGGACCTTCGTGAAACTTCATGATTAATTCTTTCTTATATTATGTAGAACTTTTCAACTTTTTCTATTATTTTTCTATCTTGTAACGTTCTTAACAGAATTTAATTAATCTAGTGACTTGCGTTTTTAATAATATTTTCTTTCGAATTTTTCATTCCACATGGGGGGGGGGGAATTAAACCCCCAACCCCTCTCCCCCGTGTGCACGGCCTTGCGTATAACCCACTACAGATGACCTCATTTCAGGCTTGACTGTAGACGAGTCATTAAGAGGAAGTGGCAATAACCTAATTAGATTATCACTGGACGTACATCAAAGCCCTTGCTGAATCCACATACACCAGACTTTAGTATGTTAGAGGGGATGTGGAAAGGAAAAATCCCCCCCCCTCTCTCTCTCTCTCTCTCTCTCTCTCTCTCTCTCTCTCTCTCGGTTTCCTTTAACTGAACTGTCCTTAAGAGGGATATATTTGGTCGTCTCTTTGTTCATGTGTCTTCCGTGTGTAAAATAAAATGGACGTTTATAAAATACACGTAGACAGTAATCAAGAAGCGTCAGTGTCAGTGTACCCTTGTGGAAAGTGTCTTCCAAATAATTATTGGGTAATTATTTTATATGTCCTTCCACGATGAAATGGTAGTTAGTATAGGAAAGCCAATGAAGAAGCGTCATTAGTCACGCTAATCATGAATATCAGGAAGGCATCACCGTATTTACTGCTGAAAAACGAGGTAAAGTCCTGTGTTTAATCTGAAGGGTGATATTACCGTGGTGGATCCTGCGGTGCTTATGATCCTCCAAGACTCCGTCTTCTCATGGCGCTATTCATATTTTCTCCTATTATTTATTTTCCTTTCCCTATCCCATTCAACATGATGAGGTCTTAAAAGTGTACTCCACCTCGTTTTTCTCTTTAATCTCTCTCTCTTCTACCAAGAACTTCTTGTAACTTTCAAATTTTCACTTATTTTTCTCTGCATTGCTAAATTTCTTCAGTACCATGACTTCTGCGAAATGTTTCTTGGCATTTACAGCAATTTGATTCATACAAAAAAAAAAAAAAAATGAAATACAACGTCCAGTTACATCATTACTTCCGGATATCCTTCGTAAAGTGAATAAAATCCCAGAGCTAAAATAAAGCAATCTCGGATGCATGCTTCCCTCTATGGTCTTTATGTGATAGTGAGAAATAACAGCAATCTTAATTTTATGACACCCTTTCTCTCTCACTTCCATTTTCCTCTCTCTACCCTTTACCTCCTCTTCTTCTGCTCCATTCTTAATTCTCTGCCCTTCTTCTGCCATTGTCTCTTCTCGTTCTTTCCATTTTTCTGCATCTCACTTGTTGCTATCACCTGCTAACGACATAATTGCTCCAACAGCACCATGCACACAGGCTGATGAGTGCTTGCGATGGGATGACCTGGGGACACTAAACAGGGTTCATGAGGCAAAACTGTTTCTTGGTTACGAGGGGAAAATGTCTGTGTACCTCATGTAATGGAAGAAAGCAAGCAGAGAGAGAGAGAGAGAGAGAGAGAGAGAGAGAGAGAGCAGTTGAATACTGAAGGCCAAAGTGAATGGAAAAAGTTTGCCGAAGGAATGAAAAGGATAGAGACGGTGCGAGGAAGTTGGCGTGACAAAGGAGGAAGGTGGTGGGACAGATTGTGGGTAGGAAGGGGGAGGAAGAGACGAGAAAAATGATATAAGTGAGCGAATAAGAGAAAGAAGTGAGGCAGGAACAGAGGAAAGAAGAACGCAAATGAAAGATAGTGAGAAATTTTTTTTGGGAGATTGATAGAGCGATTAATATTAATGTATTATGCGAGGGACTGTCCTACGTATGCAGTAAGAATATGAAAGAAAACGACATGTAAGAAAAATCTAGATAACGGCAGGATGAAAGAAATAGGAGAGAGGGACCTCCGAGGAAGTGAAAAAGGCACATAGCTGGAGTATGTGTGAATAAAATGACAAATGATATAAGGAAGCTTCATTACATACAACCAGGTCAAAAGTGCTGCCAGTGCACAGGAGACGAAGTTGATCCATGGCTATGATTATTGATGGGCTGCAGTAAAACGAATTCACTTAATCCCTTCCACACACATAGTGTATGTGCTACGTTTAGTTCAAATCAGATCACACAAAACGCCCTTGTGTCTAATCATCTATCTATCTACATATATATATATATATATATATATATATATATATATATATATATATATATATATATATATATATATATATATATATATATATATATATATATTTATATATATATATATATATATATATATATGAAAGAGACGCGTTGTTTGTTTCTGTGGGGTTGTATTTTTGTCCTTCAATCACGCGCAAACCAAAGGCCAGAGACCCCCAGACCCATATATATTCTGAATCAGGATGACGCAAGGGTGATTTCAGAGGGGTCAAAAGTCAGGTCTGAGTCATTTGAGGTCACCAGCACTGTTCGTCTTTTAGGTCCGGGCACCACCGGGTACCTTGCAGCCCAATTTTTGACCTGGAGACTCACATAACCTCCAGTTCAGACATAGACAATGTGAGATTGAACTAAGAGGTCACTGAGGTCACCGGTCGGAGGTCATTTGAGGTCACAGGTAATCGTCAACAAGTGCACACAAATACTGTGTGTTAGTCTGAGAAAGCTGAATTAGAAAGATCCTGGTCTTCTTATAATCCCCCTTCAAGAACATAAGAGGTACATGGTCTTTATAGAGTAGAAAGAAAGACTGAGCTAGAACAAATAGGATTAGAGTGTTCGTCTTTTTGGCCCGGCACTTTAATAAGTCTGCATCAATGGCCAATCCCTTCTTGAAAGACCGACTCACAATATATGTTACTTTTGATTATATTGGGAATTTGTTAAAAAAAAAAAAAAATATATATATATATATATATATATATATATATTTATATATATATATATATATATATATATTTTTTTATTTATATTAGAGAGAGAGAGAGAGAGAGAGGTGAGGGCGCTCACCATCCACTCACTTGATGCAGTGCTGCTCTCGGGTGTCTGTCCTTTCCTCTCCACAATCCTTCTTTCCTTCATTGTTTCCTCGTCCTTCTGCCTACGGGTGACTGTACGCTCCCTCTTCTTTCTTTCCTTCATTCTTTCCTCTTCCTTCTGCCTGTGGGTGACTCTACACTGCGTGACAAGCCAAATAGTTTCCTGTAAACCAGGAAACCATTTACTACGCTGGGTGGTAACCATATAACCACATTTTGGCGCCTGGTGATTTTGTGGCTAATTACAGCGCTCCAATCTGATTGAGCCGGTGAAGGTTTATATCCAAGGAGTGGTTGGGGTTTATTGCTCACGTAATGCCACTCACGGATGAGTGAGGTTGGTCACTCTCAGCTTAAGTGTCAGGACCAACTTGCCTAGCCTCGGGCTACTATGCTCCTCGTAGGGCAACGTAGGACTGGATGATGGATATATATATATATATATATATATATATATATATATATATATATATATATATATATACTTTCCATCATTCTTTCCTTGTCCTTCTGCCTACGGGTGACTTTACACTCCCTCTTCTGTCTTTCTTTCCTTCATTCTTTCCACTTCCTTCAGCCTGTGCGTGACTCTACACTGAGTGACAAGTCAAATGGTTTCCTGTGCACCAGGAAACCATTTACTACGCTGGGTGGTAACCATATAACCAAATTTTGGCGCCTGGTGGTTTAGTGGGTAATTATTGCGCTCCAATCGGATTGAGCCGGTGAAGGTTTATATCCAAGGAGTGGTTGGGGTTGATTGCTCATGTAATGCCACTCAGGGATGAGTGAGGCTGGTCATTCTCATCTTAAATGTCGGGACCAACTGCCTAGCCCCGGGCTCCTATGCTCCTCATGGGGCAATGTAGGATTGGATGATGGATATATATATATATATATATATATATATATATATATATATATATATAGGTGAACGCTTTCCAGAGTTGTAAAAACTTTGGGAAGCGTTCACCAAGCCACTTGCTACTTTGGCGGACACAAGGGGTGCTGTGGTTAAACCAGTGTCGATACTAGTATGCTTGCACCCAATCGGCTTAAGGCGGGCCGATTACACTTGGTTCACAGACCTCACACACATCCAAAGCCACTACAACACTACAATCACACTCACAAGCACTTCTCACCCTACATACAGTCTCTACCAGACAGCCTAAACCACTAGCTAGAGATACATTGGCTGTATTGTCCCTGCTTTGGTAGGGATAGGCCGGTCCTGCAGTGGACCTCTACGGCTGATGATGATGATGATGCTGATATATATATATATATATATATATATATATATATATATATATATATATATCCCATTGGATCCCAGGGGTGCTGGCCGAGGCGTGGCGCTGGGTGGGTATTAAGCGTACCGCCCTCCTCCTATCGGCTCATAGTTGCGAAGCTCATAGATCCCTACCCGGGGGTTCCCTACTTTATAATGACTTGAAAAATCTCGGTTCTGTCCAATATTCCGGACACTGGGCTCCAACGGGATATATATATAGATAGATAGACAGATAGACAGATAGATAGATAGTTAGATAGATACGGTATATATATATATATATATATATATATATATATATATATATATATATATATATATGGAGCCTCTGTGGTACAGTGGTATAGTGTGCGTTTTTGTACAATAGAGAGCGAGGGTTCGCGTCCCGCCAGGGTAAAAAACTTTGGGAGCGTTCTTCCGGCCATGTACTGCTTGGCGGACATCAGGGGTGCTGTGGTTGAACCAGTGTCGCATACTATAAAGTATGCTTGCACCCAGTCGGCTTGCGCGGGCCGATTACACTTGGTTCACAGACTACACACACATCCAAAGCCACTCCATAACTACAATTACGCCTACAAGCACTTCACACCCTACATACAATCTCTACTAGACAGCCTAAGCCACTTGGTAAAGATACATTGGCTGTATCGTCCCCACCTCGGTTGGGATAGGCCGGTCCTGCCCTGGATACTCAAACGGCTGATGATGTTGATATATATATATATATATATATATATATATATATATATATGAGAGAGAGAGATGCAGAAAAACTGATTTAGAAATAGACTGAATATATATATATATATATATATATATATATATATATATATATATATATATATATATATATATATATATATATATATATATATATATATATATGAGAGAGAGATGCAGAAAAACTGATTTAGAAATAGACTGACAGAAAGATATAGACATATATACATATGGAAATGTTCTCTATAACAACAGCATCGGTGTCACATATGAAGGCAGGAAATAACAGTGAATAAGTAGGATATGTTGACACAATAATGGGTATGTATGACCACTGAGTGAATAAGTTGCACTGTAAACACCGTGTATATGTGTAAGACTTTGCTGTAACGCCTTCACGACCACTGTACTGTGTTCCTTTTACTTGGCATAAATTGTTGTCTCTTCCTTTTGAATGGTGAACTATAAAACTAGAGGAAAATATGTTTACACTATTGATACGGTATTAGTCACGAAAAATACAACTGAAAGGTTGAAGAGCCGAGGTAGTGTTTTATTGTGCTACTGAGCTGAACATAGGCTTCCAAAGAGCCAAAACCTCCTTCAAGTTACACTGCATGAACCACAGGGCGCTGTACCATCATATCCTGGCTGCCTCCAGACAGTTTTATTCGGCTTAGCAGAGACATTTCGGGCTAAAGGGATTGATACGAACTTCATGTATCCTCTCAGCCCATAATCTTTATCTGTATTTTACAGCACTCCTCCCCAGATTTTACAGGATCCTCCCCAGAATTTAAGTAATTCTTTCTTGGTCCGGTGCCCACTTTTCCACAAAATTTTATTGAAATTCATTGAGAACTTTGGCAGGTGGCCTATTGTGCGGGATACTCCGGATCCGGACCCTGAACCTCCCCCAAATTTCTTCCTTGGCCCACAGCCTGCTCTTCCACAACACTCCATCAAAATCCCTTCATAACTTGTTGAGTAGTCCTGCGTCCAGATCCGTCGATATAGGATCCTGATCCGGGTCCACCCAATAATTTGAACAATTATACCTTGATCCTTGGCTCACCTTTCCACAAAATTTCAATGAAATTTGGAAATAATGTATAGGATTCTCCGGATTCGGTTCCCCCCAAAAAATATAATTTCTTCCTTGTCCCATGGCCCAACCATCCACAAAATTTCATCCAAATCCGTTCATAACTTTTCGAGTAATCTTGCTAACAGACAGACAAACAAAGCAACTCGGGCAAAAGGGTAACTTCCTTGGCAGAGGTAATAATGTGTGCCTTGTTTAACTGAATTATATTATACAGGTAAACATTGATAAAATTGTTTTAATTATTTCATAAGATTTTCATATATTTTTTGGTACCAATTAAAAAAAAAAAAAATGAAAACCATTTTTCTCCAACACGTAACATTTTCACAAAACCCTTTTTCTTTTTAGTCTTCAGATATAAATTTTCTTTTTTTTTTGTATTTCGCACTATGTAATTATTTATAATGGTATATACATATTATACTACAGTCATATGTTTGAATTTAGTAATTTTTAATATTAAAATCCATGTTAAAAACAACACAGTTATTTTATTTGACAGCAATCCAAAATATAGCTGGAACACAACACAGTGATGAGTCATACCAGTACTGAAGTGCAGGAAACATATATCAACTAGTTGACTAGTGCGCTTGTAAATTACTTTCAGCGGAGTGTTGCCCTTTTTAGATCACAGTGATATGTATTGAAGGTAGTGGTTTATTGCACTGATCCTTGGTTTATTACACTAACGTACGTGGCACAGTGCAGAAACTTGGCAGAGATTATAATGCAGAAGAATGGAGACGTTTATAGATTCATTTATAAAGAAGTCTCAAAGGGGTACTTCTTCATAATGGTAATGAATGTGCATCAATACCTGTTGCTCATTTTGTGTATTTAAAAGAAACGTGCCAGAATTTGGCAAATCTTCTCTAGAAGATCAGCTACGACAAGAAGCGGCGCCAAGGCACAGCAAACCCGTCCCCGGCAGTCATTTTTCTGCTGTCTTATAAAGACAGCAGGATATCTGGTCAAAGATGTCACATGTCAAGTCAGGAGTAAATTGGGTGAAAATTGACGATTTTATGCCCATTGGAAATTTTTGACCCGACCCACCTGACACAGACCCCTCTACTGCCAACTAGGGAGTGACCCCCCTGATTTAATGAGGCAGGTTTTAGGATGCAAATTTGAAAGATGCACAGTTAGGTTTGGTTTCATGTTCATATGACGAATTTGAGAGGAGTTAGGGCGAAAATTTTTTTTTTTTTTTTTTTTACATTTTTTGAACATTTTTTGGGGGCCTGGAGCCTAGGCCTTGGCCTAATTTGGCCCAAAATTTAATCAGGCGAATATAAAGTCAGCCCATCACCCCTATAATTTTAGTCAAAATTGCGCCAGTAGTTTTCGCGTAAAGTTGTTAACAGACAGATAGACAGATGGACAGACAAACAAACAAACGGACAGACAAACCAAGTAAAAGCAATATCCGTCCCCGAATCCTTCCGAGGAGGGAGGGGACGGGGAATGAACACCTTTGGTTCTTATGTGGAGACCTGAAAGTTCTGTGTATCTTATAGAGTCAGCTTTGGGGTATAAAAATTCCCGTGTGTTCCCTGCAAGTGGGACAGCAGAGCCAAGGATTTACAGCCTGGTGCTAAAAACATCATCAGACCTTGCTTGATGAATCCAGATAAACTGCTGCTACCACAGCTTCACACGAGTATTAAGCTTGATTTAATGAACCACAGTGTCAAAACCCTAGCAAAAGAGCTGGCCTGTTTTATGTATTTGTGCCAAAAGTCTCCTGGTTTTTCTGATGCTAAGTGAAATAGGGTGTATTTACCTGGACCGAATATTAGAAAACTGATTTCTGATGCAGAATTTGGTGGTGCGATGAACGACCTGGAACGAGAAGCTTGGGTATCATTCAAAGAAGCAGTTTCCAAGTTCTTAGGTAACAATAAGGGTCCAAATTAGAAAGAAATTGGAAATTTGTTGGTCAAGTTTAAGTAGTTGATTTCCAAGATGAATCTTAAAGTTCACTTTTTGGATTCCAATTTGGAATTTTTCCCAGAAAATCTTTCAGCGGTGAGTAAAGACCAGGGTGAAAGATTCCATCAAGATATCAAGGACACTGAGGGAAGGTACGAGGGACGTTGTGTCGTCAGTATGGTGGAGGACCACTGCTGAATGATTCCTAGGATGCACCTGAAAAAGTGTACAAACGACTGGCCACCAAACGAAATTTTTGCAGCAAAAAAGCTAAGAAGTTATAATTATGTGAGTCATGGAATATATAAAGCTGTTTCTTTTATGTATATCTTTTAAAAATTACACAATATTTTAATTTTCAATTAATTTTGAACAATATTGTATTGATCGACTGAAATGTATATTTTTCTATATTTTAATTAAATTTCTTTATATTTTTTGCATTATAATGTGGTGTGATGAAAACATTCTAAAAATATTTGTTACTGTGATCTGAAGTGCAATAAAAAATAAATAGCCTACTCTGAATTAAAAGTCTTTAATGACTTAAATTTTGCTGATCCGTGATATGATTTCCTGTCTATAGATCCTAACCATACCATTTATAATTGTGGGAAAGGGATCAGGGAACTACCGAATGTGATGTAGATAATGACAGCCATGCGTGAATAAATGTGCCTATCATCTTTTTTTCTCAAACTTAACTACCCAAATTATATTCCTGGGAATTGATGATGATGATGATGATGATTATGATGATGATGATGATGATGAGGAGGAGGAGGAGGAAGAGGAGTGAGTATGTATACCTTTTCTTTATTTTCTCTAGCTTAACACACTATTTATAAGTGGGAAGAATGAAAATGGTGATGATGGTGATAATGATGATGGATACCTTCGATGATGACAGTGATGATGATAATCATAATAAATATCAAGAAGACAAAATTTCTATGACATGACGATAGTACTGATGATTATGATGATCATGATGATCATGATAATGAGGAGGAGGAGGAAGGGGAAGGGAAGAAATTCAGAAAATTCACGGCCAGGAAAACGAATGAAGCTCAAATATACCGGAACACGCGTTAGACCTTTCAGCTCCAAGTGTTTGCTTTTTTTTTTTTCTTTCTTTTTCACTGTGAGTCGAGAGAAGTTTGTCTAAATGAGAAGTAAAGTTTCGTCAGGTGGAGGAAGTCACAGAGACAGTGGAAAGTTACTATGGTTTATGATACAAGTTGCAAGAAAGATGAGACGTGTGTGTGTGTGTGTGTGTGTGTGTGTGTGTGTGTGTGTGTGTGTGTGTGTGTGTGTGTGTGTGTGTGTGTGTGTGTGTGTGTGTGTGTGTGTGTGTGTGTGTGTGTGTGCGTGCGTGCGTGCGTGCGTGCGCGCCTTGAACGTCTTCCAAAAAGAGCTGAGCAAATCATAATATGGATCGAGGTCTGTTCATTTCGAAATGCCACAATAAAGTACATTCTAAAAACTTGAGGTTAAAGGTCGTACGAAAGACAGATTCAGGATATTAGTTCCAGAGCTCACCATTAGTGTTCATGCAAGACAAGAAGTACCGGCCAATTTTTGCATAAGAAACTTGGACTAGGATACACTGTAGGCTAAATACGAGTGTGTGCCTACATGTTTGTTGTGTGCCCACCGCACTGGGATAGGGTTACAGAGTTCAGGTGAACAGTGACCGTTACTACAGCCAGAGAAGAGAGAGAGAGAGAGAGAGAGAGAGAGAGAGAGAGAGAGAGGTCAAAATAAATTAACGAGAGAAAAGAAGTCAGTAGAACAAATTACTCCACCCGGTTTAGAAGCGTTGTATTTGGTGAGCTGCCCTACACATCTGAGAGCTATACTCCACAAAGAGGTGAATGAGGTTCCCGTTCAGCTCAGCAAATGAGTCGACTTCAAGATTGCACGACATTGGTAATTTCTGCAGCTAATTTAGCAGGGATGTGTGATATCTCCATGGCTGTATAATATTTTCATGGATGGGGTTGTAAAGGAGGTGTAAGTTAGGGCAGTGGATGTGAGGGTGGCTCTAATGAGTGAGGGTGAGATGTGGAAGATTCCGGTGTTGCTGTTTCCTGATGATACGGTATTACTGAGTGAAAGGGAGTTCCAAGGTTTGGTGAATGAATTTGGGACAGTGTGTCAGTGTAGGGATAATGCGACACAATACTATATGTAACTACTTTATGTAGCTATAGGTAACACTATGTAGAACAGGTAGTTATGTCTGAGTCCTCCAGGAAGAGTTAAAGAACACATCCCCTTGCCTAGACGAACCAGGAATGTCAATTCACACAATGTATATCCACAATCCTTGTTGTCCCAGACCACCAAGAATTCTTAAGCCGTACGATGTATCTCAAACTTCCTCGTAGGCCAGACGAACAAGAATTTCATGACGTACCCAAACACGTGGAGTAACCAGCCCTAGCCAGTTAGTCCACGTAATAGGATATTTACCATACACATCCTCCCCATGCTCTATATAATGTCGGAGAGATTCCCTTCAGATCAGAAGCGGGTTAGAGAGAGAAAGGGGAGAGAGGCTGATGAGAAGGTCCAACGTTAGTGTCACGCTCTGCTAAACTGTAGCTCATCTTTTTTATAACTTTTTGCTATAAACCTTGTAACCTGAGAGTGCTGTAACTCACCTCTCTGACACTACGTCTCACTACTTAATTCTGGCTGAGCTTAACGATCCATAATCGAGTGCCCTATCTCACCACAAGTACCTAAAACTACGCTATTGAGATTGGTGGCCAGATAACCTCTGTATAATTACATCCCTCGGCTACGTCTACTTACATAAGAAGAGGAATCTGAAAGTTAATGTAAACAAGAGTAAAGTTATGGTGTTTGAGAGGAATGAAGTCACAGAATGCACAGTGAGGTTGGATGGTGGGGATATGGAGAATGTGAGTGCATTCAAGTACTTGGGTAGTGTGATGAGTAAGGATGGAAGTTTTGAAGATGAAGTGCCTGAAACGGTACAGCAGGGAAGGAAGGTTGTTGGTTCATTGAAAGCTGTGATGAGAAATAGGGAGGTGAGTATGGGAGTTAAGAAGTCACTGCATAAGAGTATTGTGATCCCTACCCTAACGTATGGAAGCGAGGCGTGGACCTTGCAAGTGGGGAACAAGTCAAGAATGAAAGCAGTGGAAATGAGTTACCTGAGAGGAGCTTGTGGAGTGACATGCAGGAACAGGTTGACGAATGAAGAAGTGAAGGATCTTGTGGGGTGGATGTGGATGTGGTTGAGAAAATTAGGAGAAATAAGCTGAGGTGGTTTGGATATGTGGAGAGAATGGAGAATGAAGACTGACTAACAGGGTGTATGTAGGTGAGGTGGAGGGAGGAAGAGGGAGGAGGAGACCGAAGATGAGGTTGAGGGACGGAGTTGAGAGGTACATGAGGGGAGGGGGAGTGAGTTGGGGGGAGGACAGTCAAATGGTGGGTGACAGAGTGACTTGGAGGCGTTTTGTCTGCGGCCACCCTTTGCGGGATTAGGGCGTCGGGCATTCAGAAGTAATTATCATTTTGCAAGATGGATCACGAAAAACTAGAGTTCTAGGATACTAAAAGATTATAAACGACCAAAGCATTTGTTCTTGTAGGCAAGGAGTTGGCCAGGCGGTGTACTGTGTAGAGACAAAGGAAGTGAGTTTAGTGGCATTAAAGCAACATGATCTTTGCCTCACAGATAAAGAAATGATTATAATTATGTCAGATGTCCCAGAGCTTCATTACGCAATTGTTGCTGTGACTGTGTGATGGACGGTGTGAAAAGCCGATGGAAAAGTGAAGAGTGTAGCATGAGCGTATGAGTGGACATGAACAGATTTATGGCTAAGGTCACTGTTGATAGCTGTAGATGAGGGTCTGAGGCCGTCTATAACAGCGGACAGAATTACACTAGGGCACACACACACACACACACACACACCAAAGAGCCAACACAGACGCGACACACAAACGTAACGTAAGCATTATGTGGGTGTGTAAAACAGAGATGCGATAGAGAGGAAGGAACAGGGAGGAGGTGGAAAGGGTAGGGGGAAATTATAAAGCACTAGGACGATGGAGAATAGAAGACAGAAACGGAGTTAGAAGATAGGTAGAAGAAAAATTAGTTAATAGCGATATATGCTGGAGACGAGGAGGCAGAAAAAAAAGGTACAAAACAAGGAGTGAGTGAGATGAAGAGGTTGTTCTAATAAAGATTTGAGGACACTGGACAAGGAGAAGATATGGCAGGAGGAGAGAAAGAACAAGATAAGGGAAAAAGTGTGGAGGAAATGAAGAAATAAAGTGGAAGATGAGGTAAGAAGTAGAAGCCAGAACATGTGAAGAAAGGAGAAGGAAGGAGAATTGAAAGGTGGAAGAAAAAACAGGAAGGAGTTGAAGGAATAAAAGGGAAGGTGTACTGGGGATGAGGAAAAAATAAGAAGAGGGAAGAAGAAATAGGGCTGAAGAAAAGAAAGGAGAAATGCGAAGGAGGAAGAGGAAGAGTGTAAAGGAAGGAGGATTATATTAGGTATGCCGGTGCCAAGGTGGTAGTCACTCCATTACTGCAATTGTTCGATTCCCTCAGCCTCAGCCTCACCTCCGAACGGTCATCTAAGGTTTCACGTAAGCTGTCACCAAATGTGTATAGCCAACTCAAAAATATACACTAAACAAGAATCTCTTCATATGATGTGAAATGGAGAGAAGATGGAGGCAATGAATTAATGCAGCAATTATAGACTTGAAAAGTACTTGATGTATTATTATAACTCGCTTGTAGGTCGCCTTCGGCGACCTTTCCGTTAGATGTCGTAAGGCCAGAAATAAGTCATAACTCGGGGACCGGTGGCGCGATTGGACTGAATTTTGTTTTATTCTTCAAGTTAAAGCATTGTAGCAGTACCTTGCTAAAAAAAAAAAAAAAAAAAAAAAAAAAAATTGCACTACGTTCTATACTGGCGGCTGTGTTAAGATAGCTTCAAATCCCACAAAGAAGGTGATCCGCCTAAGGCCGCCGAAGCTGCTCGATGTCAAAATGCCAGAAATGAGTCATAACTCGGGAACCGGTGGCGATTGGACTGGAAATTGTTTTATTCTTCAAGTTAGAACATTTTAGCGGTACCTTGCTCAAACAAAAATTGCGCTACAATCCGCCGTTTTTGCTATGTTACGGTCACAAAATGACAAACCAACAAATCGGTAACATAGAAATCGTATTCTTATAATATAGATTACTTATGTAATATTGTTTGTATTTCTTAGTTTTTATTTTTCATTACTTATGCTTAATTCCTTCACCAGATAATAACTGGATTTTTCATCTCTTGTTTTTAATTGTATTGTAATTGATGGCTGTTTTACTTTATAGTTTTGCGTTTTTTGCAAATAATGAATCCTTTGACGTGAGAGAGAGAGAGAGAGAGAGAGGGAGAGAGAGAGAGAGAGAGAGAGAGAGAGAGAGAGAGAGAGCACACAGATCTTACGATCTCTACGAGGCGGTCTGGCCTTAACACTAACACATTACTCAAGTTACAGACGTAGGAGAAAAGACTAGCACAGCAGAAGGTTCTATCCCCCACCCTCGAGACCCTTCAGCTTTTGCCGTACAAGAAGAAAAAAAAAGTGAGAAGTAGCACCTATCAGGGTTTAAAAAGCCTGAAGGACATTTCATATGACCGGATGAAAGTAGAATATAATGGAAATGGATAGGCTGAACATACAGCCACACATATTCTTAACCTATTCCATGCATATTATTTATAAAGATAAAACAAGTTTAAACTGTTTACATCATTGCTACTTGTGTATGCAATAATCTACACACCCATGCTTATCCACAAAACGCATAAGCTCATATATGCCTGTGTCAGTACTTGGACACATATCCATTAGGGTGGACCATGGTCATATACTGAAATTTCACGTAGCGTATATTGATTCAGACACAGGATCCCCTTAATCCAATCCACTGCCTTAGTAACATGTAAGAAAATGAGGCCGATCTGACAACGTTTATAGGTCGCTCTAAACGTGAACCTTCAAGAGGATGAAGACGGTTTGAGAGAAATGTGGATTGTAGAATGTTCTAGAAGGGCCTAGACAGAAATAGTTCTACAAAATTCTGGAATATTCTAGAAGATTCTAGGTGTTTCGAGAGAATTATGGAATGTTCTAGAGGGGTTGGCCATGAATCCAGAAATACCAGAAGGCGGCCTCGTCTCGCATTTGGCTAGTCGTACAGTGTGCCATCGTGCATATTGCGCTGCTTACTCGTGAGGACAAAATGTGTGTGTGTGTGTGTGTGTGTGTGTGTGTGTGTGTGTGTGTGTGTGTGTGTGTGTGTGTGTGTGTGTGTGTGTGTGTAGTGTTTTGTACATCCTACTTTGCATGTTTTCCTCAATTTCAAGTTGAATTTATGTTTGCAGGTGATATGGTTACAGCTGCTGCATGAAGCGTTGCTTTAGTCTGGTTGATCAGTCATACTGAAGAGACGGTCACTGGTTGTCACCTACCATCCAAGGATCACGTGCTCTGACATTTCTTTTACCACCACGCAACCCTGAAGAAAATCAAGTCTGATAGTGTGTCTGCAGTGATTGACGCTGTTCTTTGTTTCTGGGGTTCAGATATGTTCTGACCCCGACCATCCGCTACTGCAAGAAGAAGCTTCTGGGACTAGTCAGGCAGTATGAAAAGCTGGAAAGAATCGACTGAAGGATTCAGGGTCATGTAGAATGAAGGAAAACATATACTGGGGGGACCTTGGAAAACTGTTGGACATCTCCTAGCAAGATGCCCAGATGCAAATTACAGACGAGAAAGACCGGGCTTTCCTAATCAGTCAGAAGGAAGATCGCATGCATTCGACAATGGCAGGAGTTGACCAGCTGCTAAAGAAATCCTGTAAGGTGAAACACAGGCCATTGGAGACAGAGCAGAAGAGAAAGGAAAAATTTGATAGAGACAAGGAAGCTATGGCTCCGACAGTTGATTAGTCGAAGGTTGATGCTCTCTCTTCTTCGTCATCGGAAGTAGACGTTCGAGATCTGGAGGTTACCCTCAAGCTCCGTCAAACATTAAGTATGCCAAATTGGGTTGAGGATACTGCCCACGCTTTTCTTTCTCCTGTGATGACTTCGACATTAGATTGAGTAAATATATCAGACAGGACAGTGATGGGAGCCTTAGCAAAAGTGACTGGTCAAAATTTATGAACTGACGCTCTCTAGAAGCTCTATCCGTCGCCATCAAATTAAGAACCATGAAATGACTGCAGCTAAAGCCAAAAAACATGACATACTGCCAACCGTGCCTCTTCTCTTAAACTGGTACACGAAGCTGCTGCCTGAACTGATCCGAACTGAGAAAGTTGACAGTGCTTCTGTTTTGGTAACAGGCGAAGATTGAGAAATCCTGCTTGGTGTCCCAAAAGTTACCAGTAGCACTGGGACTGCTCAAGTAGTTGCCTATCTGAGCCTCCATGAAGAGCACAGCTTTGAAGAGAACATGAGTAGAACAGTGTTTGACATTACTACTACAAACACTGGCCTGTCTGTGAAGATACAACAAGGTCTTAATCGAGAACTGCTGTTGGCAGCGTGTCGACATCCTGTTCATGAGATCGTCTTGTCTAACTTTTTCAAGAAGGCATACCGGCCGGCACCAGGAATGAACACTGAACTTTTTCTGCGTTTACAGCAGCAGTGGAAATTAATGGACAAGGCCCGTTAGATTCCAGACGCAGAAGATGATGATCTTTCACAGAGATGCTCTGATGGTGGTGATCTAGTTCAGGCAAAGGCGTCAGCAGTCGAGTATCCCAAGCCAGCATTGGAGCAGAAATTCCACCCTAGGGTTGGTTATGCAGAACTTCTTGCAGCTTTCTTGTTCTTTGGTTAAGTTCCAGATGGCTCAGTTAACATCAGAACATCTGATGCATTCCATCAATCCAGGTGGATGGTGAAAGAACTCTACACTCTCAAGATATATATGTTCAGGACTCAGTTTATGCTTACTGTTCAGGAAAGACATGCAGTGCGCAGTGTCAGCCTGATTGTTGCACTAAGCTATGTCAAGTACTCCCCAAAACGACCTTGACTTCATGTGCCATCTCCATAATCGCCTGCCTGAGCGAAGCCCCACCGAGACAGCTCTTGCAGCTTGGAGGTGGCTTCTCTGGTACGTTTTGTAGAAGATGATCGGCTTGACCGATTTCGATGAACGGATCGACTTCTCAAAGAAGAATGTTATGATTCAGAACCTAAAGAAGCCTCCAAAGAAAAAAGCTCTGAAGCGACTTGAAGGCCAGAACTTTTCTCATCGGCAGCTGCTGTTTGAGTTCGTGATAACCAAGATTATGAGCATTTTGGGAGTTCTTCTTCCAGATGGAGATGGAAAAGCCGACCGACATCATCTACAAACGGTTCAAAGTGGCCTGTAATAAGATGACGGTTATCAGAGACTGTGCTGAGAGAGCAATTTCTCTTGTGAAAAAATTCAGTTCGACATCCACGAAGTACGAGAGACAGAAACAATACATCCTGACCGTCACAAGGCAGCATCAGCATGACATTCAGTGCTATTCGAAGGAGGCTTTCATTGAACAGGGTTTACCGTGCTAAAATTACTTTTCTGAGTATGTGCTTACTGTTTATTCTAACATTAGTAACAAAAACTTCTCTTTTTTGTGTTAAATGTTCATGCCGTCTATGGTGTAATGCAATAATGTGTTGTTAACAAACACTGAAAACTGTACCGACCTGTAAATATTAAGCTAGAAAATTGAAATTTTGCAGGTTCGTTTGTTTAATAAATGGGAACAGCAGCAACTTGTGTTTGTCATGCTATTCTCTTACTTGTATTTTTGGACCACCATAATTCTCTCTCTCTCTCTCTCTCTCTCTGCATATATATATATATATATATATATATATATATATATATATATATATATATATATATATATATATATATATATATATATACGAGTATATATATGGAGACTCTGTGGTAAAGTGTGCGTGTTTTGTACACTGAAGAACGAGGGTTCGCGTCCCGCCAGGATAATAAATTTTGGGAGCGTTCTTCTGGCCACGTACTGCATTGGCGGACACAAAGGTGCTGTGGTTGAACCAGTGTCACATACTATAAAGTATGCTTGCACCCAGTCGGCTTGCGCGGGCCGATTACACTTGGTTCACAGACTACACACACATCCAAAGCCACTACAACACTACAATTACACTTACAAGCACTTCTCACCCTACATACAATCTCTACCAGACAGCCTAAGCCACCTGGTAGAGATACATTGGTTGTATCGTCCCCACTTCGGTCGGGATAGGCCGGTCCT